>NC_138768.1:349656230-350083730 GCF_965119305.1 Pelophylax lessonae | reverse complement strand
TCATCACTCATGAACATCCCTAAATTTGGCGTGGCAATTATATCAGGCGTTCTTATGTGCATTTTGGCTGGCGTTTTCCCAGGCGTTTTGACATGCATTTTTTGGGCAGGCATTGTTATATGAAATCACCTACAAAAGCCCCAAAAACAGACCACAAACACGTACATGTGAACGTAGCCCGTTTGGGGGCGTTTGAGGGGGATTTGTCCAGCTCAAGGATCAGCTCCCAAAACAGGCAAAAAATCCAATCCTATTCAGTTCAATGGCCCCTGTTCCCATGTGAGCATTTTGACGGCATGAGGAAAACACCCAACGCTCACTGAGAAATAGCACAATGATTAGGGAGTCTGCCTTCCTGCTGTAGGTTTGTAAGTTCGAATCCGGAAGGTGCCCTCTGTATGGGCAACACTTGGATATCTCCAATCCTCCAAATGTTGACATCATTAATTTTGTTCATGTTTGAAAAAGGCATGTGTATCAGCAAACTTTTAATCCAAAGACATGAACAAAATACAAAAGATGCCCCATAAAGTCAATATGTAGCAATATTGTGAGCTAAAGCTCTATTTGTTTGTTGGGCATACTTTGCTAATTAGCCAAGTATAAGGGATATATATATATATACCTTCAGTTAAATGTGTAGTAAAATGGTAACACTTGGCCATACCCATATGGAAGAAAAGGTAGTATTTGCAATATATTTCTAAAAACATTCTTTGGAAACACATAAAATATTGTCAAAATTGTGACATTTCCTTGATATGTGTGAAATGCTAATAATCTTTCTTTGAAATATGTTTTACATCTATTTTTTTTCTATCTGACGACCAATTCCCCAATGTAATATTTTGTGGGTTTTTTCAGAGAATGTGGAGGTTCTATATAAACACTGTAGATTTGACTGCTATGATTTCGGAGTTAGCAGGAAAGGTGTATGGAATGTGATGGTGTTTACTAAAGGATCCCTTGTTGGAAGTGTGCATGTTTTTCCAATTCCGCCGGTTTTTGCCATTTTCTATGGGCGAGACAGCGGATTTGCAAGCGGTATTCAAAAAAAAATTGACCCAAAATCGCGCTGGCGAAATTTTTTGAGCCAATTTGACGTTGCGCATGCGCACATTCGCGAGTTCGCAGCTCGCGGCTGGAGGAGCTGTTTAACCTTTCCACACTTTCGCAGATATCTCTCTTTCTAAGTCAGTTTTTGAGATTTTTTAAACGCAAGTCATCTCCAAATTGACTTCCACACCTTCCACAGTGATTTGGGATTTTTGGGGGTACAGGGGAAAATTTGGCTAAACTTTAGTCGAGCTTTTAGCTGGCGTGGTTTTAAGTCGCGCTCTGACCATATTGCATCTTAATGAATCTCACACTAGGCGCTATTTTCCGCCCGCCGTTCTTTGAATGCCAATTTCAGACTTAAATAATCGCCGCTTCGCAAAATCACGCCGAAACGCCAATTCGCCGTACTATGAATCAGGCCCAAAGTATCTGACCTGGAATACAGATTCAGGATAAACAATATCAAGCTCAATTATGTCCCTGAGGCTGTACCTGATTCCCAGCTGCAACAATTTGCCCAAAACTTATTCTCCTCCTTGGCACCATCTGTAATGGGTATGGACCTGGCTATTGACAAGATACACAGACTGCCGAAACCATCGTTCCTCTCCGACAATGTACCACGTGATGTGCTTCTGAGGGTGCAGTTCTTTCAAAGGAGATGATTTTGTCCGCATCCTGCCAAGTACCTAGCCTCCTGGAGTGATTCTCTGCAATCCAACTACTTTCAGATCTCTCACAGCACACCTTACAACGATGCAGAAACCTGGCAACAATAACCAAAGTTCTGCATAACCACAAAATTCTCCACAAATGGAGGTACCCAGCCACGCTTTCCATTACCCACAATGGAACGATGGTGAAAATAACAACCCTGGAAGAAGGCCTCCTAGCTCTACAACAATGAGGGATACTCCCTGATCCCTGTGGACTCCGGCCATCATCACCCTGAAACCCTATCCTCTGACTGGAAAGTGGTCTCCTACAAGCGATCACCTAAGAAAAAAACAAGTGGCTCCTAATTCACACCACCTCACATCCACCAGTATACCCCAGCCGAGGGAATGTTTGTTTCCCTCGGTCCCCTCTACAAGAATAGAAGCAGATTTCTGCTCGCAGTCTCTCTCCAAGGGACACCTTTTCTATGCACTTATGTTTTGTTTCATTTTTCTTTCTTCTCTCTTTTTTCAGTAAGTTCATACAGATATGCAGAATTTGTCTCCTTCATTGTTTCTATTCATCCAGTACAAATCTTCCAGTTTCATACAAAGCAATACCATTGAGCAAGTAATCTGACAGGTATGTAACCACCAAATCTGAGCACTCATACACCCACTGGTTCCACCATGATCCTCAAATGTCTGTCCCTTAATGTCAACGGCTTAAACCACTCAGCCAAGAGGTTCTCCCAAAGTATCATCCAAAGTTATCCATCATCATTAACTAAGAGGAGCGTTATGCACACATCTTACAGAACAATATGACAAACACCTCAAGCGCTCCAAACTTAACTCCTACGCCAGCTCAAACAAAGCGGGGAAATTTCTAGCAAACAAACTCAAGGCTACCCAAGCAAGATCCTGTATCTCTCACCTCATTCATCCAACTCTCAACCATAAGATAACAAATCCCCAGGAGATTGCGGAATAATTTGCCAATTACTATAATACGCCAAGTACTATAAAACTATAACACTCCCCAAACCTCTGCCTCTGACATCCAAAATGTCTTATCTAAACTAAATCTCCCTAAGCTCTCAGACAAGCACCTCCAATTGCTCAGTGCCCCAATAACTGAGACAGAGATTACAAATATCATTACCCAATGGGAAATCCCCTGGACCTGATGGCCTTCCAAATAAATATTACAAGATCTTTGGCCAAATCCTCTCCATACACTTAAGAGCTGCTTTCTCCCAAGCAACTCAAACATCTTCCTTTCCCACTGAGATGTGAAGGCCCAAGTGGTGACATTCCCCAAACCAGGAAAAGATCCCACCACCCCAGCCAACTTTCGCCCGATATCCTTATTAAACACAGATGTTAAGATATATGCTAAGCTTTTAGCTAAACGTCTGATGCTTGTCTTACCCTCCCTGATTGCAAAAGATAAAATGGGCTTTGTTTCAGGCAGAAGAACCTCAGATGCAACTAGACAACTCCTGAACATCATACATTATGCTGAAACTAGTTGAACGCCTTCTCTGCTGCTATCAATCGATGCGGAGAAGGTGTCTGACAGGGTACATTGGACATACATGTCTACGGTTTTAACCAAGTTCGGCTTCAGTGGACCTATACTATCTGATGTACTAGCACTGTGCTCAAACCCATCTGCTCAAGTCAATGCCTCTGGACTTCTATCTAAAACCTTTTCTATATCTAATGGTACCCGACAAGGCTGCCTACTTTCGCCCACGATCTTTAATTTAATGATCGAACCATTGACGGAAGCCATCCGATCAAACCCACAGGTCACAGGCTTTGACATCCAAAAATCTCCCCACAAAATTAACCTCTTTGTGGATGATATCATCCTTCATCTCACCAATCCTGAACAATCCCTCCCCCAAGCCTACAAAATCCTAATGGAGTTCAGTCAAATTTCCTACTATAAAGTTATTGCCTCGAAATCCTTGATCCTAGACTTGGGAACCACCGAAGCAACAAAAAAAATGCTCCAATCGCAATTCCCATTCCAATGAAACTCTGAGGTAATCCAATACTTGGGCATCACCCTCACAGCTTCCAATAAATCCCTAATATCGTCCAACCTTAAACCCCTGATTTCTAAGATCGAAAAAGAACTCCAACGAATAGCACAATTTGAGCTATCCTGGTATGGTAGCTCTAAAAATGAATGTCCTCCCTTGAGCCCTGCCCATCCCCATCCCCATCCCAACCCAAGCCGTTACTTCAAAGCCTTGTCGGGTACCATTCGAAAATTTATATGGCAAGGGAAAAGGGCTAGAAGCCCACAATCAAACCTGGTCAAACACAAATCAGTAGGGGGTGCAGGCCTCCCAGATATAAAAGACTACTGGGCAATAGTACTAGACCAACTAAAACACTGGTTTTCCATTAACACTCACTCTCCTTCGGTTGAACTAGAAGCATCCCACATACCCAATTGAGACCTATATCTGTTCCTCCTAAGTGACAACTGGAAAAGGATATTATTCTCTTCACTACCATTACCGATGCAGGCTTCCCTATTGGCTTGGAGGTACCTCAACTCCCCTAACACGGGAAAGAAAGAACCCATCACCCCTCTCCTCCCCATTCATATACTGGAGACCCTAATGCCATTCTTTCCACCAAAACGCTAACCCAACATGGAATATCAAAAATATCTGAGGTCTTAAACGGAGACATCCCCCTTAGATTCATAGAACTGGAACGAAAATATAGTATCCTACCCAAACAAGATTTACATGCCTTAGAATAGTCAATTTCCTAGCTAAACATCCTCCACCTAAACTAAATCTCCCTCCTTACCCACCCTAACTCCAAAACCAGAGCATATCCCTTTTTTACGCTATCCTCCAAGACAAGCTTATGTTCAGTAAATCCAGCGCTATGCTTTCATGGGAACGAGATCTCCATACTACTATCACCCCATTCCAATGGCAAACCGCCATAAAATCAAATCTCAAAGCCTGATAATGCACCAACCACTCTAAGCTGGCTCTAAAAATTACCAATAGATGGTACTATACCCCAGCTAGAGTAGCCAAGTTCTCATCTTCCCTATCCCTCTCATGCTGGCAAAGCTGTGGACAATCAGGCAACCTCACACATATCCTATGGGGATGCTTCAATCTCACTAGCTTTTGGAAACAAGTCTTCCAATTGCTTGCCAAGTGCACTGAGATCCTTAGAAAACCCAACCAAGCATTAGCCTTACTCAGTATTTGAATAGACTTATTCCCACCTGAGTTCCACCCTGTGGTTGCCCATATTCTACTTGCAGCCCAATCCTTAATAGTGTGGAATTGGAAATCAAATCTAACCCCTAATCTCTCTAATGTGGTGAAGATGGCGGACCAAAACTACTCCTTTTAACGCCTCCTGGCAGTTAATGCCCTACAATATTCCACCTTTACCAAGTCATGGAGTATATGGAAAACAAATATTGTGAAATTCTCCCATGTTGTCATGTAAGGTAAATGTACTGGAATGTTATCAATCTTTTTATTGCCTTTTGTATTAAATAACTGTCATTTGAACTTTGTACTTTGCTTCTGCTCTCTGTATTTAATACATTCATTTACCCTTTGTTACAAGTAGGGTTGAGCGAACACGGACTGTATTGTTCGGGATCGCACCGGACTCTTGGGTTTTCGGTACCCGGACACGGACATTTTACTGTATATTGGGGATACAGTCCGTTGTTCGGTTGTTTTGGCGCGGTTTTAATGGCACGGTTTCAACAGCTGCAGGGCAGCCAATCAACAAGCGTTTAACTAGTGTGCCCTTAGAAGCCATCACAGCCATGCCTACTAATGGCATGCTGTGATTGGCCAGTGCAGCATGTGACCCAGCCTCTATATAAGCTGGAGTCACGTAGCGCCGCACGTCACTCTGCTCTAACTATTGTAGGGACAGGTTCCTGCTGCTGCTTATTTGAGGGAGAGATAGGAGATTATTGTAGGGGCAGGCTGGAGATTGCTTTCAGGGAAAGAATAGGACAAAGGACATAAGAATGTTCTTTAATCAGACATGGATCTACATACGATTTTATTGTGTGGGGGTGCACTGCACAATCTTTTTGCCCTGACCTGAGCCCAGTGAGGAGGAGGGAGAAAAAAAAACTTTTATCAGTCTGTTAGGTGGGCGGGGTAGTGAGGAGTAAAATCAAAAATTTACGCCATTAGAAAACCTGAAGATGGTGATTGATTTTCGGGGTCCCGTACACAGCTAGGCTCCCAAAAAGTCTCACACATGTGGTATCCTCATACTCAGGAGAAGCAGCAGAATGTATTTTGGGGTGTCGTTCCACGTATACCCTTGTCATGTGTGAGAAATTGAGAAATGTATCTTTTAGTGACAACTTTGTGTTAAAAAATTTTTTTTTAAAAAAAACTGTAATATTCCCAAAACTTGTGGCAAAATATAAAATATTCCATGGACTCACTATGCCTCTCAGCAAACAGCTTGGGGTGTCTACGTTCCAAAATGGGGTTATTTGGGGGGTTGTGTGCTATCTTGACATTTCAGGACCTCCTAAACCATTATAGGTAGTGAGAAAATGCAATGAAAAATGTACGCCCTTTGAAATTCTGATGGTGGGGGTTTTGTCATTTTTCAAACACCTGTGACAAAAAAATGAAATATTCAATGAGCTCAACATGCCTCTCACCTCTCAGGACATTCCTTAGGATGCCTACTTTCCAAAAAGTGGTAATTTGGGGGGGTTTTATTCTGCCCTGCCATTTTAGCACTTCATGAAATGAGATAGGCAGTCAGAAATTAAAGCTGCGTAAATTCCAGTATTTACACCATAGTTTGTAGACGCTATAACTTTTGCACAAACCATTAAAAATATGCTCATTGAGATTTTTTTGTCAAAGACATGTAGCTAAATACATTTTGGCCAAAAATATATGACATAAATTGAGTATATTGGATTTCCTGACAGACTCCATGGCAGCATACGTTTGGGTAGGCCCCGCCTCCTCTCCTACCTCATAGGACCCCACTCCCATAAATCTTTGCTCCCTTTCAGCATCAGTGTTCTTTTTTCGTCCTCCTCATACATACGGTGTTATGTTCCTACTATTTTCAAGTCCTATACCTTGAAGCAGATTGGGTCGTGGAGACTCCGATAAGCCCTGGCTATTAGCAGGGTATGGAGGGGGCAATGGAAGAGACCCTCAGCAGGATCGATGTGGTCTGGCCGAGAGAGCCCTGCTGCCGCGGGTGGCCTATCTTTGCCTGAAGACACAGTCCGGTGGTGTGCCTCTGGGACCCTTCTCTGCTTGGGCAGGGTGGTAAGCCCTGTGATGGGACCTTTTTTATTTGTTTATTTCTTTTGGTTGTGCCTTTTTTGTGCTAGTCTGTGGTATTGTTTAAGTATATGTCAGGCCGTTTTTACTTACTGCTGCTGTTGTCTGCCGTGTTTTTCTTCTCTGTATAGTCCGGTGGCTCCCGGTCTTGCCGCGGCCGCGATCGCGGCTGCCGCTTCCGGGTTGCGCGGCACTTCTGCACATGCGCAGTAGCCGCCGGGCACTAGATTCGGTGCGCATGCGCGGGAGTGACGCGTGACGTCACTCGCGCATGCGCGGTAGCGTTCGGCGGCCGCGAGGCGGCATATTTAAATCCCTCAGTATGTCAGAGCTGGTGGGAAGGTCGGCATACACATACAGCCTCCCCCAGACTCTGACTGTCGTTTTGTAAGGTAAGATTTGTACTCTTAATAGGCTTTTTGGCAGTTTCTTTGATTCATGCTTAGGCTTAGCTCTATGTATTTACCTTTTGCATAGTGGTGAAGAGTTTCTTCGCTCCCTCGGTTGCTTCGATATGGACGCTTCTCCACCCCCTAGTGGCCAGCCCGCTCATACCAGGTATGTGCTGGGCATTGAAGGGGGGGGGGGGAGGTTTTTTGTGTCTTTCCCTTACATATCGCTGCATGTGTCTGTCCCCAGCTCTTCCAGGTCTGAACACCAGCCTAGCGCACGCAGCGAAGACAGACATTCTAAGTCGCATCACCGGCACTCCTCGTCTAGGTCCAGACGCAGTTCCCCCCACAATAGGGGACGTGATGGCAAATCTTCTGGTTCAACACATCATGGCCGTTCAGAGCACCCGCATGGCAAGAAATGCTGGGGTTGTGGTACCATAGTAACTGATGGTTTCTCTCTGTGTAAACCCTGTTATACCCAAGCCACGGGTGAAAGGGAGAAGTCGGACCATCATATTGAGGAGGTTGTGCGCAGAGTCCTCAAAGACTCTTTAGCTGGGTTACAAAAGCCAAGTACTTCTGCAGGACCATCCCGCTCTCCGGAAAGAAATCTTCTGGTTCAGGATCCTTTTGAGTCCTCTCAACCCAGCCATCCTTCTATCCTTCCGTCAGAGTCCGAATCTGATTCAGATGACTCCGGTTCAGGATTTGAGTTTGGCCAGGTCTCTTCTCTTGTGAAGGCGGTGAGAGAAGCTCTTGAATGGGAGGATCCAGCTGTCTCCTCCCCAAAACAGCGAAAATACTTCAAGCAGCTATGCAAAGAGCGCTTGGACTTCCCATTTCTAGGGGAACTGGGAGATATAATTACAGAAGAGTGGAGCAAAGTGGAAAGGAAAAATTCTCTGACCACAAAAATGGCGAAGCTGTATCCATTTAAACAAGATAAGGTGAAGTATCTGGAATCTTCCCCAAGTGTGGATGCAGCGGTGATGCGTTTGGTCAAGCATGTCACCCTTCCAATGGAGGATACAGCCTCTTTTAGGGATCCGTTGGATAGGAGGATCGACGCTGATCTTAAACGAGCATATCTTTCGGCCGGCATGGCCTGTAAGCCAGCTTTGGCTTTGGCTACGATTTCAAAGGCCATGGAAGTCTGGATTAATGCCCTCGAGGGTACCCTTGGAGGAGTTTCGGAGGAAGTGCTCCAGAGCTCCCCAATGCAGGAGCTGAAGATGGCTGCGGGTTTTCTGGGGGAGGCGTCTCTAGACACCATTCGCCTTTTGGCTCGAGTTATGCTGTCTTCGGTTACGGCCAAACGCGCCCTTTGGCTTAGGCCTTGGGTTGCTGATGCTGCTTCCAAACAGGCGTGGTGCCGAATTCCCTTTGAGGGTTCTTCCCTCTTTGGGAACAAGTTGGATGCAGCCATAACTCGGGCCACGGGTGGAAAATCTGGTTTCCTCCCTCAGGATAAACGCCCAGGCACTCAGAAGCGCTCTTTCCCGAGAAGACAAACTGCCAATCGTGCCAGGGAAGCATGCAGCTACAAACCAGGCAAGTCCTACGGAAGAGGTTGGAAGTCAAGGCAATCCACCTTCCAGAAAGGCTCTAAAGGCTCTTCGTCCGGTGACCGGGAGGCCACCAAATCCTTTTGAGGTTGGGCCCGTCCAGGCCTTCCCGGTAGGGGCCAGGTTGCTCCAATTTCGGGATGTCTGGGCGGCCTCGATTCAGGATCCCTGGGTGTTAAACATCGTGTCCCAGGGACATTCGTGGGCGTTCGACAACGTTCCCAAACCCAGGTTTGTCGCAACCTCACTTCCTCCTTCGGCAGAGAAAAAGAAGATTCTTCTTGCCTACGTGGACTCCTTACTGGTTCAGCGAGCTGTTGTGCCAGTTCCCGAGGCAGAACGAGGTTTCGGAGTCTATTCACCTCTGGTTCTCGTCCAGAAGAAGAACGGCACCTGGCGTCCGGTAATAGACCTCACTTATCTCAACAGGTCGATCCATCAAGAAAAGTTCAAAATGGAGTCCCTAGTCACCATTCAACATTCGATTCTCCCAGGAGATTGGTTGGCATCGATCGACCTAAAAGACGCATACTTCCACGTTCCTGTGGCAAAAGAGTACCATCAGTTCCTCCGGTTTGCTGTAGGTCGTGCTCACATGCAATTTACGTGTCTTCCCTTCGGGCTCTCAACTTCGCCTCGCACGTTCTCGAAGACCTTGCTGGCAGTTGTTGCTCTCATCAGGACCAGAGGCATCAGATTGCATCATTATCTGGACGATCTCCTCCTTCTGTCCCAGGACAAGCATCAGTTACTCTTACATCTGGAGCAAGTGACATCTACGCTTCAGGAATTCGGTTGGATTCTGAATCTAGAAAAGAGCCATCTGGTGCCTACGCAGTCGCTGGTGTTTCTCGGGGCACTGTTCAACACGGTGAAGTGCACCATTTCCCTGCCAGAAGAGAAAATTCCTGTAGTCCAGAGCAGGGTGTCTCACGCTCTCGCTGCCTCTCGTCTCACTGCTCGCCAGTGTCTAAAGGTAGTAGGGACGCTTGTAGCCACCTCGCCTATGGTGAAGTGGGCTATGTGGAAGCTGAGACCCTTCCAGAAGGGGTTTCTCCAACAGTGGACGACGGAGAATTTGTCACAGGTTATTTACCTGACTCCATTCATGAAGGGATGCCTTCCCTGGTGGTTACGCCGTACAAATCTGACCAACTGCCACTCAATCGCTCCGATTTCCTGGGTAACGATAACCTCCGATGCCAGCAATACTGGTTGGGGAGCCCACTGTCTGACCGAAGTGGCACAAGGCAGATGGAACTTCCCAGGTCATGGAGTAGTGTCCAACGTTCTAGAACTTCGAGCCGCCCTCAAAGCACTCCAGGCTTTTCACCATCTAACACAGGGGGCTTCAGTGCTGTTAAGGATGGACAACACCACGGCAGTGGCTTATGTCAAGAGGCAGGGAGGAACACGCAGTATGTCTCTCCTCCAAGAAACAGAACCGATCATGACATGGGCTCAGCATCATCTGGCCAATCTCTCAGCGGTCTTTGTCCCGGGAGTGTTGAATGTGGAGGCAGACTTCCTATCTCGTTTCCAACTAGACAACAACGAGTGGTCCCTCCACCAAGAGGTGTTCAACTGGGTGTTATCTCTGGGGATTTCACCCGAAGTGGATCTGTTTGCGAGTCCACACAACAGGAAGCTTCGGAAGTACTACACGAGATTCAGAGATCCTCAAGCTTTCGGAGTGGATGCCCTCACGGACAGGTGGAACTTCCAGTCTGCTTATGCCTTCCCACCAGTGCCAATAGTACTCCAATTCCTGCGGAGACTGAAGATGGAGGAAGTAGAGATCGTGGCAATAATCCCCTTCTGGCCCAACAGGCCATGGTTTCCCCTGCTGTCCCTTCTGAGCTTCAGGGATCCAATCCCTCTACCTCTCAGGTTGGACCTTCTGTCTCAGGGTCCTACTCTGCACCCATGCCCTGCACGGCTGCACCTCAGGGCTTGGTTTTTGAGAGGGGGAGGTTGGAAGCTCTCGGATGTCCAGAGGAGGTGATTCCGACTCTCATGAGTTCAAGAAGGCCCAGCACCAACAGGGTATATGAAAGGATATGGGCCAGGTTCATGAGTCATCAGGCCCAGGGGTCAGGTCCAGTAGGTACACCTACTGTTCAGCAGATTTTAAGTTTTTTGCAGTCTGGTCTGGATCTGCCCCTCTCGGTTAGTTCTCTCCGGGTGCAAGTATCCGCCATTTCAGCCTTTACCGGAATTCAGTGGGCAAGTCATCATCTGATCCAGCAATTTTTTAGGGGAGCAGTCAGGCTTAGGCCTCAGAGAAGGCCAAGATTCCCAAAATGGGATCTTCCTTTAGTTTTGGACTTTTTTTCTTCAAAGGATGTTGCTTCCATGTCTGTCAAGGAACTTACGTTGAAAACAGCATTTTTGGTGGCTATTTCCTCTGCTAAGAGGGTCTCCGAGATACACAATCTGGGTCACAAAGAACCTTTTTTGACCTTTTTTCAAGACAGGGTGGTCCTTATCCCTATGCTAGGGTCAAATCCAAAAGTGACCTCTGTCTTCCACGAAAATGCTGAGATAGTTCTTCCCACCTTCAGAACTGATGAGAATTCTTCAGTCCATCCTCTAGACGTGGGCAACACTCTAAGTCAATATCTGGAGGCCACATCCTCCTTCCGCCAATTGGACTTCCTTTTCGTTCTGCTACATGGCAAAAAGAAGGGAATGCGTGCATCTTCCAGAGCAGTGGCTGCGTGGATCGTTCAGGCTATCCAATGGGCGTATAGAGCAAAGGGCTTGGCTCCTCCAGAGGCGATTACAGCTCACTCTACAAGAAGTGTCGCTACGTCTTGGGCAGCTTCCAAGCACGTCGCACCTGACGTGATCTGCAAGGCAGCATCTTGGTCATCTGTTAATACTTTTCTTTCCCATTATTGTTTTGAACCTGCTGCTTTGTCTTCCGTTAATTTTGGCGTTCAAGTCTTGTCAGTTGACAGTGCCAATTAAAGTTTTCTTTGTTCAGCATCTTCCCACCCGGGAGTGTATAGCGAGTTATTTCCCAAACGTATGCTGCCATGGAGTCTGTCAGGAAAACGGAAAATTGATATCAAATACTTACCGTAATTTTCCTTTCCTGATGGACTCCATGGCAGCAGGAGTCCCCTCCCAATTCCTGAGTAGGCTAGTTACAGAACACTGATGCTGAAAGGGAGCAAAGATTTATGGGAGTGGGGTCCTATGAGGTAGGAGAGGAGGCGGGGCCTACCCAAACGTATGCTGCCATGGAGTCCATCAGGAAAGGAAAATTACGGTAAGTATTTGATATCAATTTTCCGTTATTTTTTAAAAGACAAAGTTGAAAATGTCATTTTTTCTCAAAATTTTTGCTCTTTTTTTATTAATATCGCAAAAAATAAAAAATGCAGAGGTGATCAAATACCACCAAAAGAAAGCTCTGTTTGTGGGGAAAAAAAGGACGTAAATTTTGTTTGGGTACAGCTTTGCATTACTGCGCAATTGTCAGTTAAAGTCACGCAGTGCCAAGTTGAAAAAAGGGCTCTGAGCAGCCAAATCCTCCGGGGCTTAAGTGGTTAACAAGATTTTGCTGCCATTTGCAGCCCTCTAGCCTTTTCCATGTTTTTTTAGAGCCATTTTAGTGCTCAAAGGTTCGGGTCACCATTGACTTCAATGGGGTTCGGGATCGGGGTCAAATTCGGGTTAAGTCCGGGTCACGAACCGGGACTTTTTTTTCAAGTTCGGCCGGACTCCCCGAACCCGGACATCCAGGTGTTTCTTTCAACTCTAGCTACAAATCTTCTGATAATTCAATAAAAATGATTGATCAAAAAAAAGAAAGGAATAGTTAAGGAATATTCTATGGGTACAAGGACTGCGGCATATGTGTGCAGTTTATACAGCAAGTGGGCTCAGGTTCTATTTAGGCATTCTTCATGAGTGAAAAACAATATTAAAACAGCGCTACCAGGTATATAAGAATAAATATAAAGTGCACTCAAGTTCTCTAAAATATTAATAGAAAAAGTGCATCAGTGCTCACAAAAAATATCCTCATAAACTCACATAGATGAATGCAAATAATGTACCAAATACATGGTTGAAGTGCAGAAAAAAAATATGCAATAAATATAAAGTAATAAAAAATATGCAATAAAAAAAATATGAAAATAAATAAATTCTCCATGAGGCCACTCCTTCACAATCTTAGAAATGACCCCCAATCCCCAAAAATGGTGCCATCTTTATCTAGTTATCATTCAGGGTCAGTGTCAACTTCATGGTAAAAATGCTGGTTGGGGAACAGGCCCAGACTGCAACAAAAAAGTCAGTCATCTGCACTGTAATGTAAAGGGGCACTGTGATATAAGGGGGATTGTACTGAAAAGGGGCACTGTAATTACCAAAACTACTGCAGATCTCCAGTTCCTTCCACCCCCTCCTCTGCTGATAACTTCGGGAGTGCCAAAAGAGGACACACAGGCATGGTTGCATAGCAGGAGGTAAGGATGACCGCAATCTGAGTTTGTCCTGTCCAGACCGCGGTCACTGCTTACTTTCTGCTCTGTGGTCCATTCATCAACAGGCCACGGATCAATACCAGTCCGCAGCCTGTGGGTTGGGGATGCCTGCATTAGCCAGCTCTAGTTAGAACATGCGACCTGGTGGCCACAACCCACCAGGCGATTGCCCAGTGTGCCTTATGGCCAGTCCGGGCCTGCTGAGGAATAAAATAAGTATGACAATTCTGGGCTCTTTGTTCACGTCTGATATTGTGTTGCTGTCTCTCACTCTGTGACTTTTTTCAGGTAAACCTTTAGAATCAATCACTTAAGAGAAGATTATTCTTTTTTTTTTAAGTATAAAATTATTATTTGTTTATACCATACACCCAGATTTGTACAGTGATTGTTAAATCTGTTTTAAATACAAATCTTTTTTAGCTGTGCAGACTGAAATTACATTTTACAATAGTAGTAATTTGTTTCTACAGGAATATACGTCATATAATATAAAAATAATTATGAACCGCTATGAGTCACAGTTTAAAAACTATTAGAATAATAACAGTGATGCATGAGATATATATAGCAACTGATATAATAGTAATGCTTGTTAAAATAAATGAAAGCAAAATAGGACTGTGATGTTCTTATTCATATAAGAATTAGGAGTTTACATTGAGAAGCAATGTTAAGAAGCAGATAGGGTTAATTTATATACAATTTTACCTACATTTTTGAAAACACAATCCTTTTTAAGGAATAACTGGGGGTTAGTGAACAAAGTTTATTAAAAGAGAACTTTGGTCAAGGCTGTTCTTTTAGCATTTCTTTGTTTTATTTTCAAAGCTCCAGAAATTCCCTTCAGAGAAGTTTAAATGTCCCTTACATCCAATTCCAGCTGTTATACGTATCATGGACATTGATTTTGGATTTTAATTGAATAACACAGTAAGAATAATTACTGCGTCTGAGGAATATCCTAGCAGAAGATCAATATAGTCTATTTTCCCTAAAGATTTACATTATTTTAGAAAAATCCAGTACTTTGCATACTTTGGGCTTTTCCACATTTCGTATTGTTATAACCCAGGAACATGCAAACTGTGGCCCTCCAGCTGTTGCAAAACAACAAGTCCCATCATGCCTCTGCCTCTAGGTGAAATACTTGTGGCTGTCAGAGTCTTGCTATGCCTCATGGGATTTGATGTTCTGCAACAGCTGGAGGGCCACAGTTTGCATATCCCTGTACCTATATACTGCAGTCTTTCTGATTATTTATACATAAAAATACTGAAAAACCGTAATTGCATTTTGCATAGTATTTGCTCCCCTTTGTGTGAAATGCCTAAATTAGTGATCAGTTGCCATCAGAATGCATTAGTGGAGTCCAACAGTGTACAGCTGAACTGTTGCATGATCTCAAGATAAATATGCCTTTTTCTAAATGCCCTCTTTTATTAAAGGACATATCTAAAAAAAGAATAATGAAAACCAGGGAGCCATGAAGACAATTACAGAATATAACTTTGGAGAAGCACCAACAAAGACTGTGTGAAAAATGTTCCTATAATAAGATCTATTATTACAAACAAACAAAAAAAACAATTAAAAGAATATTGGACAAGCCATGAATTGCATAGAAAGGGACATCAACCAAATCACAGTGATTAGGCAAGGAGAACATTAGTCAGAGGAGCAAGCAGAGATTCATTGAGAACAGCAATGGCTGGTCCACAAACATGGGCTAGTAGAGTCAAGAAAAAAGCCAGCGGTGAAAAAAAACATATCAAATTTTGTTTGCAGCTTACTAAAAAGCAAGACAACACTGTTGATAACTCTGAGAAAAATATGCCTACAATGAAACACAATGGTGACACAATGCTGTCAAAGACCAGAGCTCATTTTAATTGACAATCTATAGCAAAACTTGAAAACTGATGTTTATCTAACTTTGCAGAGCCAAAGCAATAATGCGGAGAAGAATTGTCAAAAGTTGTGATGAGTTTACAGATGTGAAAAGCTAGTACACATGTTGCTTAAAAGACTTTCAGCTATAATTGTAGTCCAAGGTGGTTCTACCGAGTACTACCAGGAGGGTAATACTTATGCAATCCACCAATCAATTCTAGACTGTAGCACTAAAAAATTTAGAAAAATCAAAAGAGGTAAATATTTATCGAGCAGTGTATTATTAGACTGTAATAATGTGTATTGTGTTGTATGCTGTCAGCTCCTAATGTCTTAAAAAAGGATAAAACCAACCTCAGTGTTCAGGAAGTCTTTTTGAAAGTGCACACTCAAACCAGAAGTAAATAACATTTCAGTCTACATTCCAGACACTTATTTGTGAAGTTAAAAAAAAAAAAATTAGTATACAGTAATCAGCCATAACATTATGATGGCCACCCACCTAGTATTGAATAGGTCCCACTTTTGCTGCCAAAACAACCCCTTTTGCCACCAAAACAGCCCTGACCCATCGCGACATGGAGACCACTAGACTTCCAAAGATTATGATGTGGTATCTGGCACCAAGTCATCAGTAGCAGATCCTTTAAGGCTTGTCAATTGCGAGGAGGGGGCCCCATGAATTGAAATTGCTTCTCCAGCACATTCCACAGATGCTCGATGGATTGAGATCTACAGGTTTTGGGGGCCATGTCAACACCTTGTTGTATTCCTCAAAACATTCTTGAACTATTTTTGCAGTGTGGCAGGGAGTATTATTTACAGTGCCATCAGGGAATATAATTTCCATTAAGGTGTGTACTTGGTTAGCAACAATGTTTAGGTAGGTGTCAAAATAACATCCACATGAATGCAGAACCCAAGGTTTTCCATAAGAACATTGTCCAAAAATTACACTGCCTCCACCAGCCTTGTTCCCATACTGCATCCTGGTGCCATCTCCTCCCCAGGTTAGCAACGAACATGTACCCGGCCATCCACATGATGTGAAAGAAGAGGCAATTCATCAGACCAGGCTACCTTCTTCCATTGCTCCATGGTCCAGTTCTGATGCTCACATACTCATTGTAGGTGCTTTTGGCTGTGGACCCGGGCCGGCATGGCCACTCTGACTGGTCTGCAGCTATGCAGCCCCATACACAACAAATTACGATGCCCAATTTTTCTGATTTAAGCACAACAGCTTCATGGACAATATGTTTACTTGCTGCCTAACATATCCCACCAATTTTTAAATGTCCTTTCAACAAGATAATCAATATTATTCACTTTACCTGTCAGTTAACTTAATGTAATGGCTGATTTGTTTAAGTCACATTTAGCAAAAGGCAGCTTCCTATGATGATGTCTTATTAGAGGAAACGCTTTAGGATTGTCGTGAATGCCATCAATCTCTGTATTTCCCTGCTCATATTCTTTGGATGCTTGTAAGTGTGTCTGACTTTTTAAAAAAATAAAAGTTTTAGCAGTTTTACACTATGTCGGCTTTGTCTGGCTTATTCCTCCATGTATTACTGTGAGAAGAAAAAATATTGGTGTTAAGCACCAACAGTACCCGCGCAGTGGAAAACAGTGTATAGATATAAATAAATACAAAAAGTGTAAAGTGTAAGGAAATATATCCCAATTGGGAGCCGCAACGTAAACGTGAAAACGTGAAAGTGAAAAAATGATATAGTGATATATAATGGCTGCGCTCAACCAATCTATTACACTATGTGCAAATAGCAAATTTAACTCTCAAATAAATAACATATAATAAATCAATGCAAACTAGTTGCCAGGTACACATATACAGTGCCTTGCAAAAGTATTCGGCCCACTTGAACTTTTTGACCTTTTGCCACATTTCAGGCTTCAAACATAAAGATATAAAACTGTGATTTTTTTTGAAGAATCAACAACAAGTGGGACACAATCATGAAGTGGAACAAAATTTATTGGATATTTCAAACTTTTTTAACAAATAAAAAACTGAAAAATTGGGCGTGCAAAATTATTCAGCCCCCTTAAGTTAATACTTTGTAGTGCCACCTTTTGCTGCGATTACAGCTGTAAGTCGCTTGGGGTATGTCTCTCAGTTTTGCACATTGAGAGACTGAAATTTTTGCCCATTCCTCCTTCCAAAACAGCTCAAGCTCAGTGAGGTTGGATGGAGAGCGTTTGTGAACAGCAGTTTGCAGTTCTTTCCACAGATTCTCGATTGGATTCAGGTCTGGACTTTGACTTGGCCATTCTAACACCTGGATATGTTTATTTGTGAACCATTCCATTGTAGATTTTGCTTTATGTTTTGGATCATTGTTTTGTTGGAAGACAAATCTCTGTCCCAGTCTCATGTCTTTTGCAGACTCCATCAGGTTTTCTTCCAGAATGGTCCTGTATTTGGCTCCATCCATCTTCCCATCAATTTTAACCATCTTCCCTGTCCCTGCTGAAGAAATGCAGGCCCAAACCATGATGATGCCACCACCATGTTTGACAGTGGGGATGGTGTGTTCAGGGTGATGAGCTGTGTTGCTTCTACGCCAAACATTTTGCATTGTTGCCAAAAAGTTCGATTTTGGTTTCATCTGACCAGAGCACCTTTTTCCACATGTTTGGTGTGTCTCCAAAGTGGCTTGAGGCAAACATTAAATGACACTTTTTATGGATATTGTTAAGAAAAGGCCAGATTTGTGCAGTATACAACTGATTGTTGTCCTATGGACAGAGTCTCCCATCTCAGCTGTAGATCTCTGCAGTTCATCCAGAGTGATCATGGGCCTCTTGGCTGCATCTCTGATCAGTCTTCTCCTTGTATGAGCTGAAATTTTAGAGGGACGGCCAGGTCTTCGTAGATTTGCAGTGGTCTGATACTCCTTCCATTTCAATATTATCGCTTGTACAGTGCTCCTTGGGATGTTTAAAGCTTGGGAAATCTTTTTGTATCCAAATCCGGCTTTAAACTTCTCCACAACAGTATCTCGGACCTGCCTGGTGTGTTCCTGGTTCTTCATGATGCTCTCTGCGCTTTAAACGGACCTCTGAGACTGTCACACTGCAGGTACATTTATACGGAGACTTGATTACACACAGGTAGATTCTATTTATCATCATTAGTCATTTAGGTCAACATTGGATCATTCAGAGATCCTCACTGAACTTCTGGAGAGAGTTTGCTGCACTGAAAGTAAAGGGGCTGAATAATTTTGCACGCCCAATTTTTCAGTTTTTTATTTGTTAACAAGGTTTGAAATATCCAAAAAAAATTTGTTACACTTCATGATTGTGTCCCACTTGTTGTTGATTCTTCAAAAAAAATTACAGTTTTATATCTTTATGTTTGAAGCGTGAAATGTGGCAAAAGGTTGAAAAGTTCAAGGGGCCGAATACTTTCGCAAGGCACTTTAAATATGCATATACAATAAATAGTATGTGCAAAAGTAAATAAGTAAATAAATATGATTAAATATAAATATATATATATGTGACACAGGTAAACTGGTATAATCAAGTGCAAAAAAAATTATAAATATAATTATTTGATCAATAAAATGTCAATAGGTATATGGTCCTGAGGTGCAAGGTAAATGAATAAAGTGCAGTGTGCAGATTAGGGTAACAATCAGATAGTGGTAAATAGGACCATAAAAACAAAATTATTCAGTCCAATAACACCGTCCTATAATTAAATAGAGTCTCTGAAAGATCTTGTAGTTGCACTTCTTAGAGTCTCCAGCACCTCCACCAAGACACAGGAACACCAAAATTGCACAAAAATGCTAACCAGAACAAACTGACCCCTTATTATAGGGGGACAGTTCAGGCTGTGATTCACAAATTGTAGACAGGGTAATTAGCGGGCAAGAGCCAGTTGTGCAGTCTCCAGTGAGTAACTCCAACCAATTTGCACCATCCACCTTAGAGCATCCTCAAAGCCAGGGAATGTATCTATAAGCAGGCAGCCATGTTGCTGAAAAGAGGAATTGTACACAGAATCTCCAGAAACGTTTCTCACTATTACTGTGAGAAACCTGCAAGTTCCTACATGAGATGCTCTGGCCACCTCTTCATAACATCGAGGGTTCTAGCTACTGTTTGGGAATGACATCAACTACCAGCTTATATGGCCCATATACTATAAGGTATTCTGGGTCCATACCCTCCGGTGAGCACATCCACTGTTTATCCTTGGTGTGGGAATTTTACACGATTTTTCTTCACCTATGATTTGGATGCACTATTTTATTTTTGTATACCCTTTGGACTCACCTTTGAACCTTCTGTCATATTTCTTTATATGAATTCACATTTATATATGTTCATATACTTGTTCATTTGTTTAGCGCTGCACTTTATGTTTTATTTTGGTCTACATTTAGCAAAGGAAAATGTGTTTCAAGGGTTCTAAAGGTACTCCTTCATCAGGGCTTGGCAAATGTTAAAGGTAAAGATTATATATGTGTAGCGGGCGCTGCTCTGCTACCCGCTGGCCCCTCACCTCCCGCCGGCTGGAGCCAGGATTTACACAGGCAGGCTTGCTAATAGTGAGAGCAAGCCTGTCAGTAGCTGCGAGGGATTTCTCCCCCTCCCTCTCCTGCATAGACAGTGTGTGCAAGCAGCGTTCGCACAGGCAGCCGCCCGCCTTGCTCCCCCCTGCTTTACAATTGGCAGGAGGGAGAGAGTCACTTATAAAAAAGACTCCAGCAACAGCAAATGACTCTGGGACATGTAGTCGCTAGCACCAGCTGCCCAATTCTAAATCCCTGGGGCAAGAATACACACCCCAGCATGATTTTTGGGGGAGAGGAAAACTGGGACAAGGAGGTTTCCTGGAAGCAAGGGATCTCAGCACGGGGCAAGGGACGACTGACGTGACCAGAGTGGCTGCCATTGTCCTTAGGGTCGACCATCCTGCCACAACTCCAGGTGTCGGTGTGCTGATCCTGATACAGTGTCCCGGTTGATTGGTCGCAGACATCCCACCAGAGAGGGATCCCAGGTGGACCCCCAGGTGTTCCTGATGTCATGAGGTGATCCAGTTGCAGGGTAGCCAGTCGGGTCACCTGAAGAACCTCTCTGCCTGGACATCTCCCTTAATCCCTTGGTCCCAGGATTGGTTGAGTGGCACTTTCCCACCTTAAAGACACTGCAGGCAGACAACCGTGCCTTACCTATGCCTACACCTGTAGAAACACATACATCCTGCTAAGCAATCTTAGTATCCGTCTTGCTTACCAGGATACTGCCAGCATACTGCACATCACTTTTGATTGCCAGGATACATTTAATTACACTTTGCTCATCCTGCCAAATAAGACATCAAGTGCACCAATGCCAGGCAAACTGAAGATAACACATATCTCCACTGTGAGGACCTTCCTGTTTCTCCTTCAGTTAGCAGTGATTTGGTGGTCATAGTCATTTTCACCAAAGAGAGACACTAATATTAATCCTAAATTTGATCATTTACATTGTTGCCCATTGCATCACGTGTTTACTGCCTGAGTCTGTGATTTCAGGATATTAGGGAAACTGACTGACCATTATAAGCCAGACCTGTTTCCCTTCATGCCTGAGCACATAGGCTATACTAAAATCATTCAAGTTGTTTACTGTGCTATTTGAAATTCACACATAGCCCTGTCTTGTACTGTTCATCCGAGTTTTGCCATTTTTGTCTGCTAAGTTACCCTATGACTGTTTGTGGTTTGTGGAAAGTCTCCCAGTAAACAAATTTTCTGGTTCACTACAGTTTGTGTCTGTTATTACCATGCTTGCATTTACACTGTTTACTAGGTGTGCCAGAGGGGCTTGGGCTGTTCTTAGGGTTGAGAGGCTCAGTACAGAACCAAACATTCAAGCGGCTCCCTCAGGGATGGCGCTACATATGACTAATGAATATAGAGTATTCCCAGACAATAGTATGGCAGAATGAAAGGTCCTGCTCCACAAGCCAGTTAGGGTAACAGCTTACACATATCTTCAGGAAGAACTGCAACAATACTATCTCTTGAAACCTTATATTGAAGAATGGGACAAAATACAGCATCCTATTGGCTGTAATGGACGATATTATTGTTGAAGACACTGTGAGGCCCAGCATCCTTATTACAAAAAGTTTCTTCCATCCTTATTCCAACGTCATTCATAGTAACACTAGATGGTTTCTAAAGTGTCTTCAAGGTTTACCAAGATAGATGACACCAGTAAGTAAATCCAAGGAGCACATTTGCTTTCCTAATGAACTATGTTTTTCTTTTTACTGGAATCAGCATTGCTCCCAGACACTCCAGGGTCATTTATAGACATAGTGAATTAGAATATACCTAAGTGTAGGTTGTCGTTATCTTAGACTGATCTGTCAATATTCGTTTATAACTAGGAAAAAATTCAGCTGTCTGTATGCTTCTGAGAAAAGAAAAAGACTCTTAAAGGTATGGACTTTAATATACAGCTCTGTGGAGGAGATCTGTCAGGCTTTGAAGAAGGGGAAATATAAAGACATGAGTATGCTGCCATGGCAACAACGGTAATCTAATCTCATCTAGTACATTTTGCCATAGGACTTTGTTCCTTTTATTTCATCTGTGAACTCTAGTGGAAACTATACTAATAATTGATTTCTTGGTTTAGCCACAAGGCATTCATTATATGACAATTGTATATAATTATAGCAAGGTGAAATGTTTTTCTATATCTTATTCAGTTTTATAGTAATGTTCCTTGAGCTATCTTAGAATATAGAATTTCTATCTACCTGGAGGTACAGCAAATTTCTACTTGGCTTGATTACCAATGCCACTATCCTATAAGCATTTTCTACTTTAGGTGTACTTAGAGCAGACCTATAGCATTACCCTATGTACATGCATTTATTGCAGATTTCCTAAGAAAAATGTGCATCAATGCAGACTTGCTATTGCAAAATTGTCTTGCCAGTGACTGCATGTATGTGTCCCAGATGGTGTACAAGTGCAGAAGCAGGACCCTGGAAGCTCTATGACCTCCGTCTTGATCCAGATCTAGCTGGTTAGCTCAAAAGTGATGTTTTTTTCTCTGCTTCCGTCTGCATACACCAAGACAGTAAGTTTTCTGCAAAAGGGGCAGTGTATCATGCTGTACAGATGACGGTAGCTCCTTCCAGTCCACCTTGCATTTTCCATTTTATGTTGTCACCTCCCTCTACTTTCAGAAGTCTAAAGGCAAATAGGCTGTGATGGAGTAGACAAGATGGTGGTGGTAGCTCAAGAAATATAAAGTAGAATATAAAACATATTAATTTGTTAAAAGGTAGGATAGTGGCAACAATGTTATTCATAATTATATTTATAACATTGTAAAGTTCTGATCTATGGGCCCTTTCAAACCCTTCCATAGTTATTTTGAACTGACTGCCAAAGGTCCACAATGCACAAAACAGAGCATGCAGCATCATTTGTTAATATACTGTAGGTTATTACAACACAGAAAGTTCACTTCTGTGTCTTGTGGTGCACTACAACACAAGTTTGCTGTGGTGCATTGTGTAAGCGCATTGGATTGTCAGTTAAAATGAATGGCACTGCAACACATTTTGCACAATTAACCACTTAAGCCCCGGAAGATTTTACCCCCTTCCTGACCAGGGGGTATTTTGCGATTCGGCACTGCGTGACTTTAACAGACAATTGCGCGGTCGTGCGACGCTGTACCTAAACAAATTTGACGTCCTTTTTTTCCCACAAACAGAGCTCTCTTTTGGTGGTATTTGATCACCTGTGCGATTTTTTGATCACGCGCTATAAACAAAAAAAGAGCGTCAATTTTGCAAAAATAACAATATTTTTCCCTATTTTTTATATGAAATTCCCCCCAAAAAAAAAGTAAAAATCTAAATTTTTTAAAATTTTCGGCCAATTTGTTTTATGCTACATATGTTTGGTAAAAAAAATTCCAAAAAGCGTATTTTGATTGGTTTGCGCAAAAGTTATCGCGTTTACTAACAAAGGGAAAGATTTTTGTCATTTTTGTTGGGTTTTTTTTAACGCGTAATGGCGGCGATCTGCAATTTTTTTTGCGGTACTGCGACATTGGGGCGGACAGATCGGACCCTTGACTGACATTTGTGACACTTTTGGGGTTACCAGTGACATTTCTACAGTAATCAGTGCTATACATATGCACTGTTACTGTAAAAATACACTGGTTGTGAAGGGGTTAACTTTATTTGGGAGGGAGGGGCTGTGTGTATCCCTAGGGGCGTGCTTTCTACTGTGATTGGCTGTGGCTTGAGCTGTAAGGACACTGATCAATGGATCTACATACTAGATCCGTTTGATCAGTGTCTTTACAGCGAGGAGAATGACAGGTGGCTTGTTTACACAAGCTGCCTGACATTCTCCCTCTCCCCCGCCGATCGCCGAGTGACCGGCGGACATCGGGTCCGCTGGTCACACGCGCGGGGGGGTCCGTGACCACGCGGGAGCGGGAGCGCGCCTCCGGGGGCGCGCGCTCGCTCCCTGAACCCTCACAAGCTAGTGACGTAGCCCTACGTCACTTTGCCTGTGAGGGGCTGACTGCCGACGTAGATCGGCGTTAGGCAGTCGGCAAGTGGTTAATAACCAACTAACTTTGATCACATTTTATCAATCAGGAAAGGATAAAGGGGTTCTAGAGGCTTAATGTTTTTCACCTTCATGCATTCTATGCATTCTGTCAATCACAGCCATTGAGCCTATGAGGAGAGAGAGGGAGTAGGGCCAAGCCATAGCTCTGCATGTGACAGAATATGTAGAGCATCAGCTTTGGAGCAAGCCTGCTCGGGTGCCCCATTGCAAGCTGCATGCTCTGGGGTACTCAACAAGACAGGGGACCCAAAACTGCTGCACAGAGAAGGGAAGTATGACATGTTTGTTATTAAATAAAAAAATAATTACCTTTAATATCACTTTAGTATAAATCGGTCTTGTGAATTTGATTGCAACATTATCTGGATCTGTTGAGCTTCTCGAACAATATTGCAATCAATCTCATTTAAGTTATTTTTAAATTCATAGTCAACCATGTGAAAAAAACATGAACAGATTGCACACACATTGATTGATTTAAAAAGTACATACTGTACATGCATTCAATTTTGCATTGGAGATTTCAGAGCATGGTAACCTTGATCAGTGCATCATGGGTGCAATGGAGAGGCATCCACAGCATTTTTCCAAGCCCCAGGTTAATATGGAGGTATACAAGTACTGTTATGGAACTTGTGCCATTGACAGCGACAAGTACTACTGCCACAGTGGTGGATGCGACCTATATTCCTTCGATCTGTGACCGGATGATGCTCCTGCATAGATTGAGCCATGCACAGCCACACTAAATGCAAAAAAGCATGCTCTAGTGACAATGGGAGGGAATCATTTGAATGTGGAGAGGAGCTGGGGAATTTGACTATGTTATTTGTTACATTCTACATAGTAGTGGCAAATTAAAAAGTTCACAAAGGTGGACTATTATTAAGATTGGTGGACTATTATTAAGATTTCAATACATGATGTGATATATCAGGTGCGGCTATGTGGTGGGATAAAATATGAGAAATCAGTCAACTCTCTCAGTCTCATTAAAACATGTGGATAGAGGAATCCCCTCTGTCAGCTATTGCATTCATTGTATGCATATATCTTAATAGATGAACAATGACTGCATCTGGCTGACAGTGTTCACCAGAATTTATATAGTTCACAATTGTTTAAAATGGGTCGTGTTGACAGTGTCAAACTAGTTTCAAATTGTTGTTGACAATTACAATTCGACACATGTATAACAAACATAACACGTTATATGTTTTTAAAAATATATATTAACATTTTTTCGTGCATCATTACACTGGAGGGATTTCCTGCCAGGAAGGAAAAAAATATTTCTAGCTAAAAAAATACCAACAGGCACAAGCTATAAAATTTGTATGTCTACAAAAAAAAAAAAGTTTTGTAAGTATAATAGTTATGGTTAACTGAAAATCAAATATAAGTAATGGGTATTTCCATTGATGAATAAACATCTATTGTGGCTTCATACCTACAATTTTCAATTCTGTTAGAAAACAGGTAAGAAAAAGTGCATAGAATGAAATATAAGCAAAAAAAGTGGATTTATCCATATACATAACTGTGTACTAATAATGTAGAGTTTGTTAAACTGGCAACTTGACTAATCCTTTTTGGTCCTTTGCAGCAAACCACATGAAATGGGTTGAAAACCTGTATCCCAACCTCATGTCTTCTTTTTCTTGACTTACAGTATACAAAGAATTCACTCCCTCACCTGGTATAATCTACAATACGTTTTGCAATGCTGGGTCTTTGGGTAATCAATACTTTCCTGGATTTCTGCTTTCTAATCCCCCTCCCTTCGCTAGGTTAG
Organism: Pelophylax lessonae; assembly: GCF_965119305.1. NCBI lineage: Eukaryota > Metazoa > Chordata > Amphibia > Anura > Ranidae > Pelophylax > Pelophylax lessonae. The sequence goes on along the minus strand of NC_138768.1, from coordinate 350,057,863 downwards.
ATATGCAGGATATTGTTCAGGTTACATTATTATTTACCAGGGTACACAACAAGGATGCCCCTTATCCCCAAATATTCTTTATTTTGGCCATTTAACCTTTGGCAATAGTGATTAGTGATTAGGGACAGTCCAAGTATAAATGGGGCTATCTTCATATATCTTCAAATGGGGCTGGTCTTCATTAAAAAATTACCTTTATGGTAGATGATGCTCTTTTGGTTCTTACTAATTGTTAGGATTGAGTTCACCTGCTGGTGGCACTGTGTTGCCCTGGGCTGTATGCTGCAGTTTCAATGTCTACCAGCAGGTGTCTCCCAGAAGCCAGCAGGCTTCTATGATCACTTACAACTGTGTTCAGCTGCCAGGTGGCTATTTAAGGCTGATCCTCCTCAGTGAGACTCAAAGCCTGCAACAATGAACGACAAAAATCTTTATCTTCTGCTGCATGCACACGACTAATAACCTGCACTCTAAGCATCTTGACAACAGGAAAATGAAGTCAAAAGCAACTGGCTTCCAGCTCCAAAGTGTAGCTGATCTGGTCGTAGTGGGCGTCACTATTATGTCAGGGTTCAGCAGCAGCTAGGGAGACCAGACACATGTAGCTACACACCAAAACAATATAGATAGTCTTAAAGTAAAATTTATTATAGTGAACCACAAAACAAACATACACAGCAACAGTGAACCAAGCATATGCCAGTAAACAAAACCCAACCCCAAAGACACAATAACTAAAGAACCAACTATCTACAAATATATACAATATAAGAGACAAGGGTAACAGGGAAGCAAGGAAGAGGGCAAGCAAGACTGGATACTAGGCAGAGAGCAGGAGCAAGGCAAGGGGTACAGGATAGATCAGGGTATGGATCAGGCTCACAGACACTTGGTTCAGGCAGCAAGGAGGCAATCAAAATAGTGACGTGCCTGGGAAAGGGAGGATCAGCCTTAAATAGCCACCTGGCAGCTGAACACAGTTGTAAGTGATCATAGAAGCCTGCTGGCTTCTGGGAGACACCTGCTGGTAGACATTGAAACTGCAGCATACAGCCCAGGGCAACACAGTGCCACCAGCAGGTGAACTCAATCCTAACACTAATATTCTCAGACCCTCCCAAATCATCATCAAATTCTTACTCAATTTGCCTATCTTTCAGGCCTTAGGGTAAATCAAGGCAAATCCAAGGCTAGAAACATTAGATTAAATTGTATTGTAACTGTACTGTACATGTTGTAAAGTTTTGCGCAAACTGTTATAACATGTACATATAAACTGTGCTATATAAATCCTGTATACTAATAATAATAAAAATGTAATTCCCCAAAGAGGCAGTTATCCATATCCAATCTCAATTTCCATACCACTGGACATCTTCAACATCAGATTACCTAGGAAAAAAAAACTGACCCCACATTATAATTCAATATTTTCCACAAATTACTGTTCTTTACTGTGAACCCTCACTACAATTTGGCATTCCTGAAAATTCATATTCCTGTCTTGGATAGGTTGAGTTAACACAATAAAAATGAAAATCGTTTCCAAAGCTTTATACTGTTCCTGTACTTTACTGATTAGCATTCTATCCTTTTGTTTACACTTACTACAGAATAGGATTTTCTCCTTTATCTGGGCTTATAAATGATCTAGGGCTCCATTTTATACCGTTTTCTTAATTACAGGGAGGCTTAGGGGTCTCTAATATAGAATGATATTATAAACTAACACAAATTTTACAACTTTATTACATACCACCCTGGATGTCCCCTTATGGGTGTTCCTGGAATTGCTGAATTGTGATTTCTACTTCCGTCACAGCTTTACTTCGACTCCCATATAAAGCCCATCTGTCTTCATTAAGCCCCTTGATGTCCAATATTCAAGTAAGTTAATGTCTCCCTTTTTACCTCTATTACCAATCCTTACCTAGGTGCTATTTCTTCCCAGGTATGAACCAGTCGAAGTCCTTTCTCTGGTGGACTACCTACAGTTTCACCAAACAGAATATTTCACCTCCAACGCTGGATCTCATCCCTACAAAAGCATTCTGAAAATCAATATACAAAATCAGCTTTTGACCATACAGTATATGTCTGAACTGCCTAGGGTCACATAGACTTATATAATGTTTATACTTTGTGCTAAATGCTTGTAGAGCTTATTCATCTATGTCATATGTTTTGAACGGGAAACCAGACTTCACTGTCCTCTGGAACTGGAGGACTGGAGCAAAATCTGGTTCAGAATAGCAAAATGTTTCTTTAATACATCTATCTTAAAAACTGCTTACAGGGTTCTTTTTCAGTCATAATGTGTTTCAGCTCAAATAGCTCACTTCAATCTGAATAACAGTGATAGGTGCTTTAGGGGATGTGGTTATTGCAATGATGTGCTAAACATTTGGTGGTCCTGTCTGAAGCTGGCTGCATTTTTGTCTAAAACATTTGACCCCCTCCAAATCGTATTTTATTTTAAATACACAAGAACGTGAGGATGGCTCTTTACCACACAACTCCAGGCTTCTTTTTTCAAACCAACAGAAATTGGCTACATACTTGTTTCTGGCTGTGAAGTAAATGATAGCCAAAGACTGGAAAAAAACCCTTAGTCTTCTTTTAAGAAGTCAAAGACTGAATGAATTTAACGTTGGCAATTGAAAATTGTCTAGCCTTTTTATTGATTCACAGCCTACATTTCTCAAAATATTACAACCATGGCTCACTTATGCTCTACTGTCCTAGAGCCCTTCTAGCCTGAGTTATTTATAGTTTACTTTCTAGCCTGAGTCTGTGGGGGATACATCTTATTGTATCCCCTCTCCGCAGCCAACTTTCGTGTTGTCCACAATTCCCTACGTTCTCTTTGTCTTTTGTTTTTTTTTATTTTTTTATTTACTGTTTCCCCTCCTCTACCTATTTTCATTAACGTTCCCTCCTTCCCACTTCTTTTTTTATGTATCCTCATTTTTCCTTTCCGGACCCACTCCTATATGGCAGTTCCAACATTTTGTATTGTTCTCCTAGTTAAAGGTTTTGAAGGATATCTTTCTAGGGGGGCAGGAATTCAATTAACAGACAGTATATGCTTGTTCGTTTAACTTTAAATGCTCACACATTTTATCAGATGTTTTAGTCCTTGTGTGGACTTGACTGCTGTTATTTTTCCTTAAAAACAACATCAAAAAAAGATTGAAGCAAAAAGCTGTGTCCCACATCTGCACATTGGTGTTCCTAACCCCAAACAATGTTTATGCTAATAAGAGAGAACATTATGCGGAGTTGGGGAAACAAGTGTTTTAACACATTTTTTAATTTGTTTGACAGTAGAGAGAACTTTATATAACAGAACACATGTCTTTACACATAAAAAAAAAGTAAGGGGTGTCATCCTTTGTCAATTTTGACATGGATTGAAGTAATCATCAAAGTCAAAAAGCCACACACATATTGCAATATAAAATAATTTGTGGTATTTAATCACACACAAAAAGTTCCACAAAAGTGTATTAAGTAAAAAAAAAAACAATTTTTAAAACATATGTAGAAAATATGACAGATTTGTCCCCAAACTTTAACTTATTGAGATTAATTTATTACAGGTGTCATAGCCACCCTTTAGAATTCTCTCAGGGAGCAGCATCAAAAGTGTCTCAGGCAGAAACTAATCTCTCAGATTCCCATCAGGCCCCACCCAGGCTCCATGAAAAGTAATTTCCCTGCAATAAGTTATGCAGTTAAAATATTTGGGTAATGACATCAGCTGTATCCCCAGCCTTTTTGTTTTCATTTAGCTTTTGGCCAGGGAATCTCCTGGGAGACAGCTAAATAGTATGAGGATGCAACCCTCTGCCGGCAGCTGTCACATATATGGCATATATGACATGGCCCATCTAGGTACTGGCATACTTTTGTATGCCAGATCAGAGCTGATTACCACCAGTTTCTCAACAGGAGAACTGACAGCAATTCTTTAACCCCTTCTGTACTGCACCATAGCTGAAAGACGGCTACAGGGCCCTCCCAGGTGCACACCAGGAGCGCTCTAAGATTGCTTTGTCCTTTGGACACAGCTGATCACAAATCAAGATAAAGAGCCAATCACAGCGGCCCTTTAGCATGTGATCAGCTGTGTCTAATTACAGCTGATCACATGTAAACAAACTTGCGGTTATCGGCATTCCTTTGCTCAAGCACTGTCACAGCTTGAGGAAAGGAGAGCCGGTAAACCGCAAGTCTGATAGGGCACATTTACAATGATATTCAGGTAACTGATAATCAGTGCCCTGATTTCCAGAGCAGCCCTATCAGTGCCAATCAGTGCCCATCAGTGCCCATCAGTGCAGCCTATTAGTGCCCATCAGTGCAGCTTATCAGTACCACCTCGTCAGTGCAGCCTCGTCAGTGCCCCCTCACCAGTGCCTATCAGTGCAGCTTATTAGTGCCCATTAGTGCTGCCTCATCAGTGCCCATCAATGCTGCCTCATCACCGCCCATCAGTGCCACCATATTAGTGCAGCCTCAACAGTGCACATCAGTGCAGCCTCATTAGTGCACATCAGTGCAGCCTCACCAGTGTTTATCAGTGCAACCTCACCAGTGCCCATCAGTGCGGTCTCACCAGTGTAATCAGTGCAGCCTCATAAGCGCACATCAGTAAAGAAGAAAAATTACTTATTTGCATAATTTTATCACAAAAACAATTTAGAAACAGCGTGGCCTTGTGGGTCTCTGCCCACACGGCCGTGTCATTCATTCACAGTTTCCTGTACCGTCAGCCACCACGGCTGATGGCTTGTTAGTTCTGAATGAACTGCAAGGGCACTGATGAGCACTTTCATAATTCATTCACAAGTTTTAAAATTTTCAACAGACAGCCAATATGAAGGTATAGGCAGAAAGCTGCAGGGCTTGTCTGCAGAAGCCTAAAATTGCACCCCTCATTTACTGATCACAAGTGCAATGCTTTCCATGTTCCTGCAAGAAAAAATAAAAAATTAACAAGTTTTTTCTGCAAAAATATGTGCATTTATTATTTTTTCTTGAAAGGTGAGCTTATCCTTTAAGCAAACCACTGGCTGAAATCAGTCATTGGGTGTGTTTTGAATTCCTCTTATTGTCTGTATATGTTGTTAGTCTCTATATTTCTTTGATTAATTTTGTATGCAAATACAACTAAATGTTTTTGTTTTTGAATAAAACATTACAATTTAAACACTTAATCCTTCATGGATCATTTTCATAAATTAATATATCTTAATCAGGGCTGTGCTGGCTAGGAGGACGGTTGAGTTGGCCAATTAAGTCAACACTTACAGAGGTACAGTAAGGGATAGCAATTCAGGCAAGACACTGACAACTATTTAGCTCATTAATGAAAAGTTCAGTCACACAGCCATCCCTGGCACTGCATTGATTTTAATTTTAATTTCCTTTTCAAAACAAATATTATCATGTAGTGTACAGTAATGTAATACATGTCTTAAACAATACAGGTGTGGTTATGAGTAAGCGATCTGTAGTATCGTGAAACGCGTCAACCTTTACATGTTCCTGTGATGTACTGTCTACATTTTACTTTTAAATATGATTGATGCCATACTCAAATGCCTATAGACCAAGCGGACTTCCACCACATCCCTGGTATATATAGAGATTAAAAAAGAAATGGGTATTTCCAAAACAACGGGCTCTGTGTTTGCCCCAGGAAGCTCGTGTGTGTGCTAGGAATACCCCAAATTGTGGGACTTTAAAGGTGAAGTACACTTGGCATACATAGATAAATGATGATACAAAGCAATAGATAAAATACAAAAAGTTTTATTAACACAAAATAATAATAAAATTAGATCACAAAGTGATGCTAAACATCAGTGCAATTATACAGAATAGTACAATTAAAGAACCATATCTTGTGGTAACGGGGTCACATGGGTCCGACATGTTTCGCCGCCATTATGTAGGCTTCCTCAGGGACCTTAAGAATTGGTGACCTCCAAATAGGTTCAATTATTGCAACCGAGGCATAGTACAACCATCTGTGCTCACAGGCATGAACTGTGCATCTATCCGGGGAGTGTGTTACTCCTAGACACAGTCCAGCTGGACATGTCCTCCCTAAATGACAGAGACTGAACCGAATAGTGCTAGACAATGGGGATTTCCACCAGTAGGGCCAGCAATGGAAGAAATTGCTGCCTCAAAAGCGTCAAAGCACACTCGATCTCGGTACAGCGGGTAACGCCATCATAGTCGTGGCCTGAACTATTCTGTTCAGTCTCTGTCATTTAGGGAGGACATGTCCAGCTGGACTGTGTCTAGGAGTAACACACTCCCCGGATGGATGCACAGTTCATGCCTGTGAGCACAGATGGTTGTACTATGCCCCAGTTGCAATAATTGAACCTATTTGGAGGTCACCAATTCTTAAGGTCCCTGAGGAAGCCCACATAATGGCGGCGAAACATGTCGGACCCATGTGACCCCGTTACCACAAATATGGTTCTTTAATTGTACTATTCTGTATAATTGCACTGATGTTTAGTATCACTTTGTGATCTAATTTTATTAATATTTTGTGTTAATAAAACTTTTTGTATTTTATCTATTGCTTTGTATCATCATCTATCTATGTATGCCAAGTGTACTTCACCTTTAAAGTCCCACAATTTGGGGTATTCCTAGCACACACACGGGCTTCCTGGGGGCAAACACAGAGCCCGTTGTTTTGGAAATACCCATTTCTTTTTTAATCTCTATACATTCTACTTTTGGTGAGGAATAAAGACTTCGATGCTTTCATTAAGATCCTGAGTGCGGTCATTTTCTTTTGACTGTGAAGTTCTTTGGATGGCGGATCCGACTCGCACCAGGAAATTCTGTCTCACCTGAGCGGCTTTTCTTTGTCAGAATTTGTTTAACCACTTACCGCCCGCCCGCCGTCATATGACGGCGGGACGGTGCGGCTATTATCCTGGGCGGACGTCATATGACGTTCCCCAGAAAATGCAGGGCAGGCCCGCGATTGCGGGCGCGCCGCCGTGCACTGCCGGTGTCGGCGTGTCCCCGGGACACAGCCGGTCACCGGCAGGGGGGAAACAGCCAATAGTGTTGTGGAAATTTTGATAGACATATTCTTTAGTTTAAATAGTCATGATGTCTCCCAGTGTCGGTTTTACTGATAATCGCTATTCACAGCGATTATCACTTTAACTGTCATTGTAGGAAAGACTTGCTGGTGAAAATCTTATGGTCACTATCAAAATTGGTTTATATATATGAATCATGTTTGATGGAAACCCACCAACAGGTAATGGAATGCATGTTTATGGATTGACATGAATGAACAATGAAAAGCCATGTGCTTCCTGGCAGTTCAGTCTTTTGTTCACTCTTGTCCATCTATGGGCGTGTACTCCACAGCTTCTATTGTGCTTTTTGAATGTATATGTATCTGTGATTGGTGGCCATGAAGCCACTCCCTGTAACTCACTTACTTGCTGTAAATAAACAAGCCCTGCTCAGAACAGAGCAGAACACAGAAGGAGACACACACACACACACATACACACAGACACACACACATAGACGCAAGCTCACATAGCCATTTAAGAGACACATAACCTCTCACACATAACCTGAAACACATAAACTCTCACACACAAACACTAGCTCTTACTACACAAATGCACACACATACATATCCAATGGAGAGAGACCTGGCAGATGGCATCGAAATGACCCAGCGCGTTTGTTCCTTTATCGCCGAGTGCTTGGTAAATCGTTATGCAAAAGAGCGGGCCATTTGTACTTTTCAGTACAAGCCTATTTATTTTCCACGACAGTAATGGCGAGCTTGGTAGCCCTAACACATCGTTCCTAGCTTCTCAGCGGACAAACAGGAGGGAAGTGAGTCCAGTTTTGTTACAACAAAGGCGCCGTGTGGTAAGACATTTCATTTCAGTTTTTGAAAATTTGTTGTTGTTCTAAACCAGGGCTTACTTTCTTTGTCCGCTGTGGAAGTTAGAAACAAAAGCTTAGCAAAAGAACCTTTTCATTTGCAGCGTTCGCTCTTTTGTATAACGATGGGGTTATTTGTATTAATATTTGTGGCTGGGGATCAGGTCTGTTACGTTCTCAGTTAAAACATCCTGGGGTTGTGATATATGTGTTAAATATTGCCTTGTAACATCTGTTGTAATATCAGCTTTGTTCGATGAGATAACAATATATTCCGCAGATTGGTTGGTGTGTGTGCTGGATTGGTTTTTGGCGGGAACTCGTTTATTAGTGAAACTGGGTTTTTGCTTTGGACTCTGATGTTTGAATTGAGCATAGAGCAGACAGTTTTGGACTGAGTTTCCAAAACCAGCATTTCCACCAGGATAGCTATTGTCTCTGAATACAGCTGTAAAACCTGTTTTCCTGTCTTTTGTTGTTGTGTACAAAGAAGCACATGGTTGCTCAAACTCTTTGTTTTGTGCAACTCTTTTGTGTGGGCCATGTGCTCGGATGGCAGCCATTTTGTGATGTAATTTCCTTTGTGTGGGCCATGTGCTCGGATGGCAGCCATTTTGTGATGTCATTTCCTTTGTGTGGGCCATGTGCTCGGATGGAAGCCATTTTGTGATGTCATTTCCTTTGTGTGGGCCATGTGCTCGGATGGCAGCCATTTTGTGATGTCATTTCCTTTGTGTGGGCCATGTGCTCGGATGGGAGCCATTTTGTGATGTCATTTCCTTTGTGTGGGCCATGTGCTCGGATGGCAGCCATTTTGTGATGTCATTTCCTTTGTGTGGACCATGTGCTTGGCAGCTATTTTGTTAAATGGAGCTGAGACTCATGTGGCTGAAATGCTATTTTGAGCTTTAAAACATTTTTCTCTTTTTTGGTAGTTTTAAATGGCAACTTTGTGATGTTATTTTTGCACTGTATTTCAGTTTAAAAGTAATGTTTTTTTCATTTTGATTGAAATCTGGCATCTAGGCAGTTGTTTTTCTAGCTAGCTTTGTTCATCTTTTTGTTCATATTTAGCACAGATATATACATATCCAACCCATCAGTTTTTGTTTTTTGTGTTTTTGTCTGTTTTTCAGGGGTAACTATTTATTTATTTTTTTGTGTTGTAAGTTTTTGGTTAAGCTGTTTTTGTGGTGTATTTTGTCTCATTTTTGTTGTAACTAAGTTTTTTCCAATGATAAGAGTACATTGTGGAGTGACTGATATTGGATTCAGTTTTCAGGGTTGTTTTGTACTGAGCGGTGGTTTCTCACAGAGGTAGTTTTCGGTACTGCAGGTTGGATTTTAGGTAGAGAGGTTATATCTTCCAGTGTGCAATCAGTAACCGGCATCTTAATTTAAATTTTTAATGCAACATCAAGGAATAGACTGAAGCCAAGGTTTGTATAGGGAGGACTTTCATTGTACTTTCGGGGTTGTTTGGCTGCACGGGTTAGGTCGAAACGAACGTGTGTACTTTGAGCCGTCTACGTGAAACGGGTGATTGCGACACGCTTGTTTCAGCCTTCAACGTGTGAGGAGTAGATACCGAAACCCGCCCCACATTTGGCCGTGTATAATAATCGGAGCTGGGGAGCGAGTGGGGGTTGATGAGCTGTATAGCCGTACGAAGCCACCGGGTTGAGGTCTTCTAGCTGACCGGCGTAGGGCCGTGTAAATTAACCGGAGTCCGGAAGCAGGCCAACACTGTCAAAGTTGGCACCTAGCAGTGTTGCTCCTAAACCAGGTGCAAGGAAGCGATTCGAATCGGCATGGTTAATGGTTTATCCATGCAATGGGGGGTAACGCAGGTCCCCCAGGCTAGCCAAACAACTTTCGCGGTACATGAAGTCTGAGTTTGGGGCTCGGGCCATGAGACCCCTCAGGAAGGGGAATAACCAAGGGAAACAGTTGGTACATCCCTTTGGAAGGTGTTTTTGATGTCTGGAGATGGGAGAAGTTCATTATTGAATTCAGAACTAGGCTCCAGGCAACACAGATGCTAAGTGTAGCGCAATTGTGGCTTCAGAAATCTATTATGGTCAATCAGCAAGGTGTGCATGAGGCGGGTTCAGTCCGGAAGAACCGCATTATGTACACTTGGCCTGATGAGATAGCCGAGTCCAGCGATCTGGTGAGAGAAGTGGAGGAAGCTCTTCCTGGGCTAACTTTAATAAGACGAGCCAGATCCGCTGACACTGAACCTGTCACTGTCTCTGTACTTTAATCTCCGTTTTCTTCAGTTCACGGTGCAGACTTTGGTACTGGTAATGCCCTCCCACCTCACAGTGTCTCTATCTCTCAACAGCCTGTCGTAACAGCTGAACCCTCTCCTTCTAACTCTGTGGCAAACTAGAAGTTCTTTTAACAGGTCTGCTATGGATGTGGAAAGTCAGGGTACATCAGGCATAATTGTCCTACCAACCCGGCTGGTCCGTGGGGTAAGTGGCAATTTATTCCGGAGGATCCGGAAAATTCAAGGTAGGTATGGTCAGAAACGACTATGACTTATCATAAGGCGTTGATAAACCGGTGTTAGCTCACATCCTAGAGGAATTAAAATATCCCCTCCCTTGCCTCGCTGACACCGATGCAGCCAACACGGTTTTAAGATCTTAAAAACCTAGAGGCAAGGTTCCCCTTCCAGGGAAGACAACTCCCACTGTAGGTCTCTCAGGCCAGACAGTGTCAGTGACTGAACCTCTCTATTGCAGGCTAGGCCAGCTTTGCAAGGAGAAGCTTGTTTTTTTAGGTCATTGCATTTCTCTAGGTACCCAACATCTAACCACTCAGAGAATACAGACATTGAAGGACCCCCAAAGTCCTTGTAACCTTAAACGATGCACTATTTTGGAACCCTGCGTCTCTTCTTCCTGTTAAGGATGAAGAGAAGGGGGGGAGAAGGCCGTGCAGAAAAATGGTAATTTTCAAAACTTTATCTCGCTCTCTTTCTTTTTCTCTCTCTCTCTCTCTCTCTCTCTCTCTCTCTCTCTCTCTCTCTCTCTCTCTCTCTCTCTCTCTCTCTCATCAATTTCCAACTTTAGTAGGGACAACATGATTGTCTTTCTTTGATGGAGTGGCAATCAGCGGCTGTCAGTCCAGTGAATGAGACCCCCATTCCAGTTGCTAACCTTTTTGTCGATGGTTCCAGGTACTACACCCCAGATGGTAAGACATAGAGATCAGAGGATCAATTTCTATACAGATTCGAGATACGCTTTTTGGAATAGCACATGATTGTGGTCCTGTCTGGAAGGCAAGAGGGTTCTTGACTAGTTTGGGGAGGTCGGTGAAACGTGCGGGGTTAATAGAGCTGTTCATTGCCTTTTGCTTGGCACACGTGATAACCATTCTGAAGGGAAAGGCTCATACTACTGAGACGACTATGGAAGCCAATGGAAATGCCTTGGCAGATAGAGCTGCTAAGGAAGGTGCTCTGAGCCCTGTGACAGAGGCCCTGATGCTAGCCATCCCCTCTGAAGAAGCTGCAGTCCCAAGCGGAAGTGCAGGAAAAGAGGAGATGGATGGTTTTGGGGACTACACAGGGTCCAGATGACATCTGGGGTCTTGATGGTAAATGGTGTTTACCCAGATCCCTTTTTCCAATGATGGCCCACTCGACTCATTACCTTGGGCACCAGTCAAAGATGGTTATGTGTGCATAGGTGGAGGATTGGCCCTGGCTTTACTACCGCAGCCGAGAAGGCACCCACCCAAACCGGAATATCCCTTTTAGCGCATTCAGATAGACTATATCACTTTGCCGGGGAACGAGCATGTCTTGGTCTGTCCGGATATGTTTTCTGGGTGTCCAGAGGCTTGGTCTGTGCACAATGCCATTGCCACTGCCACTACGAAAAAGATCCTGTCTGAGATAGTTTGTCGCAAGGGGGCTGCCTGGAACGATCGAGTCAGATCATGGATCACACTTCACTGGTCAGATCTTTTTAGAGGTATGTACGGCGCTTCAGGGATTAGCGGTAAGGTTGAACGGCTGAATAGAAAGAGCCACAGCTCGAATGTTTTCTCATTGCTCTTTACCCCAACAGGAATGCCCCATGGGTTATCACCCTACAAAGTTTTGTTTGGGAGTCAACCAGAGCCTGGATTGTGCTTTCCTCAGCAGCTGTCATTTTAACATTCTCAGCTGACGGGGTGGGTGCAGTCCTGGCAAAGGGAGCTCCAAAAGGTCCATCATAGGGTTCGGGAGTCTCTCCCGGACCCTGACACGATAACCTCTGTCCAAGCAGGTGACTGAGTAAACGTCAAGGGACGGGATTGGAGCGGAGGAATTACCAGGTTCAGCTGACAACGCCGACTTCCTTGAGGCTCTGGATCCATGCCAACCACTGCAAAAAGCTGCTCAACTCCATCCAAGAATGATAATGAGGAGTATCATTTTTATTTACATATTTAGCAAGTGTGTTTTAGCAAGGGTAATGCATTTTCAGCTGGCCAAGATGGCAAACAGGTCTAATGGCTGGGTGTGCTCCAAACCCCCACCTAGCTATTACACCCCAAGCAATGGCAGACGTTCGTATCATCATGAAGACAACCAAGAGACACTTGTGCACAGAATTTAATGACACATTCCTAGAGGGTAACATCAGTTATAGTTTTAATGTTAGCTCTGGCTCCTGTTCTTTTCTGGTCAATACAATTTGGGTATCGGGACAATCAGGTAGTCCACGGCTGGGCTTTAACTTTAGTTTTGGCACCGGAACTAGATTTGTAGGATCTACAACCTGTAAGACAGGTATAGCAGTCATCTCACCAATGAAACTCCGGGTGTTTTTACTGTAGGAGAAAATGGTACTAGATTTTCTGTTAGCTTCCAAGGGGGGTTTCTGTAGGGGAAGACTGCTGTTCCGGGATAGCAAACACCAGTGATAAGGTCCAAGCCCATATGGATAAGGTAACTTCATTGCAAGTTGGGAGGTTCTGGGGAGGTTTGGGAGGTTCTGGGGATTTTTTTGTTCTCCATTGAATCTTGGTTGAAGGAAATAGAAGTATATATACTTATGTTGTTCTTGTTTCTATTCCTCCTATATGGTCCTGTTTTCTGGTCAACCGAGTCACCAAAGATCGAGCAGATGATCTCGTCCTGATTGCTGAGACGAGACGCCCCAAGATTCCGCCCCTGCATCCGACGCCAAGGACTTCAGCCTGACCGCTGGTCAACGCATCCCATCGTCTCATGCCCTCCCTCTGAAGTCATCTCCCGAAGAACGGAACCCAAGTGTCGTTTCCTTTCGATGGATTGTTTTTACCCGTTATCTTTTTCTTTTTATAAACTTTTTGAAATGGATTGTTTTTATCGTGAGAAGAACTGTTCTGTTTTTTTGGAAGAAGAAGAAGAAGAATATTCATCAAGGGACACATGGGAGCATATGACAAAGAGGAGGGACTGTTGTGGAAATTTTGATAGACATATTCTTTAGTTTAAATAGTCATGATGTCTCCCAGTGTCGGTTTTACTGATAATGGCTATTCACAGCGATTATCACTTTAACTGTCATTGTAGGAAAGACTTGCTGGTGAAAATCTTATGGTCACTATCAAAATTGGTTTATATATATGAATCATGTTTGATGGAAACCCACCAACAGGTAATGGAATGCATGTTTATGGATTGACATGAATGAACAATGAAAAGCCATGTGCTTCCTGGCAGTTTAGTCTTTTGTTCACTCTTGTCCATCTATGGGCGTGTACTCCACAGCTTCTATTGTGCTTTTTGAATGTATACGTATCTGTGATTGGTGGCCATGAAGCCACTCCCTGTAACTCGCTTACTTGCTGTAAATAAACAAGCCCTGCTCAGAACAGAGCAGAACACAGAAGGAGACACACACACACACACATACACAAAGACACACACACACACATAGACGCAAGCTCACATAGCCATTTAAGAGACACATAACCTCTCACACATAACCTGAAACACATAAACTCTCACACACAAACACTAGCTCTTACTACACAAATGCACACACATACATATCCAATGGAGAGAGACCTGGCAGATGGCATCGAAATGACCCAGCTCGTTTGTTCCTTTATCGCCGAGTGCTTGGTAAATCGTTATGCAAAAGAGCGGGCCATTTGTACTTTTCAGTACAAGCCTATTTATTTTCCACGACAATAGGCATGGCTGTTTCCCACGTGATCGGCTATGTTGCAATGACATAGCCGATCACAACAGTAGATGCCGGCAGAAGACCGCGCATGCGCGATCGGGAGCGCGCAGCGCGGTCATGTCGGTGGCTATGTGTTCCCTAGGAACACAGCTAGTCACCGACAGTGTAAAACAGCCAATGACAGTGGCTGATTACCATGTGATGGGCTGTGAAGCCATTCACAGCCCATCACAAATGTAAACACAGAGCAGTAACTGACTGTTACTAGCTCATCTTCCCTCACACAGCATTTCCAGTGTGAGGAGAGCTGAGCCAGAAACAGTGAGTTACTGATCTGTGTCTTTCAGTGTAAAAAAAAGTGTCATCAGCCCCCCCCCAATTTCACCTGTCACCCAACAGTCACCTGTCACCATCAGTGCCCAAAATCGCTACCTATAAAGTGCACCTGTCACCAGAGACTGCCATCAGTATCGCCAGCGGTGCACCTGTCACCCATCGGTGACCACCGCCCGTCACCTGTCACCCCATCAATCACCGTCACCTGTCACCCCATCAGTCATCGTCACTTGTCACCCCATCAGTGATCGTCATCTGTCACCCCATCAATCAGCGTCACCTGTCACCCCATCAGTGATCGTCATCTGTCACCCCATCAGTGACCGTCACCTACCACCTATCCGTCACCTGCCACCTATCCGTCACCTGCCTGCCACCTATCCGTCACCTGCCACTCATCAGTGATCATCCGCAGTCATCCGTCGCACAGCCAGAATGTCAAAAAGGTTGTACAGCAACGAGGAGGCGTTTGAGATCATCTCTATGGATAATGAGGGCACCGGGGAGCTCTCATCAGTATCCCAATCCGATTCCGAATCCGATTCGGAATTTGAAGTTGCTAATAGTAGCGGATCGGACATGGACTCGGAGGAAGAATGGGTCCCTCCCAAAAGGGCATGGCGCTCTGGAAACCAGGCAGCCACAAGGGATACACCCCAGGATCCTATGCCCAGCACCAGCACTGCCACCACCAGTACACCCCAGGATCCTATGCCCAGGCCCAGTACCCGTTCTGCCCCCAGCGAAACACCCCAGGAGCGAATGCCCAGGCCCAGCACCAGCGCTGCGGCATCACTCCCAATTTCGAATCCCCCTTCTACCAGCACTGGAGTGTCACATCCCCCAAGAGCCAGGGCCACTATCCACCTCCCAGATGCTCTTGCCAACCCAAGATGGCTGCCCTCCAACTCGGGATCAGCAAATATTCCCCCTTTTACCGCACAGCCAGGTGTGCAGGCCAATACAGAAAATTTTTCTTTTATTGATTTTCTCCATTTATTTTTGCCCAACGATTTTCTGCAATACATCGTGGACCAAACAAATCTGTATGCCCAGCAGTTTATTGCTAACAACCCCCAATCTTCCTATTCCCGTCCGTTTGAGTGGAGAGATTTATCCTTGGAGGAATTCAAAATGTTTTTGGGCCTCACAATAAACATGGGGGTTACAAAAAAAAATGAAGGACATGCCAATTGGTCCACCCACCCCATACACAGTATGGCCATATATTCTGCCCTAATGTCCAGGTCCAGGTATGAAATTATCATGCGCTTCTTTCATTTTAGTGACAACAGCCAGTGCCCCCCCCCCCAAAATCATCCAAATTTTGACAAGCTGTATAAAATTCGCCCCCTCATAAATTTTCTTTCCCAAAGTTTGGCAGAACTTTACGTCCCTGATCAAAACATTTGTGTAGATGAGTCCCTGCTACACTTCACAGGCCGGCTTGGAATAAAGCAATACATTCCGAGCAAAAGGTCCAAATATGGGGTCAAACTATACAAACTGTGCGACAGAGCTACGGGATATCTGTATGCGTTCCGCATATACGAAGGAAGAGATTCCCAGCTCAATCCCCCTGACTGCCCGGCCTACATGGGCAAAAATGGAAATGTTGTATGGGACCTGGCGTACCCACTGCTGAGGAAAGGCTACCACCTTTACCTGGATAATTTTTATACCAGCCTGCCCCTCTTCAGACATCTGTACCTTGAAGGAACCTTGGCCTGCGGAACCACCAGGAAGAACAGGAAGGGCTTCCCACAGTCCTTGGTGAATAAAAGAATGAGGAAGGGGGAAATAGCAGCCTTGAGAAACAACGAGGTTCTGGCCTTGAGATAGAAGGATAACCGAAATGTGTACATGATGTCCACCATTCATGACGACACCACAGTGGAGGTTCGGAGAAGAAGAGGTCCCATCCAAAAACCATCATGTGTGCAGGATTACAATCTTTACATGGGGGGGGGGGGGTGGATTTTAACGGCCAGATGATTCAGCCCTACTTGGCCACAAGGAAGTCCCGATTCTGGTATAAGAAGGTTGCAATCTATTTATTTCAATTGGCATTTTATAACTCTTATGTAATCTACTCCAAATCCACTGAAAGCCCCATCGCCTTCCTAAAATACATTGCAGAAATTATCACGACCCTCGTCTACCCACAAGGACTCCCCCAAGAAAACCTTCGTTCTGAGGCTGTTAGCCGACTTAGTGAGCGCCACTTCCCAGACTACCTTCCACCGTCTGAAGGAGGCCGAAGACGCCAAAAAAAAATGCCGTGTGTGCAGCAGAAGGGGGTTTCGTAAAGACACCAGCTTCTATTGTCGGTACTGTCCCTCTCAACCTGGCCTGTGCATTGGAGAATGCTTCACACGGTACCATACATTCATAGATTACTAGCCCATTTCCCCGTTTTCATCTGTGCTGACCAATTTTCCTCATGCCACTGCCTTCCACATAAACTGACCCTGGCCTGTTTTTCCACTATGCCTCTGCCTACTGTTTGGACTGCTTTCACGTGAACTGACCCTGGCTTGTTTTACCGATTACGCTTCTTCTTACTGTTTGGATTGCTTCCCTGTGAACTGACCCTGGCCTGTTTTTTCAACGACTCTTCTGCCTGCCGCTTGGATTGCTTGCACGTGAACTGACCCTGGCTTGTTTTACCGACTATTCTTCTGCCTACCGCTTGAACTGATCTGTCGCCCCCTGCTACTGTAGTACACAGGGGTCTCACATATGTGAGGGGCTCCAGAGTTGTTTTTCCGGATAGAGAAAACCAATTTTTTTGGTTCTCTCTGGGTTCCGTAAATTCTGGATTAGGGTCTGGAGTCCGGAGGCTTCAAAGAGATTTGGGTGGGAGAAGCCTCTACCCCTGTCCCCAGGTCTCACCTGACCAAGGCCCTCAGCTTACTACCATCATGCCTCTGCCTGCTGCATGATATTAGCTGGAGAGTGGTACAACCATTGTCTGCAGTGTACCGGGACCAATATTATGGCTGTGCTGACCATGTCTCTGCCTGGAAAATTCATTTGGACAAATGAATGACAATATCCCAGTATTGACTATAGACTATATTCCTGCCTGCTGCCTGGAAAATTGCTATTGTCGTCGCTAAGCATGTCCCTGCCTGCTGCCTAGACTAATGCTCTCCTCTGTGGACAACTGCACTACTACAACCACAGGTAATAATTTTTTTTTTTACACTTTCCTTTATAGAATGTATTTTGTAATGTATTTATTGCTATGTACATGCTATGTGTTAAAAATGTGAGGGGCCTTCAAAAATGATAGGTTGTCAGGAAATTAGATGTGCATTTTATGTAAAAGTCTCACACGTGTGGTATTGCCATAATTAGGAGGAGTAGCAGAATGTATTTTGGGGTACAATTTTTGCTATATACATGCAACCACTTACCGACCGCCTAACGACTATATACATCGGCAAATTTAAAGCTAAATACTGGGGTTATGGCAGCAGATAGCTGCCATAACCCCGGTAATTTTTTAAACTGCGGGCGGTCGGCTTTCAGATAAGGGTGGTACCAGTGGCATGGGAAGAGGTGCACCCCCCTCCCGCCGCGTCCAAGACGTTTTCTCAGCTTACCGGACCCGCCGGCAGCGGGGAAAACTATCCGGTCCCGGATCCTCAGAGACAGGAAGTTGAGTGAGGGCAAGATGGCCCTCACTCGACTCTATGGTCTTGGAGGACCGGAGCTACGTCAAAAGTCGTTGCCTAGCAACCGGTTTAAAGGGCCGTTTTTTTTTTTTGGTTTTTTTTTTTTTCTTTTTCAACAATTTTTTTTTTTATTTTTAGTGTAGTTGTGAGGTGTGAGGTCTTTTTGACCCCAGATCTCACAATAAAGAGGACCTGTCATGCCTATTTCTATTACAAGGGATGTTTACATTCCTTGTAATTGGAATAAAAATTATCAAAACATTTTTTTTAAAAAAACTTTTTAAAAATAAAAAATTTTTAAATAAAATAAATAGGAAAAAAAAATATATATGTAAACAGTATTCAAACCACACATGTGAGGTATCGCCGCGATCGTTAGAGCGAGAGCAATAATTTGAGCCCTAGACCTCCTCTGTAACTCTAAGCTGGTAGCCTGTAGAATCTTTTAAAATGTTGCCTATGGGGATTTTTAAGTACCAATGTTTGGCGCCATTCCGCGAGTGTGTGCAATTTTGAAGCATGACATGTTTGGTATCTAACTACTCAGCGTAACATTATCTTTCACATTATGGAAAAAAATTGGGCTAAATTTACTGGTTTCTTATTTTTTTATTCAAAAAAGTGAATTTTTTTCAAAAAAATTGCATTTGGAAGACTGCTGCGCAAATATGGTGTGATAAAAAATATTGCATTGATCTCCATTTTATTCTCTAGGGTCTCTGCTAAAAAAAAATATATAATGTTTGGGGGTTCTAAGTAGTTTTCTAGCAAAAAAATTATTTTAGCTTATAAACACCAAGTGTCAAAAATAGGCCCAGTCTTAAAGTGGATAAATGGACAACTTTGTGTAAAGAGCTACTTGGATGTTAGGCCTCTGTATGTGGCTAGGCTGTGTAAAAGTATTAGACATGTGGTATCGCCATACTCAGGAGGAATAGCAGAATGTATTTTGGGGTGAAATTTTTGCTATGTACATGCTATGTGTTAGAAATATTGCATAAATGGACAGCTTTGTGTAAAAAAATGCGTTTTCATTTTCTTTCCACATTTTCCAAAAACTTGTGGGAAAAAATGACATGTTCAAAAGACTCATTATGCCTCAAAAATTATACTTTGAGGTGTTTGCTTTCCAAAATGGGGTAATTTTATGGTAGTTTCCATTGTCCTGGTGCTCCAGGGCCTTCAAAAGTGCGATAGGTTGTCAGGAAATTATATGTGTAATTTCTGCTTCTAGAATGCCGGACGGGGCTACTTGAATGTTGAGCCTCTGTATGTGGCCAGGCTGTGAAAAAGTCTCACACATGTGGTATCAGCATACTCAGAAGGAGTAGCAGAATGTATTTTGGGGTGCAATTTTTGCTATGTACATGCTATGTGTTAGAAATATTGCATAAATTGACAACTTTGTGTAAAAAAAAATGCATTTTCATTTTCTTTCAACAGTTTCCAAAAGCTTGTGGAAAAAAATGACAGGTTCAAAAGACTCATTATGCCTCACAAATTATACGTTGGGGTGTTTGCTTTCCAAAATGGGGTCATTTTATGGGAGTTTCCATTGTCCTGGTGCTCCAGGGCCTTCAAAAGTGCGATAGGTTGTCAGGAAATTATATGTGTAATTTCTGCTTCTAGAATGCCGGACGGGGCTACTTGAATGTTGGGCCTCTGTATGTGGCCAGGCTGTGAAAAAGTCTCACACATGTGGTATCAGCATACTCAGGAGGAGTAGCAGAATGTATTTTGGGGTGCAATTTTTGCTATGTACATGCTATGTGTTAGAAATATTGCATAAATTGACAACTTTGTGTAAAAAAAAAGCATTTTCATTTTCTTTCCACATTTTCCAAAAACTTGTGGAAAAAAATGACATGTTCAAAAGACTCATTATGCCTCAAAGATTATACGTTGGGGTGTTTGCTTTCCAAAATGGGGTCATTTTATGGGGGTTTCCATTGTCCTGGTGCTCCAGGGCCTTCAAAAGTGCAATAGGTTGTCAGGAAATGATATGTGTAATTTATGCTCCTAGAATGCCGGACGCTGCTACTTGGATGTTAGGCCTCTGTATGTGGCCAGGCTGTGAAAAAGTCTCACACATGTGGTATCGCCATACTCAGGAGGAGCAGTAGAATGTATTTTGGGGTGTAGTTGCAAGTATACATGTGCTGTGTGAGAGAAATAACCTGTTAATACGGCAATTTGTAAAAAAAAAAAAAAAAAAAATCTTCATTTTGCAAAGCATTGTGGGAAAAAATTACAACTTCAAAAAACTCACCATGCCCCTTATTAAATACCTTGGAATGTCTACTTTCCAAAAAGGGGTCATTTGGGGGGTATTTGTACTTTCCTGACTTTTTAGTGTCTCAAGAAATGAGATAGGCCTTCAGTACATCAGGTGTGATCAAGTGTGATCAATTTTCAATGATTCGCACCATAGCTTGTGGACTCTATAACTTTCACAAAGACCAAATAATATACACTTACTTGGGTTATTTTTTTTACCAAAGATAAGTAGCAGTATAAATTTTGGCCAAAATTTGTGAAGAAAAATGACTAATTTGCAAAATTTTATGACAGAAACAAAGAAAAATGCGTTTTTTCACGATATTTTCAGTTTTTTTTATTTATAGCACAAAAAATAAAAAACCCAGTATTGATCAAATACCATCAAAAGAAAGCTCTATTTGTGTGAAAAAAAGGACACAATTTTTGTATGGGTACAGTGTTGCATGACTGAGTAATTCTCAGTCAAAGTGTGAGAGCGCTGAAAGCTGAAAATCGGTCTGGGCAGGAAGGGGGTGAAAGTGCACTGTAGGCAAGTGGTTAAACAATACAGAAACTCAGCTCTGTTGAAGTACAATGGTCCAATCATTAAACAATCTTTTTTAAACCCACCCTCCCTGACCAGTTTTACACAGAAGAGAGTGTAATATAGGAATAGGCAATTAATAAAGGGGGGCGAAAAAAAAACCACAGCAGTGCTTGAGTGTCTGATAGCCAAAACATCTACAGGAGGAGCAGATCAAATGTACACAGGGAGCTGTACTAACATACGTACTGAAATCCATCAAATTATAGTGCTAGGATTGTGGAATGTAATACAAGTGAGCAATTTTTGATCATAACACAACAACAAATACCATTTTCAACAGACAGCCAACTAACAATATGCAGCGATGCCCCTAACAATATGCAATGCTGTTGGAGTTTAAGCACACCAATAAACAGTAAGAAATAAGACTAAAAATTTGGACTGGTGTTACCGTTTAAACAAAAGTACCAATAACCAAAAGCAGTAACATGGCAATACACGGTAGATGCAAAACATTTAGGTATAGGACAATGGAGAGGAAGAAATGGAAAGTATGTTTAACCACTTCTGGACCGGAAGATTTTCCCCCCTAATGACCAGGCCAGATTTTGCGACTCTGCACTGCGTTACTTTAACAGACAATTGCACGGTCGTGCAACGCTGTACCCCATGACAATGTCTTTTTTCCCACAAATAGAGCTTTCTTTTGGTGGTATTTGATAATTTCTGCAATTTTTTTTTTTTTTTTCGTTATAAACAAAAAAAGAGCGACAATTCTGAAAAAAAAAAAAAAATATATATTTTTCACATTCTGCTATAAAACACCCCCCCCCCCCCCAAAAAAAATCTAATTTTTTTAACATTTTAGGCCAATTTGCTACATATTTTTGGTAAACAAAATTGCAATAAGCGTATTTTGATTGGTTTGTGCAAAAGTTATTGCGTCTACTAACTACGGGAAAGATTCATGTCATTTTTATTGTTTTTTTTTTTTTACTAGTAATGGCGGCGATCTGCGATTTTTAGCAGGACTGTGACATTGCGGCAGGCAGATCGGACCCCTAACTGACATTTTTGACACTTTTGGGGGGACCAGTGACATTACTACAGTAATCAGTGCTAAACATATGCAATGTTACTGTAATAATGACATTGTCAGGGAAGGGGTTAAAACTGTGGGTGATCAAGGGTTTAAATGTGTACCTAGGGGCGTGTTTCTAACTGTATAGGGGTTGGAATTGTGAAATGATCACAGAGACCTGTGTTCCTATATAGAAGGATCACAGGTGCTCTGTAATCATTTCAGGGAGAAGAACGGTCAGCTGTGTTTAC
The DNA here is from genome assembly GCF_965119305.1 of Pelophylax lessonae. NCBI lineage: Eukaryota > Metazoa > Chordata > Amphibia > Anura > Ranidae > Pelophylax > Pelophylax lessonae. Next base: position 350,035,565 of record NC_138768.1, on the reverse strand, counting down.
AACAGCTGACCGTTTTTCTCTCTCAGCGGGGAACGATCGCGGGTGTCATGCGGCAATCGGAGCCATCTGCCCCGTGCATTGGAGTCCCCACTGCCGAGTGGGGGCAGGAGCACGCCCCCTAGCTACAGGTGCGCGACCGACGTAGACCTACATCGTTTCACGCAGGAGGGCTGCCCTGCCACAGTAAATCGCCGGTGGGCAGTCTGGAAGCAGTTAATGTCTGACATTTCCCTTTAGTTTTATTTTTTTTAAAACAGACTGTAACTTATATGTAGCAGGTTTTCCAGGCATTGAGCCTGATGTGGGTCTGCCATTGTTACTGGTTACCTCTCCAGCCCATGTGAGCTGCGACCCTGGGTGTGAGAACTGAGACATTGACAACTCCGGCATCTTTGTTTGTGGTTTTCTTGTAGATAAGGGGATGGGAGAAGGGAATGAGTGGGATACTCTTTTAGGCTCAACTTTATCCAGAGACTTGTTGGGACTTTATCCAGAAAAATGTCTGTCAACGCTGCCTTGACGCCAGACGACGCTAACCAAGGCTCACTGACGCTTAGAACACACTGTAACTTGAAAGAAATGCTGACTGAATCCTCAACTCTAGGTCCAGAAGACTCAGGACTGTGGAGCATAGAACTGCTGACACTGCTGCACTGCAAAGTCACTGACTACTCCCTCCAGCCTGGCACTGGCTAGAGGTAGCTTGTTGTGAATTCCCGTATGGCTGCAACTCTCAACTGGTACTCTGTACAATTCAGGGCCCAAACTGCAGGCGCCCCCTCTACCCTTTTAACTCTTCAGGGTCCACTGACTATGTAACCCCTCTGCTACTTCAGGATCCTCAACCTAGGTACCCCCTTTACAGCTAGCTGACACTGGATCCCACAACCTCCTCCAGAGTGGTCTCCTCTAACACTTCAGGCAGACCCCCAGGGGCAATCCTCAGTACTCACGACCTGTGTAGGCTTTCCTGGGACTGGAGTCCTCTCGCTCTCCACTGGTTCTCGGCACACTGGATCCCCTCAGCTCAACTCAGCTCTCTCTCTGCATCCTCAGGCGACATACCGAGACATCCACTTTCTCAGACAGGAGGAGAGACAGCCGTTCTCTCCCTCCTGGGACTCTGCTCCCACCAAAGATGCCAAGCCATGCGCCCCCTTCAGACTTATATCCTCCACCAGAATCCTCTGCGGCAGAATCTGCCTCCTGGGGTAGATACAAGTCTGAATGTATCTCTGATTGGGTTTCCTCCACTGCCCTATCAGAAGCCTCCAACAGAGCCAGTGGGGAGACTCCCCTCCTCAGAAGACACACTTGGGAGTCATGACAACCTACCTGATAAAAAGGAACATGGCCCTGCTGTTAGGCAGACAAGGCCCACTATTTACCTAGCACATACCTGTAGGGTGCTACATATAAAAAAAATACAATATGCACAAACAAGATATTTAACATGTTAAAGTCTGAGCTTAAATATCCTGCAAGGAGAACTCCAATTGCAGTAATGCAATAATTAGTAATTAATATAGTAATAATTTCCTGTTCACATTTTGTAATGTAATACAAAAAAATATTAAAAAAGCTCTCACTGTTCTCATTAGAAATAGAATGAAAAAGAAAAAAATATCTATATTGGAATTCCAATCAAATTCTAATTAAGGCTAGATCTACTCCCACCCCATTCTAAGACCATTCTATCTCCCCTGTAAAAGAAAAGATGCCTATACTTGAATATTCTGAAGATGGTCTGGTCCGGTCACATATTCGGGTCCCAGCGCCGGCTTTAATGTAGAGGAGAAGCAGCAACAGCAGCTGCAGAGCCTGGGCAATGATGTCATCCATGGCGTAAGACTAGAAAGAAAAGAAAAGCTTGAGAGGTATCCCAATGTAGGACCCCCTAGCGTTGCTAGAGTGATATGGTTAGTTTCTTGTACAGAGTAGGTAAATTGTTCAGCCTTGGCTGGCAGCCAAGCCTGCGTTGTTTAATCTGGGTCAGGTGAGTGACTCAGGGAGGCTGGTATGACTTACAGGCAGCATCTCTAAAACCTCCCCCTACTTCTAGAAACTTGCAGAAGGTTCCAGAAGGATGGGAGTGTAGAGGAGGAGGAGCTGCCTGGAGTATTGATGAGGACCCTGACCAATTCCCAACAGATGGGTTGGCAGGGGGCAGGCCCCCTAAAATATTTAGGGTCAGCCCAGACGGTGCAGTGGGTTTGGGTGGAAGCTGGAGATGGAGTGTTAGGCTGTCGGAGGCCTTTGGGAGTAACCCCCTAGTCTGGGGGTAAACTGAGGCCTGGGGTCGGGTGCGCAAGGGACCCCTCTTCAAGACACACAGGGATCCTGACCAGGAGGCGCGGAAGCAAGGTTGAGGACAGCAGGAGGACACTGCTGGGCAAGTCCCCAGGAAGGAAGAAAGCCAGGCAGGCTGGTGAGTGACATATAGTCAGGAGGACTGAGAGGCGTGCCTGAGAGGACTGGGAGAGAGCAGTCTGGGATGGATGCAGAATCAGTCAGGAAGACTGTGGTGGAATGGACAGGTGAAAGTGGCAGCTGCAGCCAGGTGGGCTGGCAGTGCCTTAAGAGGTGGTACTTGGATCAGTAGCCACAGGAATAGGACAGCTAAGCACTAAGACTTCTTCTCTGCTACACTACCAAAGAAGCCGGGGGTCCCTGCCTGCCTCTGGATCTGATGAAGTCTGTGTTGGATCATCTTTTCTGTGCTAGCTGGTCCTGGATGTTGTAGTTCCACAAGCAAGAGTTTTGATGGAGGAGAAGAAGTAGATTTGCAAGCACTACACCAAAATGGGAGAAGGGAAAGGCAGAGGAAACTATAAGTACCTCCTTTTAGATCAGTAATGGAGTGAAGTGTGCATCTCTCCATAAGGCATTGTACTGGTAATCAAGACTCTCAGATGGCCTCCTCTGTATATATAAAAAAACATGGCCACAATGGACCTGGCACCTCTCCCACACTTACCGCCAAAAAGAACATTGTTGTCTATGGGCTCGGTTCCATAATTCCATTCACCACCAGCGATGTCCAGAAATGGCATAATGCATAGCCAGAGCATGCGTAAGGGCATATTCATCACCAGGGTGACCAGCATACTGGACAGGTAGGAGGACAGGGGGAGGAATCAACCTGCCCTGCCCTGCCAAGGATCAATTACCAACCCCCAGCCTGCACATGGACAAAACACCAGCAATCAAATAAAAAAATAAAATAAACAGAAACACTAATGGACTCTCACACATGCAGATGGACTACAGCCACACCAGACCACCATCAAACTCCATTTAACCACCCTCAGACGCTCCCACGCCGCAAGTGGCAACAAAACAATGAAATAAACTCATTATATCATTAAAACATACAGAGGAACCGATAAAACATCAAACTTACAAGAGCTACAGAGATGGCGATGGTTCCACATGTCCATTCAACCCCCTCAAAGGAACTGCAACTATCCAGGCCAACACTTCCAAAACCCAAACCCCAACAACACCCCTTCATCTGAGCATGGATTATTAGTATAAAGCAATCACTTAAGAAATACTATAACCAAAATATAAAATCCCAAAACACAAAATCACAACAAATACACACAATAAAAAATATATACCATTGGCAAACTCTATGTGGAAAGGAAAAATGTAGACCAAGCTAATACATTATATTGTTTTGTCAGAATTTACAGACATAGTAGACAAATTCAAGACTCCAATTATGTGAACCAATTGGTTGCTTCCTAATTTGACAACCCTGTTTACAGAAATTGATGATGTTCCATAATCTTTTCAAAATCATGCACTTCTGTCTGCAGACCTATATTTGTTTCTTTCTTCATTTCATTAGATTAAGGATTTGGTGACAGCTAAAGTAGGATTTCTTCATCCCCGCTTTTTGGGTGGGGATGATGTGCACTTATTTTGGCAATGATGGGACTAAACAGCATCTCTTCTGCCTCCCTATTGTACTCTTTAATTTGCTTGAATCTCCTCACAATAATTGCAGATTTCTTGCTTTGCTCTGGTGTTTTTCAGCAGATAGTCAGTAGCTCATTCTCCCCCAACTTGCACATACTCTTCCATCTTGCTATTCTGCAATGATATCTGCTTCATCAGCAGTGAGAAAAGCAGAAATGATATATCAGAAGTGACATTGTGCAATATCTGATTTTGAGGCAATAGATCATTTTCAATTGTTTTCTTTACTGACATTTTAAACATACTATACAGTATGTACCTATACAACATGTCCAGCAAGAAAGCCTCAGAAAATTGCATGACACCAATGATATTCAGACTTTTTTGAGGTCTAAAAAGACCATCCATGTCTACAGAAGTAAAATCACCAGATTAATCAAATTAGTGTAGATCTCTTTTGGGGAGGGGGTGTTATGAAAATGCCCCCCAACAGGATATTGCACTACACCTGTAGGTAAGTAAGAGAACTAGAACCTTCACTAAGTAGTAGAGTGGTTTTAATAATACAGTTGGCAGGGCCTCTGTCAATAGAGGGGATTCCCTTCCTGGAAAATTACCCAGTAATCTAATCATAGTAATTGGAAGAAGAACTACTGCAACCAGCATGTACAATTAACCATAAGCATATAAATCCACAATAATGTGAAAATAATACAAGCTTTATATAAGAAAATATTAATAACAGTACAAACAAATACTTTCAGCAAAGGGCCCAATAGCAGTCCTGGTGTAATTGTGCACATATACCCAGGTATATAAAGTTGTTTATGGGGATACCTTCAGATGCAGGGGAGATCATGTATTTGTTGTTGAAGGTTGTTGGAGTCAGGAAGTGACACACCTAATTTTACATTGCAGTGTAATACTAGCAGCTGACAGTAGAAGGCAGCAGATCCCTACACAATCAAAGAACGGACGCTTATGAAAAATTTGTGGACGTCTTCAAAGCTCATTGTGAAAATGCAAATGTAGAATATGTCCAGGGCGAAATTGTAAACTTGAGAACAGTGTTTAAAAAGGAGACAAAATATAGAGGCCTTACAGAGATTGGAATAAATAAAGAAAAAGTTTGGGGTGTGTGACCCACTGTGGCTAAAATGGATATAGACACGTACTAAATGAAAAAAGAAACAGGTCAATGTGAAAACATAGTTTAATTGAACCATCAGATAAACAAATGGTGACACCATTTCACATAGAAGGGTTGGGTAAGAGGGTATGGAATGTACATAGATGATACAATAGAAACAAAAGCACTGATGAATAAATAGTAATATACCTACAGTATATTCATAATGAATATAGACATAATTGTACATATGACACAAGGATAATTAAAACAGTAACGCAATTGAATACATGATAGGATAGGGAGTAGTAAAATGAAATTGCTTCCTATGAGGCTTGACGCGTTTCATGAGTAATCACTTCATCAGGAGAAGGTGCAATTCATGTATCAAGAAAAAATATAATACATAAATAAAGAACCTTTATCCAGCTAATTACTAATTCTGAGAATACAGACCCTTATAAAAAATGTAACTCACAAATGGGTTCCAGTCGTTGCCCCAGAATGTGTAAGGTTGCACGTCATCTAAGGGTGTGCCTAAAAGGGGAGCTGAGGGAGCAATGCCACCACACATCAGGTAGGTATGTGAAAACTACATGAATGATATGAATCATCATATTGGGATCGCAAATACCTCGACCAGTCATCCAAATAGGATTCTAAAAAGATAATGTCGAATAGTAAGGTATAAAGCCAATATGTAGCTATAAATGGTTGTCTTGAAGAGGTGATGTAAAATGGAATCCCAATACCAGAAAAAACAAGAGAAAATTGCCCATAGAATGGATGTGGAAGTGAAAGAAAAGAGTGCAAAGGCACTCAAAATGGTGCATAGGACACAATTGAATAAGTGAAACCGAATCAGTGTAGAAGTGAACAATAATAAAGGAGGGGACCAGAAAAAGATGAGTAATGATGTAGCAGTGGAAACAAGCCACCCAAAAGAAAATGTGGAAGGTAAACCAAACAAGTGACTCCCATAGGGGAATATGTGAAATAGAATCCTCAACTAATAACCTGAAGTCTGGTGTATCCAGCGTTGCCCAAGAGAAGGAAGTTGTAAGATTCTGGTACCTCTGTTACCCTTATTTTCTATTTTCTTTCGATATGCGTCCCACCTTTCTAATTAGGTGGTACGCATACACCTTTAAGACGGATGACGTCATCGCCGAGCGCCGCAGAGCGGCTATTTGAACCGCCGGCGTTCTCTCTCACGTTGTTCGTTCAACCTGCCTGTGTGTCCACATGCTTACAAGCTTGCCTTGCTACCGGAACCTCCAGCTATTCTCTTTTACTTGGAAACAGACCGGAACCTCGCTACTGATCCCTGTATCTCGCTACTGGATCACTCCCTCACTACTGGACCCTTCTACTACTAACCTTACTAGTGATAAGTACCCCACAGGGGAATCCTCCATAACCTTACTTACACTATCTACCTCTGCACATTAAGGACTGTTACTATCTATGCATACTAATTCTATCATCTGCACTGTTACATAGATTGCTAGCTCTTGAGTCTACTACCATCTATCCTTGCACTGGGTTAGTCTATCCTGTATTTGTCATCTGCTGTCCTTACCACCTGTTACCATACTCGATTACTAACCTATCTGCATTCTACCTAATACCATCTAATACTCTCCTGAACATTTCTATCAAGTGCTTACCATCTCTGTCACTGTTCACACCTGTCCCTTCAGCACATCATCTTCATACTATCATATACATCCTATCACTCCAGGAACATCTTATTGAGTGTGTATATCTGTATGCTGAAGCTGACAGGCCCACAGTGATGAGTCTGGAGAGTTGGATCTGGTTATTCAACACATCTCTACATGACTACTGAGTGGAGATTCTGCAGCTGCAAATCCAGCCTACTACAAAAACGCAGGAGCGTTACAGAAGTGAAGAATGCAAGGTTGCCAAGGAACAAAGGGTATACCTCTGTGGGGGTGTAAGCAGGAATGGCTCCAAACATCACACTGCTGTTCAAAAAATCAAGGAACTGACAAACCGGCTGTGACCGTCGGAAGCAGCCTCCCTTATAAGAACGCAGATGTAGCAACACGTGTCGGGATGCCAAACGTGACATCACGCCCCGCATGGATACCATTGAATGTATATGATGTGTATATGATGTGTATATGATGGTGATGGTGTATATGATTTCTAGATACATGAATTGCACCTGCTCCTGATGAAATAATTACTCACGAAACGTGTCGAGCCTCATAGGAAGCAATTTAATTTTGCCTACCCTATCCTACCATGTATTCAATTGCATTACTGTTTTAATTATCCTTGTGCCATATGTACACTTATGTCTATGTGTATGGGAAGGGGGTGCGCTGATCTGTGAAAAAGCTGCTACTGAAAATGTGAATAGATAAACGAAAATAATATAAAAGTGTGCTAATTCGTGATGAGATATATAAAAATTATATATACAATCAGTGGATAATATACAACAATATCGAAATAAAAATCGAATTATATGTAGGACAACACCCAAACAATATGTGATACAATCCGTCCATTTTATAGAAAAATTCTTCCAATGGTGATATTGGTGATGCAAAATACAGATGTAGGGAATCCAACCAAATCAATCCAACCAAATCAATAGTGACTGTGATATCCCACCACCTGGTGAATTTCCTCATTACCCGGCGGAAAAAAGGTAAGAGCAATAAGTGGATCCAAATTATATCTCAATATGCTTATCATGTGATATCCACCTCCAATCTTGTGATGAAACACCAGTGACTATAAGGTATTGGCCTCTTACCAAAAATAAGGAACCATATGCGTTTATAAAACCAGGTGTAGAGATGGTGCTGATCCCTTCTCCTCTAGATGGGGTGAGCGACTCTCGCAGTTACTTCAGCAAAGATGTTTGTAACTCTCCGCAGGAACATGCAAATGAATGGAGGCTAATAGTGCATTAGGCCCCTTTCACACATGCTGTCCGTTTGTCCGTTTTTCATCCATCCGTTGACGGATGAAAAACGGACATCAATGCATCTCTATGTAAAAACGGATGACAACTGATGATCATCAGTTAACATCCGTTGTCATCCGCTTCCGTCAATGTCCGTTTTTTTGAACGGATGAATGCCCTATTTTTCATCCGTCAAAAAAACGGATCGGACGAAAAACGGATGACAACGGATGAAAAACGGATGTCAACGGATGACAACGGATGAAAAACGGACGACAACGGATGAAAAACGGATAACAACTGATGAAAAACGGATAACAACTGATGAAAAACGGATAACAACTGACGAAAAACGGATGACAACTGACGAAAAACGGATGAAAAATGGATGAAAAACGGATGAAAAACTGATACATTTGACGTGACTGAACTGATGAACTGAACGGACCATATGTGTGAAAGGGACCTTATGCTTTAGCAGATTTATTAATAAAAGAAAGTTGCAAGACCGGTTCTGTCCTGCAGGCTCGCTTCCTCTGTATTCAGACACAGCGGGAGTCGGGTCAGGGGAGGAGAGGCGGTGATCACTGCAGCTCTTCCTCGATCATCTGGGATCGAGTGTGGAAATCCGCCCACTTGTGATGTTGCAATTAGGGCTCTGTGAGCGGGCCAAACCATAACCTCCAGAACTCCTTGTTCTTCTTTACACTACAGATAGTTCTTAATGACATTGGCTATTTGTTTGTCATTGTCCTGCTGCAGAATCAATGTGGGGCCAATCACACGCCTCCCTAATGGTAGGACATAATGGATAAGTATCTGTATTTCTCAGCACTGAGGACACCATTGTTCCCGACCAAATCTCCAACTCCATTTGTAGAAATGCAGCTCCAAACTTGCAAGGAACCTCCACCATGGTTCACTGTTGCCTGCAGACACTCATTATTGTACCACTCTTCAGCCATTTAGCAAACGCACTGCCTCCTGCTACAGCCAAATATTTCAAATTTTAACTCATTAGACCAGAGCACCTGCTGCCATTTTTCTGCACCCCATTTCCAATGTTTTTGTGCATAGTTGAGGCGCTAAGCTTTGTTTCCGTGTTGGAGGTATGTTTTTTTGGCAGCAATTCTTCCATAAAGACTACTTCTGGCAAGATTTCTCCAGACAGTAGAAGGGTGTACCTGGATCCCACAGGTTTCCTCTAGTTTTGTGCTGATGGCACTGCTGGGCATCTTCCGATGTTGAAAGCAAGTAAGCATGATGCATCTTTTATCTGCTGCATTAAGTTTCTTTAGCCGACCACTGCATCTACGGTCCTCAACGTTGCCTGATCAATGATGGTGTTCTCAATGCTGAGAAATACAGGCAGATGTTTATCCATCATGCCATGCAATCAGAGCGGTGTGTGATTGGCCCCAAATGTATTCTGCAGCATGACCCCAAACATACAGCCAATGTCATTAGGAACTATCTTCAGGGTAAGTCCAAAAAGTCCAGGAAGTGATGGTTTGGCCCACATAGAGCCCTAATGTCATCATTAGTGATGGGCCAAATACCGGTTCCGGTTCGGTTTGCTCCAAAATTCCCGAACAGAGTAAAAGTTCAGACCCAAGCCGCAAACTCTATTAAAGTCTATGGGACCCAAACATGAAAAATCAAAAATCCCCATTTTGAAGGTTTATATGGAAGTTATTGCCCACAAAAAGGGTATGGGGGCCCTGGAGGAAATGTATAAATGCAAAAAAAAACTTTAAAAAAGATTATTTTTAAAGGAGCAGTGGTTTTTAATGACGCTTAAAGTGGAACAATAAAAATGAAAAACTCTTTTAAATATAGTGCCTGGAGGGTCCCCTTATTCTGCCTGTAAAGTGGCGCATTTGTACAATGTATAGAACCTGCTGCAGCAAAACTGACATTTGTAAAGAAAAAAATTACATTTAAACTGATTATCGTGGCTGCAAGCCAATGCTGGCAATACAAAAAAAGAGAGAAACAAACGGCGCGGGGTCACCCCAAAATCCATACCAGACCCTTATCCAAGCATGCAGCCTGGCAGTACAAAAAGTGGTTACCTCCCTCACCTATAACTGGTCTTGACAGTAAGGAGCACAGGAAGGGCAAATGCAGGTCAAAGAAGCCAGGGGATTTCCAATCACTACTTACCAACCAGCCAGCGACTAACCAAATAAACCTGTCTAACAGTATGCGTTAAAAACAGGGGTTTAGTTGCACACATTTGCAAATATATGCATAAGCTGCAGGCCTCGACAAGGCACCCTGATATCTGCAGACCCTAACAGCGTTTATTCGGTTGGTAAGTAGTGACTGGAAATCCCCTGGCTTCTTTGGAAAGGAAAGAGCGGGGGGGACAAGCAAGGGGTGCTTTGGGGCGGGGGGGGGGCTCTGTGGTTAGTTCTCCAAGATGTTTGGAACAACCTACCTGCCGAGCTCCTTCAAAAACTGTGTGCAAGTGTACTTAGACAAATTGATGCTAGTTTGAAGCCAAAGGTTGGTCACACCAAAAATTGATTTAGTTTTTATTTTTCTTCTGCTCGTTAACTTTGCATTTTTTAAATTGCTAAATATAAAGAAATAACGTATATATATATATATATATATATATATATATATATATATATATATATATATTCAAATATTTACAGCATTTCTTCACATCTGATTTAAACCTTTGCACAGTGCTACATATATATATATATATATATATATATATATATATATATATATATATATATATATACAGTATCTCACAAAGGTGAGCACACCCCCTCACATTTTTGGAAAATATTTTATTATATCTTTTCATGTGACAGCACTGAAGAAATTACACTTTGCTACAATGTAAAGTAGTGAGTGTACAGCTTGTATAACAGTGTAAATTTGCTGTTCTCTTAACCACTTTAAGACCGGAGGATTTGACTGCTCAATGACAAGGCCCTATTTTGTAAATCGTGTGCGATTTTTATTTTTTGTGCTATAAACAAAAAAAGAGCGAGAATTTTGAAAAACTAACAATATTTTTCACATTCTTTCATATGAAATTCTCAAAAAAAAAAATGTAAAAATCAAAATTTTTTAACATTTTAGGCCAATTTGTTTTCTGCTACATATTTTTGGTAAAAAAAATCGCAATAAGCGTATTTTTATTGGTTTGCGCAAAAGTTATTGCGTTTACTAACTACAGGAAAGATTTATTTAATTTTTAATGTTTTTGGTTTTTTTTACTAGTAATGGCGGCGAACTGCGATTTTTTGAGGGACTGCGACATTGCGGCGGACATATCGGACCCCTAACTGACATTTGTGACACTTTTAGGGGTACCAGTGACATTACTACAGTAATCAGTGCTAAAAATATGCACTGTTACTGTAATAATGACACTGGCATGGAAGGGGTTAACAGTATGGGTGATCAAGGAGTTAAATGTGTTCCTAGGGGGCGTGATTCTATCTGTGGGGGGGCATGGCTTGTGAAGTCATGACAGAGACATGCGATCCTATATAGCAGGATCACATAGCCTCTGAGATCACTTCAGGGAGAATGACAGACGGCTGTGTTTACATCAGCCGTCTGTCCTTCTCTTTCAGCGGGGGGAGATCGCGAGGGGGAGATCGCCATCAGAGTCGCCTGTCACACGTGTTGGCTCCCCGGGTGATGAGCCTCCTGAGTGAGCGACGTAGTACTACGTCGGTTTGCCTAGGAGCGGCTGCCTGCCACAGTAAATCTGCGGTGGGCGGTCGTGGAGTGCTTAAAATAACTCAACATGCAGCCATTAATGTCTAAACCACTGGCAACAAAAGTGAGTACACTCCAAAGTGAAAATGTCCAAATTGGGCCCAATTAGCCATTTTCCCTCCCGGGTGTCATGTTACACGTTAGTGTTACAAGGTCTGACATGTGAATGGGGAGCAGGTGTATTAAATTTGGTGTTATCACTCTCAATCTCTCATACTGGTCACTCAAAGTTCAACATGGCGCCTCATGGCAAAGAACTCTCTGAGGATCTGAAAAAAGAATTGTTGCTCTACATAAAGATGACCTAGGCTATAATATGATTGCCAAGACTCTAAAACTGAGCTGCAGCATGGTGGCGAAGACCATACAGTGGTTTAACATGACAGGTTCCATTCAGAACAGGCCTCGCCATGGTCGACCAAAGAAGTTGAGTGTACGTACTCATATCCAGAGGTTGTCTTTGGAAAATAGATGTATAAGTGCTGCCAGCATTGCTGCAGAGGTTGAAGGGGTGGAGTGGTCAGCCTGTCAGTGTTCAGAACATACGCCCCACACTCAAATTGTTTGGCACAGCTGTCGTCCCAGAATGAAGCCTCTTCTAAAGATGATGCACAAGAAAGCCCGCAAACAGTTTGCTGAAGACAAGCAGACTAAGGACATGGATTACTGGAACCATGTCCTGTGGTCTGATGAGACCAAGATAAACTTATTTGGTTCAGATGGTGTCAAGCGTGTGTGTCGGCAACCTGATGAGGAGTACAAAGACAATTGTGTCTTGCCTAAATTCAAGCATGGTGGTGGGAGTGTCATGGTCTGGGGCTGCATGAGTGCTGCTGGCACTAGGGAGCTACAATTCATTGAGGGAACCATGAATTCCAACAGGTACTGTGACATACTGAAGCAGAGCATGATCCCCTCCCTTTGGAGACTGGGCCACAGGGCAGTATTCCAACATGATAACGACCCCAAACACACCTCCAAGACGACAACTGTCTTGCTAAAGAAGCTGAGGGTAAAGGTGATGGACTGGCCAAGCATGTCTCCAGGCCTAAACCCTATTGAGCATCTGTGGAGCATCCTCAAATGGAAAGTGGAGAAGCAAAAGGTCTCTAACATCCAGCAGCTCTGTGATGTTGTCATGGAGGAGTGGAAGAGGACTCCAGTGGCAACCTGTGAAGCTCTGGGGAACTCCATGCCCAAAAGGATTAAGGCACTGCTAGAAAATAATGGTGGCCACACAAAATATTGACACTTTGGGCCCAATTTGGACATTTTAACTTAGGGGTGTACTCACTTTCATTGCCAGCGGTTTAGACATTAATAGCTGCGTGTTGAGTTATTTTGAGGGGACAGCAAATTTACAGTTATACAAGCTCTACACTCACTACTTTACATTGTAGCAAAGTGTCATTTCTTTAGTGTTGTCACATGAAAAAGTATAATAAAATATTTACAAAAATGTGAGGGGTGTACTCACTTTTGTGAGATACTGTATGCATACATATATTATATATATATATTTATATATATTTATATATATATATATATATATATATATATATATATATATATATATATATATATTTAATAATATGAGCACTGAAACTGAAGTGTGAAGCTCTTCCAAAAAAAAAAAAACACAATCAAGAAAATCCCAGCAAAAAATCCACATTTAAAATGGTCTTATTTACAGTATTCTATTGCAAACAAAGCATGTTTACTTGCACTTGCCTTCATGTACTCTGGTAGCAGAGCTTCAGATATTGCTATGCATGCCAGAGAGATATTCCAAGAGCTTGTGGTAAAATGTCTGTGGAAAACTTTAATTATTCATATGTACTTCCTGTTGCAAGGAATCTCAGGGTGTTTTCACACTTGGTGTGATTGCCTGGTCCGAACCCGAGTTCGATTGCTCCCCCCTCCCCCTGCCCCCGATGGACTGTGTTCACATTTTATTTTTGTATCCAAACTGTGTCATCAAGCTGCAGGCGGCGCGTACTCATGTTGCTTGGCAACCGCTGTAAACGAGAAGGTGCTAAAATAGATAGAATTGCTCGCTTTGGTACGATTGCGTTCTCATCAGCAGCGAACCGTACCCTCATGAACCGTACCCCAGACCACCCTTTTTAAGTGGACTTGGGTGCGCACCTGAGTTCAAAGACAGTGTTCACATCATCAAAAAGAACCGAATTCTGGCGTCAACCGAACCCGGGTGCGCACCAAAAGTGCTAGTGTGAAAACACCCTCAATGTTGCCACCAGTCTCTGCTCTGAACATAACGTAATGTTGGGACTGCCCCGGGAAGAGGTCTAGTGAAGAAATGCATAGGGCGGGTACTGAAGGTGTTGTCATCACGCTAGATCGGGTCTCGGCTTGCAGTATAAGTGGGAGAAAGCTGTGTATGATTTTTACGCTTGTAAGCTTGTGTCAGTGGAGAAACTTTTAAATGTAAGAGCACCCCTTTTTTTAATAAACAGGAAATGTTTTAAAAAACATTTTATGCTATGGCGAGTTTTCTCCCCTATGTTGGGATTTCCCTCTTCTGAGACATTCTGTGAGACTAGTAGAGGATTGCACACACTAAGAGATTCTGGAGATGATTGCTCCCTATAAGGGAAGATGCTTGCTTGCTGGTTTATAACATTGCCAGCAATTATATCTGGTGAGTGATCCCGATCATAAGTGGTGTTGGTTAATTCACATGGTGTGGTGGAAGCATATATGAAGAGAGAAGTTATTTGCAAAATAGCACGTTGTTAATTTGGAACAAGCATAGAAATTAGATGAAGTGGACTCAAACACATTATTTTTGGTCGTTTATATATATTGCCATATATTTGATCATTAGGTTTCTATTGGCACTCAACCACTTTATGAAGTTTTAAACATTTTTAGTTTTATTTTCATTTGTTTTCACAGCACTGTAGCACTTTACTGGCAGTTCACTGTTGTATTTTTGATTTTTGGATACATTTTAATTTTTACTTTTTTGATACAAATATTTTTGATACATTGTCAGCACTTTTTGCACTTTTTATGACATGAGAGATTTTGTCAGAACCTAAGGGTACTTTAAGTATGAAATAGTTACGATTATTATATGTATAAGCAACTTTGTATAGCGCTGTCACTTTATATATACTAGAATGTTAGGAATTGCTTCAAGTTTCCATTAACTGCCTGCTTGAAATTGCCATGAGACATGTGTATTAAGTTTTTGAAATCATCAGAATTATTTGTCCCCAGTTCTCTGATAATTGAATATGAGATATTTGCTCTTTTATGTTCAACTATTCCTTGATCCAGATACTGCTCTTTTTCCTAACTCCTTAGTTTATATGTTTAGCAATATAAACAATTTTGATTTTTCTGATTGTTTCTTCCAGAAGGCTTCACTCAAGCAACAGACACGAGATGGAAATTATCCCTTCAATTTCCATTTCCATTCGATTGGGTAGAAAATTCCAGGAGTTTGATTGAATTACAACTGAAAGCTACAGAAATTTCTTCCAGACATTTTTAGTTGATCAAACAAAAAGTCCCCTTACATAAACATTTGATTTGCATTGCCATCGACTGGAGTTTTTTTTGCGGCCTGTGTGTTTAATAGCTCTATTCTCCATTTAACTGCTTGCTGATCTAATTTCTTTATCCCATGTTTGATCGTATAAAAATTGTTTTAAATTTGGTGTGTGGGCAAAATATTTTAGTAAAATAAACTTATACTATTACTTATACTGTATGTTCAAAGTTAGGTTAGGTTTTTTTAAAAGAATTATTATTTTAAACTACCTATTCAATGACAAATGATAAATCAAACAAACTCTTGAAAACCTTAGTGACATCCCCAACCTAATGTGAGAGCAGTTATGTCAGTACTGCAGCTAACAACTAAAGTCTTTTAGCTCTTAACAAAAATACCAAGGTGTAATATAGACTCACCAAATTCCCAAAAGTGAGACTTTTGAGAAATTTTTCCGGTTCACAAGAAATTGGTTGAATCCTGTTTTGCTCCAATAAATATATTCTAAATCTGCCTGAAATACTGTAAAGTAGGACACTTTATGGAATGTTGGTGTTTTAATTAACCACTTTACGACTGCTCACAGTAATATTACTGCGGCAGAGTGGCTCGTTATCGTCTGACGACGTAGTACTACGTCGTCAGACACTCCCCCTTCTGGGCGGCGCTTGCGCGCCGCCGGAGACTCGCTCCCGCTGTTTTCATTCACAGCGGGAGTCGGGCCAGGGGAGGAGCAGCGGCGATCGCCGCTGCTCTTACCCGATCGTCGGGGATCGAGTCTGGAGATCCGCCCGCTGTGTGTAAACACAGCGGGCAGATCTCCATAGTGACAGGGAGTGACAGATCGGACTGTTCAGCATAGCTGGACATCCGATCTGTCCATGACTCACTCAGTCACCTCCCCCCCCACACGTCAGTAAGCACCAGGCATACATTAACCCCTCCCTCTCCAATAAAATTAACCCCTTCCCTGCCAGTGTCATTTTTACAGTAACAGTGCATATATATAGCACTGATTACTGCAGTAATGTCACTGGTACCCCCAAAAGTGTCAAAAATGTCAGTCAAGGATCCGATCTGTCCGCCGCAATGTCGCAGTCCCGCAAAAAAAATCGCAGATCGCCGCCATTACGCGTTAAAAAAAAAACACCAAAAATGACAGAAATCTTTCCCTTTGTTAGTAAACGCAATAACTTTTGCACAAACCAATCAAAATACGCTTATTGCGATTTTTTTTACCAAACATAGGTAGCAGAAAACAAATTGGCCAAAAATTTAAAAAAAAATTGTTTTTTACATCTTTTTTGGGGGGAATTTCATATAAAAAAAATGTTAAAAATATTGTTATTTTTTCAAAATAAACGCTCTTTTTTTGTTTATAGCGCAAAAAGTAAAAATCGCACAGGTGATCAAATACCACCAAAAGAAAGCTCTGTTTGTGGGAAAAAAAGGACGTAAATTTCATTTGGGTACGGCGTCGCACGACCGCGCAATTGTCAGTTGAAGTCGCACAGTGCCGAATCGCAAAAAGTGGCCTGGACGGAAGACAGCAAAATCCTCCGGTGGTAAAGTGGTTAAAGGCTATTTCCACCTTTTACACCATGTAAAATTTTATACTTATAAATGTATTTATCACAACCTCCATGTCTCCAACTGAAAACCTGCACCTCTGTATGGACATATACTGTAGCTGGAAGAAGAGTCTATAGTATCCTGGCATTGCACACGCAATTGACTGATCATGATTGCAATGCTTATAGGGCAAAAATAATGAATACACATTTTTTTACTGCAAAGTTATGTGCATATATTTATTTTTTTCCACAAAGTGGACTTAGCCTTTATGTAGAATTTAGTGCAGCTTACAGATGTGTTTGTTTTGTTTTCTTTTTGCATTTTAAGTGAAGCATTTGTATTATTAGTAATACAACAGGAGCTAGAGGCAGCAAGAAGAGATTACAGATTCGGAATAAAAAAAGCAGAGTATCCTTCAAGTGGAACTTCAAAAGGTAAGGTATTACTGTATCATTATTGTGGAGATCCATCATTTGCATTTGTAAAGAGAAAATGCAGTAGTCCAGGAATCATTATATACTGTAGGTCCATCAATAAGCAACAATATTCATCTATAAATTCTACCATGTATAGCTTTCATAGTTATTGTGATTTACACTTTTGTGGTATTATCTATGATGTGAATCTGTACAATAAATGGATGTTCTCTCAAATTGAAATGACCTTTTTTCCTTCGTCCTTTTCATCTTGGCTAAAAGAAAATAACATAAAGATGACCGGAAATGTCTTGATAAGTGCAGGAATCAGTGGAATGAGGATTGTGCCTGATAATTTTTCAACATACTCAAAATCAGATCTCTCTGTAAATAGCCAAATTTAAACTTGCACTACTACACAGGTTTTGAAAGTGTTGACAACTTAGTAAAGGATAAAATACAGTTGATGGCACAAACAGGAAAGTCTTTGTGCAACTAAATAAATTCTGTATTTTTTCTAGGACAGCATAATGAAAGTACACATTCCCCTTGCATAACTATAAACAATTTTTTTTTTTTGGAAAAATTGCTTCTTACCTTTTTACTTGCTGAAAAGGTCTTACTTAGCTCTTCCCTTCTTTGTACTGTTAAGTAGGGAGCTGGAGAGTTACTGTATGTTTACCATAATTAATCTTGTCTCAACTCTGCTGGAAGATCATGAATATTAACCACTTCCCGACTTGGCTCTCCGGCGCAAACCGACGCGCGGGAAGCTAGGGGGCAGCGCAGAAGCCGATGCACAGGTCAGGCGGTTCCGATTGCCATCTGACCCCACGATCGCTCCCTGCTGAGAGAAAAGGATGGTCAGCTGTTGTAAACAATGATCATAGAGCCCATGTGATCCTTCTACATAGGATCACATGTCTCTATGGTCATTCTACATAGGATCACATGTCTCTATGGTCATTTCAGAAGCCACACACCCCCACAGTTAGAATCACTCCCCTAGGCTTACATTTATCCCCTTCCCTGCCAGTGTCATTATTACAGCAACAGTGCATATTTTTAGCACTGATTACTGTAGTAATGTCACTGGTCCCCCCAAAAGTGTCAAAAATGTCAGTTAGCGGTCCGATCTGTCTGCCGCAATGTCACAGTCCCGCTAAAAATCACCGCCATTACTAGTAAAAAAAAAAAAAAACACAATAAAAATGACATACATCTTTCCCGTAGCTAGTAGACGCAATAACTTTTGCACAAACCAATCGAAATATGCTTATTGCGATTTCTTTTACCAAAATATGTAGCAGAAAACAAATTGGCCTAAAATGTTAAAAAAAATTAGATTTTTACTTTTTTTTTTTTTTTGGAGAATGTCATATAGCAGAATTTGAAAAATATTGTTTTTTTTTTCAAAATTGTCACACTTTTTTGTTTATAACGCAAAAAATAAAAATCGCACAGGTGATCCAATACCACCAAAATAAAGCTCTATTAAAGATCTATAAAAGGACAGCTTTGCACGACCGCGCAATTGTCTGTTAAAGTAACGCAGTGCAGAATCGCAAAATAGGGCCTGGTCATTAAGGGAGCAAATCCTTCCGGTCTTAAAGTGGTTAATTGTACTACTGTAGATGTGCACACTGTCTGACCTAACAAAAGGCTAAAGCCTAAGTTTACTTAGAAAAAAATAAAAAATATCAGATAGAGATATATTATAAGTAGTGTTGAGCGAACACGGACTGTATTATTCGTGTTCGTACCGAATAATTGGATTTTTTGTACCCGAACACGGACACGGACACTTTACTGTATGTTCGGGTAAAAATCCGTGTTCGGTCGTTTTATTTCCGGGTTTTGCATGCTTTGGCGCTCTTTTCATGGCGGGCTTTCAACAGCCAATCAACAATCGTTTAACTGGTGTGCCTTAAGCCATCCCAGCCATGCCTGCAAATGTCTCAGTAGCTGTGATTGGCCGTCTGAAGCATGTGACCAAGTCTTTATAAGTTCGAGGCAGCCGCAGCGGCGTCATTATGCTGCTTAGATTCAGGGACAGAGCACACATCAACGTGCTGGCTGCTGATTAGGGAAAGATAGGCAGGAAAAAACCATTTGTGTCCGGATAGAATTGAGGGACAGGTCGGAGTGTTTAGGCAGGGCGAGTTGTAGGCATTTTAGGGATAGAGTCTGCTGAATTATATAGGGTCAGTGTCTTCTACAAACTACAATCGATATTGCTGTGTGGGGGGTGGGGTGAATCTGCACTCAATCCTGATCTACGATCTCTTCTCAATCCTGTTAGGGACAGAGTCTGCTGAATTTTAGGGAAACTGTGTTCTACAAACTACAATCGATATTGCTGTGTGGGGGGTGGGGTGAATCTGCACTCAATCCTGATCTACGATCTCTTCTCAATCCTGTTAGGGACAGAGTCTGCTGAATTTTAGGGAAACTGTGTTCTACAAACTACAATCGATATTGCTGTGTGGGGGGTGGGGTGAATCTGCACTCAATCCTGATCTACGATCTCTTCTCAATCCTGTTAGGGACAGAGTCTGCTGAATTTTAGGGAAACTGTGTTCTACAAACTACAATCGATATTGCTGTGTGGTGTGGGATTGGAGATAGGCAGGTGTCAGTGATCCACATCCATTTTTCTGTGTGTGAGCTGCAGTGAACACAATCTTTTTGGGCTGCAGTGAACACAATCTTTTTGGGCTGCAGTGAACACAATCTTTTTGGGCTGCAGTGAACACAATCTTTTTGGGCTGCAGTGAACACAATCTTTTTGGGGTGCAGTGAACAAAATCTTTTTGGGGTGCAGTGAACACAATCCTTTTTGGTGTGCAGTGAACACAATCTTTGTGGGGTGCAGTGAACAAAATCCTTTGTGGGGTGCAGTGAACACAATCTTTTTGGGGTGCAGTGAACAAAATCCTTTTTGGGGTGCAGTGAACAACATCCTTTTTGGGGTGCAGTGAACACAATCTTTTTGGGGTGCAGTGAACAAAATCCTTTGTGGGGTGCAGTGAACACAATCTTTTTGGGGTGCAGTGAACACAATCTTTTTGGGGTGGAGTGAACAACATCCTTTTTGGGGTGCAGTGAACAAAATCCTTTTTGGGGTGCAGTGAACAAAATCATTTTTGGGGTGCAGTGAACACAATCTTTTTGGGGTGCAGTGAACACAATCTTTGTGGGGTGCAGTGAACACAATCTTTTTGGGGTGGAGTGAACAACATCCTTTTTGGGGTGCAGTGAACAAAATCCTTTTTGGGGTGCAGTGAACAACATCCTTTTTGGGGTGCAGTGAACACAATCTTTTTGGGGTGCAGTGAACACAATCTTTGTGGGGTACAGTGAACAGAATCTTTGTGGGGTGCAGTGAACACAATCTTTGGGGGGTACAGTGAACACAATCTTTGTGAGGTGCAGTGAACACAATCTTTGTGGGGTGCAGTGAACACAATCATTGTGGGGTGCAGTGAACTCAATCTTTGTGGGGTACAGTGAACACAATCTCATACTGAAGGTTTGAGGGTGCTGCCTGTTCCATACTCCCCCTACTCCTCATCTAGCCTTTTAGGGGTACAAACAATAGTAATTGGGGCCTAGTGTGGTTGTGTACGTGTGATATACATACACTTTTTTGGGATCATATTTTCTATTCCGCTATTTAATCAAAAACCTTTGGGGATCAGTTAAATTGGGGGATAGTCTGTGTTGGTACGTGTGAGAGAGATCCACCTTTCCAAGTTGTTGGGGTTCATCTCATACTTCTGAAGGTTTGAGGGTGCTGCCTGTTCCATACTCCCCCCTACTCCTAGCCTTTTAGGGGTACAAACAATAGTAATTGGGGCCTAGTGTGGTTGTGTACGTGTGATATACATACACTTTTTTGGGATCATATTTTCTATTCCGCTATTTAATCAAAAACCTCTGGGGATCAGTTAAATTGGGGGATAGTCTGTGTTGGTACGTGTGAGAGAGATCCACCTTTCCAAGTTGTTGGGGTTCATCTCATACTTCTGAAGGTTTGAGGGTGCTGCCTGTTCCATACTCCCCCTACTCCTAGCCTTTTAGGGGTACAAACAATAGTAATTGGGGCCTAGTGTGGTTGTGTACGTGTGATATACATACACTTTTTTGGGATCATATTTTCTATTCCGCTATTTAATCAAAAACCTCTGGGGATCAGTTAAATTGGGGGATAGTCTGTGTTGGTACGTGTGAGAGAGATCCACCTTTCCAAGTTGTTGGGGTTCATCTCATACTTCTGAAGGTTTGAGGGTGCTGCCTGTTCCATACTCCCCCCTACTCCTAGCCTTTTAGGGGTACAAACAATAGTAATTGGGGCCTAGTGTGGTTGTGTACGTGTGATATACATACACTTTTTTGGGATCATATTTTCTATTCCGCTATTTAATCAAAAACCTCTGGGGATCAGTTAAATTGGGGGATAGTCTGTGTTGGTACGTGTGAGAGAGATCCACCTTTCCAAGTTGTTGGGGTTCATCTCATACTTCTGAAGGTTTGAGGGTGCTGCCTGTTCCATACTCCCCCCTACTCCTAGCCTTTTAGGGGTACAAACAATAGTAATTGGGGCCTAGTGTGGTTGTGTACGTGTGATATACATACACTTTTTTGGGATCATATTTTCTATTCCGCTATTTAATCAAAAACCTCTGGGGATCAGTTAAATTGGGGGATAGTCTGTGTTGGTACGTGTGAGAGAGATCCACCTTTCCAAGTTGTTGGGGTTCATCTCATACTTCTGAAGGTTTGAGGGTGCTGCCTGTTCCATACTCCCCCTACTCCTAGCCTTTTAGGGGTACAAACAATAGTAATTGGGGCCTAGTGTGGTTGTGTACGTGTGATATACATACACTTTTTTGGGATCATATTTTCTATTCCGCTATTTAATCAAAAACCTCTGGGGATCAGTTAAATTGGGGGATAGTCTGTGTTGGTACGTGTGAGAGAGATCCACCTTTCCAAGTTGTTGGGGTTCATCTCATACTTCTGAAGGTTTGAGGGTGCTGCCTGTTCCATACTCCCCCTACTCCTAGCCTTTTAGGGGTACAAACAATAGTAATTGGGGCCTAGTGTGGTTGTGTACGTGTGATATACATACACTTTTTTGGGATCATATTTTCTATTCCGCTATTTAATCAAAAACCTCTGGGGATCAGTTAAATTGGGGGATAGTCTGTGTTGGTACGTGTGAGAGAGATCCACCTTTCCAAGTTGTTGGGGTTCATCTCATACTTCTGAAGGTTTGAGGGTGCTGCCTGTTCCATACTCCCCCTACTCCTAGCCTTTTAGGGGTACAAACAATAGTAATTGGGGCCTAGTGTGGTTGTGTACGTGTGATATACATACACTTTTTTGGGATCATATTTTCTATTCCGCTATTTAATCAAAAACCTTTGGGGATCAGTTAAATTGGGGGATAGTCTGTGTTGGTACGTGTGAGAGAGATCCACCTTTCCAAGTTGTTGGGGTTCATCTCATACTTCTGAAGGTTTGAGGGTGCTGCCTGTTCCATACTCCCCCTACTCCTAGCCTTTTAGGGGTACAAACAATAGTAATTGGGGCCTAGTGTGGTTGTGTACGTGTGATATACATACACTTTTTTGGGATCATATTTTCTATTCCGCTATTTAATCAAAAACCTTTGGGGATCAGTTAAATTGGGGGATAGTCTGTGTTGGTACGTGTGAGAGAGATCCACCTTTCCAAGTTGTTGGGGTTCATCTCATACTTCTGAAGGTTTGAGGGTGCTGCCTGTTCCATACTCCCCCTACTCCTAGCCTTTTAGGGGTACAAACAATAGTAATTGGGGCCTAGTGTGGTTGTGTACGTGTGATATACATACACTTTTTTGGGATCATATTTTCTATTCCGCTATTTAATCAAAAACCTCTGGGGATCAGTTAAATTGGGGGATAGTCTGTGTTGGTACGTGTGAGAGAGATCCACCTTTCCAAGTTGTTGGGGTTCATCTCATACTTCTGAAGGTTTGAGGGTGCTGCCTGTTCCATACTCCCCCTACTCCTAGCCTTTTAGGGGTACAAACAATAGTAATTGGGGCCTAGTGTGGTTGTGTACGTGTGATATACATACACTTTTTTGGGATCATATTTTCTATTCCGCTATTTAATCAAAAACCTCTGGGGATCAGTTAAATTGGGGGATAGTCTGTGTTGGTACGTGTGAGAGAGATCCACCTTTCCAAGTTGTTGGGGTTCATCTCATACTTCTGAAGGTTTGAGGGTGCTGCCTGTTCCATACTCCCCCCTACTCCTAGCCTTTTAGGGGTACAAACAATAGTAATTGGGGCCTAGTGTGGTTGTGTACGTGTGATATACATACACTTTTTTGGGATCATATTTTCTATTCCGCTATTTAATCAAAAACCTCTGGGGATCAGTTAAATTGGGGGATAGTCTGTGTTGGTACGTGTGAGAGAGATCCACCTTTCCAAGTTGTTGGGGTTCATCTCATACTTCTGAAGGTTTGAGGGTGCTGCCTGTTCCATACTCCCCCCTACTCCTAGCCTTTTAGGGGTACAAACAATAGTAATTGGGGCCTAGTGTGGTTGTGTACGTGTGATATACATACACTTTTTTGGGATCATATTTTCTATTCCGCTATTTAATCAAAAACCTCTGGGGATCAGTTAAATTGGGGGATAGTCTGTGTTGGTACGTGTGAGAGAGATCCACCTTTCCAAGTTGTTGGGGTTCATCTCATACTTCTGAAGGTTTGAGGGTGCTGCCTGTTCCATACTCCCCCTACTCCTAGCCTTTTAGGGGTACAAACAATAGTAATTGGGGCCTAGTGTGGTTGTGTACGTGTGATATACATACACTTTTTTGGGATCATATTTTCTATTCCGCTATTTAATCAAAAACCTCTGGGGATCAGTTAAATTGGGGGATAGTCTGTGTTGGTACGTGTGAGAGAGATCCACCTTTCCAAGTTGTTGGGGTTCATCTCATACTTCTGAAGGTTTGAGGGTGCTGCCTGTTCCATACTCCCCCCTACTCCTAGCCTTTTAGGGGTACAAACAATAGTAATTGGGGCCTAGTGTGGTTGTGTACGTGTGATATACATACACTTTTTTGGGATCATATTTTCTATTCCGCTATTTAATCAAAAACCTCTGGGGATCAGTTAAATTGGGGGATAGTCTGTGTTGGTACGTGTGAGAGAGATCCACCTTTCCAAGTTGTTGGGGTTCATCTCATACTTCTGAAGGTTTGAGGGTGCTGCCTGTTCCATACTCCCCCCTACTCCTAGCCTTTTAGGGGTACAAACAATAGTAATTGGGGCCTAGTGTGGTTGTGTACGTGTGATATACATACACTTTTTTGGGATCATATTTTCTATTCCGCTATTTAATCAAAAACCTCTGGGGATCAGTTAAATTGGGGGATAGTCTGTGTTGGTACGTGTGAGAGAGATCCACCTTTCCAAGTTGTTGGGGTTCATCTCATACTTCTGAAGGTTTGAGGGTGCTGCCTGTTCCATACTCCCCCTACTCCTAGCCTTTTAGGGGTACAAACAATAGTAATTGGGGCCTAGTGTGGTTGTGTACGTGTGATATACATACACTTTTTTGGGATCATATTTTCTATTCCGCTATTTAATCAAAAACCTCTGGGGATCAGTTAAATTGGGGGATAGTCTGTGTTGGTACGTGTGAGAGAGATCCACCTTTCCAAGTTGTTGGGGTTCATCTCATACTTCTGAAGGTTTGAGGGTGCTGCCTGTTCCATACTCCCCCTACTCCTAGCCTTTTAGGGGTACAAACAATAGTAATTGGGGCCTAGTGTGGTTGTGTACGTGTGATATACATACACTTTTTTGGGATCATATTTTCTATTCCGCTATTTAATCAAAAACCTCTGGGGATCAGTTAAATTGGGGGATAGTCTGTGTTGGTACGTGTGAGAGGGATCCACCTTTCCAAGTTGTTGGGGTTCATCTCATACTTCTGAAGGTTTGAGGGTGCTGCCTGTTCCATACTCCCCCTACTCCTAGCCTTTTAGGGGTACAAACAATAGTAATTGGGGCCTAGTGTGGTTGTGTACGTGTGATATACATACACTTTTTTGGGATCATATTTTCTATTCCGCTATTTAATCAAAAACCTTTGGGGATCAGTTAAATTGGGGGATAGTCTGTGTTGGTACGTGTGAGAGAGATCCACCTTTCCAAGTTGTTGGGGTTCATCTCATACTTCTGAAGGTTTGAGGGTGCTGCCTGTTCCATACTCCCCCTACTCCTAGCCTTTTAGGGGTACAAACAATAGTAATTGGGGCCTAGTGTGGTTGTGTACGTGTGATATACATACACTTTTTTGGGATCATATTTTCTATTCCGCTATTTAATCAAAAACCTCTGGGGATCAGTTAAATTGGGGGATAGTCTGTGTTGGTACGTGTGAGAGAGATCCACCTTTCCAAGTTGTTGGGGTTCATCTCATACTTCTGAAGGTTTGAGGGTGCTGCCTGTTCCATACCCCCCCTACTCCTCATCTAGCCTTTTAGGGGTACAAACAATAGTAATTGGGGCCTAGTGTGGTTGTGTACGTGCGAGATACATACACTTTTTTTGATCATATTTCCTATTCCGCTATTCAATAAAAACCTTTGAGGATCAATTGAATTGCGGGATAGTCTGTGTCGGTACGTGTGAGAGAGATCCACCTTTCCAAGTTGTTGGGGTTCATCTCATACTTCTGAAGGTTTGAGGGTGCTGCCTGTTCCATACCCCCCCTACTCCTCATCTAGCCTTTTAGGGGTACAAACAATAGTAATTGGGGCCTAGTGTGGTTGTGTACGTGCGAGATACATACACTTTTTTTGATCATATTTCCTATTCCGCTATTCAATAAAAACCTTTGGGGATCAATTAAATTGCGGGATAGTCTGTGTCGGTACGTGTGAGATCCACCTTTCCAAGTTTTTGGGGTTCATCTCATACTTCTGAAGCTTTGAGGGTGCTGCCTGTTCCATACTCCTCCTCCTCCTCATCCATCCTTTTAGGTGTACAAACAATAGTAATTGGGGCCTAGTGTGCTTCTGTACGTGTGAGATACATACACATTTTTTGATCATATTTCCTATTCCGCTATTCAATAAAAACCTTTGGGGATCAATTAAATTGCGGAATAGTCTGTGTCGGTACGTGTGAGATCCACCTTTCCAAGTTTTTGGGGTTCATCTCATACTTCTGAAGCTTTGAGGGTGCTGCCTGTTCCATACTCCTCCTCCTCCTCATCCATCCTTTTAGGTGTACAAACAATAGTAATTGGGGCCTAGTGTGTTTCTGTACGTGTGAGATACATACACTTTTTTTGATCATATTTCCTATTCCGCTATTCAATAAAAACCTTTGGGGATCAATTGAATTGCGGGATAGTCTGTGTCGGTACGTGTGAGAGAGATCCACCTTTCCAAGTTGTTGGGGTTCATCTCATACTTCTGAAGGTTTGAGGGTGCTGCCTGTTCCATACCCCCCCTACTCCTCATCTAGCCTTTTAGGGGTACAAACAATAGTAATTGGGGCCTAGTGTGGTTGTGTACGTGCGAGATACATACACTTTTTTTGATCATATTTCCTATTCCGCTATTCAATAAAAACCTTTGAGGATCAATTGAATTGCGGGATAGTCTGTGTCGGTACGTGTGAGAGAGATCCACCTTTCCAAGTTGTTGGGGTTCATCTCATACTTCTGAAGGTTTGAGGGTGCTGCCTGTTCCATACTCCCCCTACTCCTCATCTAGCCTTTTAGGGGTACAAACAATAGTAATTGGGGCCTAGTGTGGTTGTGTACGTGTGATATACATACACTTTTTTTGGATCATATTTTCTATTCCGCTATTCAATAAAAACCTTTCTAGGGCAAGATCTTAAATTACAGAAATATGAGGAGACCGTCAAATAAGGGCCGTGGCCTGGGTCGTGGTGCTGCTGGTAGAGCTCCTGTTGCAAGGAGAGGACATGGTCGATCTGTGCCAGCTACACGCACAAGTGAAACACCTTCCTCAAGTGTGAGTAGGCGACAGAACCTGCATCAGTATTTGGTAGGGCATCAAACGCCCCTAGAAGTGATGAGGCCAGAACAAGTTGAGGCGATAGTAGATTGGTTTGCTGCTGACAGTGCCTCCAGTTCCTTCACATTGTCTCCCACCCAGTCTACTGCAGAAAGGTCAGAGTTGGCACCTGCAGCCAATGTCCAACCGTCTTTCACCTCACCCCCTTGCAAATCAGGCCAGCAGTCTGAGCCCCAAGCCATACAGCAGTCTCTTATTCTTTTTGAGGACTCTGTCAGCAGGGTTTCCCAGGGCCATCCACCTAGCCCTGCCCCAGAAGTGGAAGAGATTGAGTGCAGCGATGCCCAACCACTTATTCCTCAAGATGAGTACATGCAAGGATCATCGCAGCACGTCTCCGATGATGACGAAACGCAGGTGCCAACTGCTGCGGCGTTCAGCATTGTGGAGACCGACAAGGAGGGCAGGGGTGAAGACTGGGTGGAAGATGATGTGGAGGACGATGAGGTCCTCGACCCCACATGGAATGAACGTCATGCAGGTGAACTGAGTAGTTTGGAGGAAGAGGCGGTGGTCGCACAGAGCCACCAGCACAGCAGAAGAGGGAGCAGGGTGCAGAAGCGGAGCGGCCGTGCCCTAGACACTACGCCCGCTACTGCCCAACGCAGCAAGGGAACGAGCGCACCAAAGTCAGCTCAAAGGAGTTCTCTAGCGTGGAAGTTCTTTAGAAAATGTGCTGATGACAGGACACGAGTGGTTTGCACCCTGTGCAATCAGAGCTTGAAGCGAGGCATGAACCTTCTCAACCTGAGCACAACCTGCATGATCAGGCATCTAAGTGCAAAGCACGAGCTGCAGTGGAGTACACACCTTCAAAACCAAGAAACGTCTCTGGCTCATCCTGCTTCCTCTTCTGCTGCAGTCTCGGCCGCTCCAGCCACATCTGTAGTGATACCGGCACCTGCCACCCCGCAAACAGACGATCTGTCAGCAACACCACCACCTGGGTCACCAACAACCATCTCCACAATGTCCCGTGGAAGCGTTCAGCTTTCCATCTCCCAAACACTTGAGAGGAAGAGGAAGTACCCCCCTACCCACCCGCGATCCCTGGCCCTGAATGCCAGCATTTCAAAATTATTGGCCTTTGAAATGCTGTCATTCCGTCTGGTGGAGACGCACAGTTTTAAAAACCTTATGTCGGTGGCTGTCCCACAGTACGTCGTGCCCAGCCGCCACTACTTTTCCAGGCAAGCCATCCCTTCCCTGCACAACCAAGTGGGGGAAAAAATCAGGTGTGCACTGCGCAACGCCATCTGTGCCAAGGTCCACCTAACTACGGATACGTGGACCAGTAAGCACGGTCAGGGGCGTTATATCTCCCTAACGGCACACTGGGTAAATGCAGTGGCGGATGGGCCTGAGGCGGATAGCAATTTGGCGCATGTCCTTCCACCACCGAGGATTGCAGGGCGCTTCAGTTTGCCTCCTGTTCCTAACTCCGCTTCCTCATCCTCTACCGCCTCCTCATCCGGACAGCGTAACACCTTCACCACCAACTTCAGCACGGCCAGGGGTAAACGACAGCAGGCAGTTTTACAACTTGCCTGTTTGGGGGACAAACCACACACCGCGCAGGAGTTGTGGAGGAGCATGGAACAGCAGACAAATGAGTGGTTGCTGCCAGCGAGCCTCAAGCCCGGCCTGGTGGTGTGCGATAACGGGCGAAATCTCATAGCAGCTCTGGGCCTAGCCGGTTTGACGCACATCCCTTGCCTGGCGCATGTGCTGAATTTGGTGGTGCAGAGGTTCCTTAAAAACTACCCCGATATGTCAGAGCTGCTGCAGAAAGTGCGGGCCGTTTGTGCGCACTTTCGGCGTTCTCACCCTGCTGCTGCTCGCCTGGCAGCGCTGCAGCGTAACTTCGGCCTTCCCGCTCACCGCCTCATATGTGACGTGCCCACAAGGTGGAACTCCACCTTGCACATGCTGGAAAGACTGTGCGAGCAGCAGCAGGCCATAGTGGAGTTTCAGCTGCAGCACGCACGCGTGAGTCGCTCTGCGGAACAGCACCACTTCACCACCAATAACTGGGCCTCCATGCGAGACCTGTGTGCCTTGTTGCGCTGTTTTGAGTACTCCACCAACATGGCCAGTGGCAATGACGCCGTTCTCAGCTTAACTATCCCACTTCTATGCCTCCTTGAAAAAACAATTCGGGCGATGATGGAAGAGGATGTGGCACAGGATGAGGAGGAGGAGGAGGATGAAGAGGTAACATTTCCAAGGCTTTCAGGGCAGTCATTCGCAAGGGGCTCCGAGGGTGGGTTCCTGCACACGCAAACGCCAGGGACGCAATTGTCCAGCAGGGGCACAGTTCTGGAGGATGAGGAGGATGAGGAGGAGGAGGAGCTGGAGGAGGAGATGGAACCATGTTCACAGCAGGGTGGCACCCAGGCCAGCTCATGGCCATCACTGGTGCGTGGCTGGGGGGATACAGAGGACACGGACCATACACCTCCCACAGAGGACAGCCTTTCGTCGCCTCTGGGCAGCCTGGCACACATGAGCGATTACATGCTGCAGTGTCTCCACAACGACCGCCGAGTTGCCCACATTCTAACTTGTGCTGATTACTGGGTGGCCACGCTGCTGGATCCCCGTTACAAGGACAAAGTACCGTCCTTAATTCACTCACTGGAGCGCGATCGCAAGATGCGCGAGTACAAGCGCACGCTGGTAGACGCCATGCTGCTGGCATTCCCATCTGACAGCGGGGCCACAGTGGAAGCACAAGGCAGAGGAGGAGGAGGAGGAGGTCGCCAACGCAACCAGGGCACCGCCAGCACCTCAGAAGGCAGGGTTAGCATGGCCGAAATGTGGAAAAGCTTTGTCAGCACGCCACAACAAACAGCAGCACCAGCAGCTCAGATGGAACGTCTTAGCAGGAGGCAGCATTTTACCAACATGGTGGAGCAGTATGTGTGCACACGCCTACATGTAGTGAATGACGGGTCTGCCCCCTTCAACTTCTGGGTCTCCAAATTGGGCACATGGCCTGAGCTTGCCCTTTACGCCTTGGAGGTGCTGGCGTGCCCTGCAGCCAGTGTATTATCTGAACGGGTATTTAGCACGGCTGGGGGCGTTATAACAGACAAGCGCAGCCGCCTGTCCAGAGACAATGTGGACAAGCTCACGTTCATTAAAATGAACCAGGCATGGATCCCACGGGACTTTTCCGTACCTTATGCAGAATAGCAATGGATACCGACCTTACCCACCCATTGTTCCATTTTTGCTCTTTCTCACTCTTTTGGGGTGTACCCTCATTTAAAATTTGTGAAAAGAAGCAGTGTTGGCTACCTCGTCCTCCTCCTCAGGGCCAGATTAATGTAGGGTCTATTGGAGCTGCAGCTCCAGGCCCCTACCTTTTATATAGGCCCCGGGTTGGCCATATTCACTGTTACCGCTCTTCTGTCACTTGTAAACACAGAAGTCTGGCTTCTATGCTCGCTTCCCCAGGCAGCACCCTCAGAACCTCCCCACACAGCGTGAAGGCCGGACAAGGAGGGACAGTTGGCGATGCATGGATGTGTTTATGGGCTTCAGAGACAGCATCCCATGTTGAATTAGGCATGCATGGCTGCACCCTTCCTCCTCTGGGTGCATGGCAAGGCACGGCCCTAAGGCCCTTCAAAATCCTCAGCACCAAGCCCATGATGCTGTTAATCCGGCCCTGGTCCTCCTCCACCGCCGCTTCCACCTACACCGCCCATAGGTGTGCGCAGCCTATTGCATTAAGGTGTGCACCCCAAAGTTGAAATACACATGCATGTGTTTGCCAGCAGGGAGAGTAATGTATCGGGGCCATGTACCTGTAGGCAAGGAGAAATAGAGCAGAGCAGGTCCCAGGGAGATCTTTCCCATCTCCTCACTGGCAATGCTATGTGCCCTAGGTGATTAGGGTGTGCCCAGGCACACCCAGCACACCCTGTGCGCACGCCTATGTCACCGCCACATCCACCACCACCTCAACCTCCCTCCTACTCCATATGGGCCTCGTCCTTCAGAGATGAAGAAGAACATTGTTTTATTTTTCTGTTTTTTTTTGTTGTTTTAAGTTATTTCCCTATCCACATTTGTTTGCAGAGCACTTGCCATGCTCTTAATTACGTTTTGCTGCCATTTGCAGCACTCTAGCCCTTTCCTTTGGTGTTTTAGAGCCATTTTAGTGCCTTAAAGTTCGGGTCCCCATTGACTTCAATGGGGTTCGGTGTCCGGGAAAAGTTCGGTAAAAGTCCGGGACACGGACCCGGACTTTTTTTTAAAGTTCGGCCGAACCCGTCGAACACGGACATCTAGGTGTCCGCTCAACCCTAATTATAAGAGATATTATTAACCTTTAATGTCATGTGCCCCTTGTGCTGCTGTGTCATAGTTTAGCAGAAATCATCCTTCTATGATGCCCCAAACACACACCCGCTGCTGTAATCTATTAGTGCTGCACGAGTTCATAGAAATGAGTGAGCTCAGGTAGGCACTTATTTAGAGTGCCCGACAAAGCCCACCATTTCCACACAACTTCTGTATTCATGGAACTTGTACTGCAGGTTCTATGACTGAAACACAATCTCTGAAGGAATGGAGTAGACCTTTCAATCATTCAGACTCCATTCATAGGTGCATAGGTGCAAGGTGAACATTTCCTTGCAAAGTGAACATCCTATAAACCTTTATAAGGTCAATGCCAATGATTAATATATATATATATTTTTTGTTTCTATATTACAAATCAACCCCTTCATACTAAACACATTTGTAAAGTACAAGTAACCCTAACTAAATGGCAAATCTCAGAAAATGAGAATAACATCAAAAAATTATTTAATTCCAGTAAATCAATTCAAAAAGTGAAACTCATATATTATATAGATTCATTACGCACAGAGTGATATATTTCAAGCATTTCTTTCTTTTAATTTCTATGACTATGGCTTACAGCTGGTGAAACCCCAAAATTCAGTATCTCAGAAAATTAGAAATTTGTGAAAAAGTTCAATATTGTAGCCTTATGGTGTCACACTCTAATCAGCTAATTAACTCAAAACACCTGTAAAGGTTTCCTGAACCTTTAAATGGTCTCTCTGTAGGTTACACAATCATGAGGAAGACTGCTAACTTGACAGTTGTCTAGAAGACAGTCATTGACACCCTCCACAAGAAGGGTAAGTAATAAAAATTGCTAAAGAAGCTGGCTGTTCAGAGTGCTGTATCTAAGCATATTAATGGAAAGTTGAGTGGAAGGAAAAAGTGTGGTAGAGAAAGGTGCACAAGCAACAGGGATAACTGCAGCCTTGAGAGGATTGTTAAGCAAAGGCTATTCAAGAATTAGGGGGATGAAAGTAGATTTTGCATTTCATTTGGAAATTAAGGTCCCATAGTCTGGAGGAATAGTGGAGAAGCACAAAATCCAAGTTCCATAAGGTCCAGTGTGAAGTTTCCACAGCCAGTAATGATTTGGGGAGCCATGTCATCTGCTGGTGTTGGTCCACTGTGCTTTATCAAGTTCAAAGTCCACACAGCCCTCTACAAGGAAATTCTAGAGCGCTTCATGCTTCCCCCTGCTCACCAGCTTTATGGAGATGCTGATTTCATTATCCAACAGGACTTGGCACCTGCCCACACTGCCAAAAGTACCAATACCTGGTTTAATGATCATGGTATCAACTGTTCTTGATTGGCCAGAAAATTCACCTATCCTAAACCCCACAGAGAATCTGCAGGTTGTCAAGAGGAAGATGAAAGATTGCAGACCCAACAATGCAGATGAGCTGAAAGCCACTATCAAAGAAACCTGGGCTTCCATAACACCTCAGCAGTGCCGCAGGCTGATCGCTCCCATGCCACGCCGCATTGGTGCAGTAATTCATGCAAAAGGAGCCCCGACCAAGTATTGAGTGCATACTATACTGTATATGGATGTACTTTTCAGTAAGCCAACATTTCTGGATCAAAAATCCTTTTTTTATTAGTCTTATGCAATATTTTAATTTTTTGAGATAATGAATTTTGGGTTTTTACTAGCTGTAAGCCATAATCATCAAAATTAAAAGAGAGAAATCTTGAAATACATCACTCTGTGTGTAATGAATCCATATTATATATGAGTTATATGAGTTTCATTTTTTTCATTGAAATACTGAAAAATATAACTTTTTGATGATATTCTAATTTTTTTAAATGCATCTGTAGTTTTCCAAAGCCATGCGGATCATAAACAACAACCTGTATTTGTATTATCCTATGTTGCACCTCAGCATTGCTAACTCTTCAGCCTTTTTTTTTTTTTTGGCCTCTTTCTGTTTACATGCATTTACTCTATTGATGGCTTCATGGTATTTCTCAGAGCAGGTTTCCTGAAGGTGACAGTGGTGTATTATGCCTATGCATTTTTCATCAGCTTGGCCACTTGAATTCTTTAATGAGGAGCATGTCACAGGATGACAACACAGAAGGGCAGAAACTCAAGACAAGTACAGAGTTCTGTCACCTGATAACAGGAAGCATCTAAACAGACATGGTAGGATCACAAGGTATTATTTTAATAAAAGCTACAGATTAAAAATTGTTAGAATTACTTGGTAAATTTTATATAATGGCATTGTAAAAGTTATATAAAATTTCGTGATTTGGTTTACATATATTTTAGATTGTATATGGTCAGATCGCAAACTTTTTATTCTTTCTTCCACGGTTTTCACCTTAGCATGTGATCACTTTAAACACTAGTCAGTTCCAGAGAAGATGGATATCTAATATTAGTAAAGTATTAGTATTATAAAGTAAACACTATTTAGGGTGGTACACCTTTACTAAATTAACTGCATAATATACACAAATAACCAGTTTAATATTATGCCAGTCAAAGGACAATAAAATATTCTCTGTCATATTAGATTATCTTGTTAACAATAAAAGTAGCTACTCTATCATTTGGTGATCTCACTGAATAAGAAATTATGAGAAAGGTGTGCATATATTTCCAAGGTTTGTTTCTCTTGGCTATGTTGCCATGGTTGCTATACTTTCAAAGAGAAATACCGTAAATGTCATTGATAATTGAAAATAGTCAAATGTTTATAAAGATGTGATTATGCTTTGATTGCTGGAATATATAGCGACGATGTTATCATATAACTGACATTAATAAATGTCATCTTTGGTATCTTTAATAGTATGGGAGGTATGAAAAACAAGTGTTTTCTGACATTTTGTATGATAAAGCATCTTGTGTTTGACATTTCATACAATAACTAATGAAGAAAGCATTAGCACACACTAGTAATTTTTTTCCTTCAACCCAGCAGGGCTGAATGGAAAAAAACCTGAAATCTCCAGAGTAGCCACTGTACTAACTATCCGACGTTAGTACAGTGATCTCCCCTGCTGTTCTATTGTGTTCTGACGGGGGACTGCCCTGCCCACCAGAACACTGCGGTCAGCGCTCTCAGCCATGGGTTGGGAGTGCTGATCGGGAGCCAATCAGGAGACCTTTTTCAGTCATGCGCCGTCAACAGAATCCGGCGAAAGGCAATAAATAGATTTAAAGTAAACCTGTAATGGAAGAAATATGGGGCTGCCATTGGTGGCCTCCATCAGAAAATTCTAGTTGTCTGGCAGTAAAACCTGAAACGTGCGCATATAAACAAGGGTCAACTTTGTTATCTCTATACTTGTTTCGGGTAAGTATAGAAGACAAAGCACCATCAGAGAATTAACATTCTTTAAAGGCGAAGTCCGCAATGGCAAGTTGCTGTACATTATTTTTTCATGAATTGTGTACTTTCATTTCAATACGTTTTTATTGAATTTTCAAAACAAATTACCAACAGAGACAGAAATGATGTGCCCAAATGGCAAGGTACAAAATCAGGGTGAATAGACTGAGCATATAAAAAGTCAACAAAAAAGTCAACATACTGGGTATGTACCAAGGATGAACTGTCGGTAGTTAATTAAATAAATGGGTATGTCACAGTCCAAAGAAATTTTGCAATGGCTAGTATAAAAAAAGTCACTAGACTGAACAACTCACATTTGTGTAGGAAATAATGTAGGATAGTATCTAGGTGGGTTTAAATTTAGCATACCAATTTACCCATGGTTCCCATTCTATAGACAATGAGTGTGGTGAGAATTTGGATATGTGTTGAGGTTTTAGATACCATCTCAAGTTCAGTTTTTGGGTTAATTCCCAGAGGTTGGCACTTCTGGTTGCTGTATATGTGGTAGTTAGAGATTTTTGCCACACTGAAGGTTGGCAAGTCGTTTCTAAGTCCCGCTTCCATTGTACATATGGGGTGGTCTTAAAAAAGGTATCTTTATAGTTTAACATTTGTAGAATAGAGATATTCCCTTTATTTTTCTAGCATTCACCTTGAGGAACTAGGAAATGTGCCAAGGTAGAGCTAAGGTTGTGTTTTTGTTATTTTGTAAAAAGTGTTGGACTTATTGAAATATTTGTAGTAATCTTCAAGTTTTGTAGTAATCTTGGACAGGAATGGAAAATTCAATTTGTAAAGATATAAAAGATTTTATGGCAGGACCAACCAAAAGGTCCTCTACAGTTGACATACCCCTGGATGGCCATGTGTTGATGTTGAGGTCAGGTATAATGCTAGATAGACTAGAGATGGGGAGAGGGATAGTCATGTGTGGGGTGTTGTCTAGTGGTATTTCCAGAAATTGATGCCAGGTTAATAACGCTGCTCTTATAGTCGGAGATAGTGGTGGGTGCGGGCATGTATTAAAGCGGCTTGCTAGGAGGTAGCTGTATAAATTGTCACCCAGTACTTGTGAGCATTCTAGTTCTGCCCACAAAGTTGTGGATGTAGAAGGAAACAATAGTTGTAGTTGGGTGAGAATTACAGCTTTATAGTAATCCTTAATTAATACGCACCCCGCTCCACCCACTTTCCTAGTAAGAATTAGTTTACTGAAAGCACATCTCGCTTTTCTACCTTTCCAAAGGTACCAATTTAACAGGGATAGGTCTTTCAGAAAGAAGGAGTCAGGGACAGGAATTGGCAAAGTATAAAAGTTGAGGAAGTAGCAACATTTTGAATGATGCTAATCTTCCTGACCATGTCAACTCTACCCCTGCCAAATTCTGGAGTTTTGACTTTAGGGTGTCTAAAAAGGGAAAGTAGTTAGCTGTCAAGTATTTTGTTTTAGGGGTGAGTAATTCCTAGGTATTTAATTCCTAATTGTTTCCACACATAGGGGAAGGAGGTTGCCAGTTTCTGTGTGATAGAAGTAGGAATACCCAGATCTAGAACATGAGATTTGGAATCATTTATTTTGTAATAAGAAACTCGATTGAATAAAGCTAGTGTATTATGTACCAAAGCCAGGAATTTTTCCACATCGGTTAAAATCAATATGAGGTCGTCCGCAAATAAGCTGAAAGTGTGCAGTCTATTCTTGACATGGAACCCATAGGTGTTGGGATGACAGCATATGTATATCGCCAATGGCTTCATTAGTAAATTGAAAATAAGTGGCAAAACGGGGCATCCTTGCTGTGTACCATTTGTACAGATGTACATATGGCAAAGTGTAAAGTGCCATTATGGCAGAATAGATAGGGCCTTGAAAACCAAAGGCAGACAATGTTTGAGCCAAGTATGACCAATGAACCCTATCAAACGCCTTCTCTGCATCCAATGCCATGAGCAGAGGGAAGCGTTTTTTCCTGGTTAGCTATATGTATAATATTAATAAGTCTTCGATAAGCGTCTTTCGTTTGATCGTTTTTAGTGAAACCTAATTGATCTGGGTGGATGAGATGGGGCAAAATGTCTACCATTCTAATGGCGATAATTTTGGCGTATTTTTTTTAAAATCATTTTTCAATAATGATACGGGGCAGAAGTTTTGGGGAGTGACGGGATCTTTCCCTGGCTTGGGTAGTGTCACTATTATTGCTCTAAGCATTTTAGCTGGGAAGGCTGAAGAGGCAGCAGCGGCATTGGATATTTTTTCCATATTCGGCATGTTTTTAAAGGTTTTATAGTATTCTCCTGTGAAACCATCCGACCCAGGAGATTTGTTGTTCTGTAGAGATTCTATAACTTTGGATATTTCAGAAAGTGTAAAGGGCGAATTTAAAAATTGTAGGTTTTTAGGATTTAGTTGAGGAATACTTAGTTTTTCTAGAAAATTATTGATAATATCTGGTGTGGGTTGGGGCATGTCAGCGTCTAATTTGAGATTATATAGCAAACTATAGTAGTCACTAAAAGCATTCGCCACCTCATGTGGAGGAAAAATCTTTTCATTGGATTTGGTTTGAAAAATGAAGGGGATTTTAGTTTGATGTCTTATCCCCTTCAAACAATGAGCAAGGAGTTAATCGGCTTTATTGCCATTGGTGTAGTGGGTCATTTTTAATCTTCTGGATATTTTTTCAAATTTGTCCAGAAGGAGAGATCGAAATTCATGTCTTGTATGAGTTAATTTCTGTGATATAAAGGGGGGTTCACTTTGTTCTGTGATTCAAGTGTCTGGATTTCCCTTGTGAGGTCATCCATACACCTGAGTCGCTGCCTCTTCAGCCCCTAATTTAATAAAGATTCCTCTGATAAAGGCTTTGTGAGCATTCCAAAGTAGGAAAGGGTCATCAACACATCAACAGAGGAAGCGATATTTCTGAAGTAGATCTCCTGAACGGACAAGATATCACACTTGTACTGTAAAGCTTCTTGCCAAAGTGTCTTATGCGTGACAGGGGGATTGAGACCCTTAGCGTTAATT
This sequence comes from Pelophylax lessonae, assembly GCF_965119305.1. Classification (NCBI taxonomy): domain Eukaryota; kingdom Metazoa; phylum Chordata; class Amphibia; order Anura; family Ranidae; genus Pelophylax; species Pelophylax lessonae. The sequence continues at coordinate 349,997,410 of NC_138768.1, read as the reverse complement.
GTCAGGAAGTTTGCTCCCATGTTAAGATTGTATGGTGTTTTGTTGGATTAAATTTACTTACAATAAGTAAATTTTTTTACATTTCTAATGTTTTAGCCGATCAGAACGAGGTCTGAAAAAAACATCTGCTCCTCGAGGAAACTTAGTTGAGGGTAAAATCTCATCCAGACATTACTTGTATTTGCGTGAATTTTTGGTGGTAACAAGATGCCACTCTGGGGTTACGCGCTGGGTGTCATCCACGGGAGAAGTTGATCTGTGTGGTTCTGGAAGTACTGTATGCTCCAAGTTTTTAGAAGTGAGAGGGAGTTAATCACATGTGTGGATCCTTCGTGTGTGACATTGACCTTAGTTGGATATCCCCATCTGTAGTTGATCTTGTGATTGCAAAGGGATTTCGTTATGGTGTTGAGATTTCTACGCTTATGAAGTGTGTACTTTGATAGATCTGTGTAGAATGGAAGGCCTGAGTATTGAGAGGGGATCTGAGATTTATCATAGGTTGTGGACATCATTTTTTCTTTTATGTGGAATAAATGTAGGCTTAGAATTACATCTCTGGGAATTTTGTCAGGAAGAAAAGAGGGCTTAGGCAGACGATGTAATCTGTCTATTGTCACATCCAGATCTGTGGCATCAGGGAGGATTAATTTAAACAGGTTAGTGGCATATGAGCGTAGGTTGTCCTGCTGAATATTCTCAGGGACTCCTCTGATTTTGAGGTTGTTACGCATCGATCTATATTCAATATAGATTTCAATTTGGCTTTAACCCATTCCATATCATCTTCCTCTCTTCGTGTGCGTCTATGAGGTCATTGAGAGTATTGATGAATTCCCCATTTTCGGTTCAACATGATCAACTCTGTTTGCAACAGATTGCTGGTCATTACTAAATTTATTCATGTATGAAGCTAAATCAGATTGCAGGGAACTCCCGAGGGACATGAGCATGTCCTTCAGGACAGTGTCAATAACAGGCTTGTTGTTAGTGGGGAATTCCAGTGGTGTCAGGCAGGTCTCTAGTGTCCTGCCCTGTGTCCCCATTATGACTCACCTCCAGTCTTCCATGCTCTCCATCCAGCCTAAATCTGGCTTTTTGGCCTGCTATCCTCCTTTCTCTTCCTTGTCATGTTCCTGGTTACAGGACGTAAGGCAGGTCGCTCGGTTGGCGGGGGGATTTTATTGCTGGAGAGACGTGCGGGCCCTTGTATCCCTTGGTGGAGCAGGAGCTGAGCTCTTACGCGGCCATCTCAGTTCCCGGTCAGCCATGCTCCCTAATTGTGTACTTTAAAAGGAAGATGCATTGACTTTTTTTGCTTCTACATTCCAGATACATTTTATGGTTTATAGTTAGGTTAGGGCCCAAATCAGTGTAGCAGGGTGGTCATTTACTCCCCATGGCTGGACCCTTTAACCCTATTTTCCAAAATCCCCTGGGTTCATAGACATGCCCAAGGAAGATACGTTTCCCTACTCTGTTCCCTCAGCAACTCAGAAAGGCCATGCTAGAGACACCAGAGTTAGCTGGCCAAGTGATCTGCAGCCAGGGTAGCTGTTGTTCACTGTCAGAACCAAGGTGCAGGAAGCTAGGCTTGAGCCTAAGAACAAACAGCTTCCTCCCTGACAGCTGAGTGAATACTCCAGTTCCAGTGGGGGTGGCCCTTTTTCCTTGGATCTCTCCAGCTTTTCACCTGTGATACTACATCTACCCTGGACTTTGCTGTGAAAACTGCTGTTGATGAGAGTAATCACAAGTAGCTGTGTTCCCTAAGTTTTGTTGTTATAGTCTTACAAAGACTATGTACCCGAATGTTATCCTGATTGAGTCACAGAGGCGCCACTGTAAAGTGTCCATGTTTGAGCAGCTGTAATATGTTCATTATTCTGTGATGTATTCATGTTTTTGCCAACCTTGCATTATTACATTAGTTTGATTACCTATTTTGGTAAACCAGAAAACAACATGCCAACTCACACAGCTGTATGGCTTTATGAATACTGTAGATATAGCTGTAAGAAAAACTCTGTGGATCAAAAAAGTATTCAGATAACATCTGTCACTGCTTATCCACCTGCCGACCGCCAGCAGTACATATACTGCGGCAAGTCGGCTCTGTCCCACGTCACGACGTAACTGTACCTCAGATTGCATAACCGCTATGGCTGCAGGGGGAGCCAATCAGCGGGTCCGGCGGCCATGACTGCTGCCGGGCACCCGCGATCGCTCCCAGTGGAGACAGAACAACAGTCTGCCGCTGTCAATACAGCAGACCGCTGTTCTGTCAGTTATGAGCACAGGGATCCTGTGTTCCTCCTATTTAGGAACACAGGTCTCTGTGTTAATGCAGCAAGCCCACCCTCCCCCCACAGTTATAAAGCACCCCCTAGGGACACATTTAACCCTTTGATCGCCCCTGGTGTTAACCCCTTTGCTGCCATTGTCATTATTACAGTAACAGTGGATATTTTTAGCACTGATTACTGTAGTAATGTCCCTGGTCCCCCCAAAAGTGTCAAAAACGTCAGGTGTCCGCTCTGTCCGCCGCAATGTAGCAGTTTCGCTAAAAATCGCTGATCGCTGCCATTACTAGTAAAAATAAAAATGACATAAATCTTTCTACTAGTTTGTAGACGCAATAACTTATGCGCAAACCAATCAAAATACGCTTATTGGGATTTTTTTATACCAAAAAATATGTAGCAGAATGCAAATTGACCTAAAATTATGAAAAATTTTTTATTGGGAATGTTATATAGCCGAATGTAAAAAATAATGTTTTTTTTTTTTCAGAATTGTCGCTCTTTTTTTGTTTATAGTCAGAGATGTATAGTAACGAAGTAGAACTACTTAAGTACTGTACTTAAGTACCGAAATGCGGTATCTGTACTTTCCTAGAGTAGAATTTTTTTCTCCTACTTCTACTTTTACTTCACTACATTTTTTTGATGATTTCGATACTTCTACTCAAGTATTTTTTTTTTGTGCTGCATAGTTACTCGTAACTTTTAAAAAAATACCACTGCCAGAACAGTAGATGGCAGGTTGCATAAAGCTCAAAAAAATGTGTATAATGTCATTTGTAAATCAGCGCATACGAAAATAAAGGCTGTGTATAATAAAAGCTGCTATACCAAATCTTTCCAATAAAAAGAAAATATGAAACAAACAAATAAATGGTGCTACAGCGCTTAAAGTGCATCAAGAAACTACTAACAAACACAACTTGGCTGTGCGAATAAAGTGCCTGTGCAATCGATATATCATCGTTGCCCCCAGTGCCCTGCCCACACTCCACACAGTATCAAAAATAAAGTGACATGAATGTGCTAAAGCCTAAATGCAGTGAAAATAATTATTCCCACAATGTAACAGTAAATTCAATTCATATAAAATATGACAATAAATCACAATAAAATAAGTTATGAAATAAGTTAGGTCAGGTGCGTGTAACAAGTTGAAGTGTGTAAACCTATCTATAACGAAAAGTCCATAAATGAATTCCAGTGTGCAAATCTAAAGTGTCACTTCACTTGTCAGATGCTTCGAGTGACCGACCAACACACTTAATGGTGGTGGCACTGGTGGATAGCGTCTGGGTGGCACTGTGGCACTGGCACTGACTGCACTGGTTCAAAAAGCCATATATATTTTATTATTTCAATTCTCTATCTCATAGGTCCTCTCCTCATAAGATATTAATAACTTAAGATTAGTTGATGAACTTCTTGGCGGCCCTGGCAGGATGACGGGGACACCCCCCACTTCTGGAGCCGAGCTGCTGTGATTCCCCAACATGTGACAAAGTGACAGCCAGGAGATCTAGTGGCTAGTAGTGCTCAACAATACCGCTTTTATATATAAAAATGAAATAAAATATACTGACTCACAATTTAGTAGTAGTAGTAGGTAGCGTGTAGCAGTAGGCAGCACAACTCAATTCAATCAATCCCACTGCCTCGCTCGCGCCGCGGCCCGCAGAATCACTGTCATGATCATCAAGTTAAGACCGCACTGGAGGAGCCATGCTGCCGTCTTCCCGCTCGAGGTCTCTGCCTCTAGACGTGTTGTGTGTCACTCAGACTCCACCCCTTAGGGCCCTTGCTGAGAGGAGTTGTGACATGGGCGGCGGGACGCGGGAGCATTTTCTTTGTTATCTCATCTTCTTCTCTATGAGGTGAGTGAGGTGAACCGTGGAGAGGGCCTAATCCTTGCCATGGCAAATGTGCCATTTGAGAATCAAATAATCAATATAAAATATTAATATATTATATACACACGGGTCATGGGTGGCTTTTTTGAACCAAGAAGAGTGAGACTGACGGCTATGATGATTATCCGACCATCCATGATCCATGGACCATAAGTGTTGTGTTGTGGTGGTGCCTGTGCTTCCTGCGGCCTGCCTCTGCCTGTGCGGCTGTGCCTGCACTGCAGTGGCCACTGGCAGTGGCACTTGACTTGAGCAAAGCAAATGAGCACTACTAGTGTGAAGGACAGGTGGTGGAAGCATGTTCTGACAAGTTCTTATAATGAAAATAATATAGACAGCTTTTTGAACCAGTGCAGTGCCAGTGCTACTAAGGTGAGAGGCAGAGAGAGAGGCTATCCAGTCCACCACTTTACTTGAGCAGATCACAGAAGAAAGGTGGAAGCATCTGACAGCAAGTGACAAGCACTTCTTAGATTGCACACTGGAATTCAGTTATGGACTTTTCCTTATAAAGTTTAGTTTACACACTTAAACTTGCACCTAAATTATTCACAATCACAACTTATTTTATTGTGGTATTGTCATATATATTTTATATGAATTAAATTTACATTGTGGGAATAATTTGCACTGCATTTAGCACAGACATGTCACTTTATTTTTGATACTGTGGGCGATGATTTTGAATACAAGAAGAATATATATAATTGCAGGCACTTTATTAGCATTTTTAGCACAGCCACTTTGTTAGTAGTTTTTGATGCATTTTTCACTTTAAGCATTGTAGGTTTGATGAAGCTGGCCTGGCACATCATCATCAATTGAGCAAATCAAATCAAACCGCGATTAAGAGGACTGCGCATGCTCCTGTTCTGCCTTTTGATCAGCTGAAAAGATGGACGAACCAAAAACACCACCTTCCACCCCTGGCCCTTCAACTTCAAGTGATCTGCCTGGCTGTGAGAGTGAGGAAGCTCAGGGAGGAGACCACCCCTGGCTTTAAAAGGTGGATGCTTTAAAAGGGGAAGGGAGGGACATACTTTATCTGTTTTTTGTTTACAAAAAGTTACAGCCTAAGGAATTGTGATTGTCCTTTAGGTTAATCATTTGAATAAATCATTTGAAATAATAAAAAACAATATGATGTTCAAACTTTTGACTTCTTTCTTTAATAACTACATAACACAGTACTTGTACTTCTACTTTCAGTACTTGAGTAGAATTTTTTTTTCAAAACTACTGGTACTTTTTACTTTTAGTACTTAAGTAGCAAATTTTTTGAAAAAACTACTTGCAATACTTAAGTAAAAAAAATGTTGAATACTTTAGTACTTCTACTTAAGTAACTTTTTCTGCGAGCACTTCCACTTCTACTCAAGTCACTTTTTGATCGAGCACTTGTACTTTTACTCAAGTAGAAATTTTGAGTACTTTATACAAGTCTGTTTATAGTACAAAAAATAAAAATCGCAGAGGTGATCAAATACCACCAAAAGAAAGCTCTATTTGTGGGGAAAAAAGGGCACCACATGACCGCGCAATTGTCAGTTAAAGTAACGCAGTGCGTATCGCAAAAAATGGCCTGGTCATTAAGAGGGAAAACCTTCCGTTCTAGAAGTGGTTGAATATCCCGTCAGCTAATATTGATAACATTAGACTATTAATCATTTCAAATGGCAGATGATAAAATTTAGTCTTGGCTGATCTGATCTGGAAAACTGTAATCAGGTTTTTCTCTTAGACAGATATATAAAATATGATACCACATTTATTGCTCCTTCTGTTGGCCTATAGAAATCTCAAACCTAAGAAATGAATAAGTCAACTATTATGTAGAAAAGTATCAAAACAATTTTTATTCTTATGCAAACACGTACATGTATGGCACTAGCCTGGGAGGAGCAAGGAGGCGATCGCGCGATGGCCGCTGGCCACTCGCGATCTCCTGCTGCAGTGAGAGAAGGACAGACGGCTGATGTAAACACAGCCGTCTGTCATTCTCACTAAAGTAATCACAGAGGCTATGCGATCCTGCTATGTAGGATCGCATGTCTCTGTGATGACATCACAAGCCACGCCCCCTGACAGTTAGAATCACGCCCCTAGGGACACACTTAACCCCTTGATCACCAGTAAAGTTATCCCCTTCCCTGCCAGTGTCATTTTTACAGTAACAGTGCATATTTATAGCACTGATTACTGTAGTAATGTCACTGGTACTCCCAAAAGTGTCAAAAATGTCAGTTAGGGGTCCAATCTGTCCGCCACAATGTCGTAGTCCCGCAAAAAAAATTGCAGATAGCCGCCATTACTAGTTTAAAAAAAAAACAATAAAAATGGCATAAATCTTTCCCGTAGTAAGTAAACACAATAACTTTTGCACAAACCAATTAAAATATGCTTATTGCGATTTTTACCAAAAATATGTAGCAGAAAACAAATTGGCCTAAAATGTTAAAAAATTTTGATTTTTACATTTTTTTTGAGAATTTCATATAAAAAAATGTAAAAATTATTGTTTTTTTTTTTTTTCAAAATTGTCGCTTTTTTTGTTTATAGCGCAAAAAAATAAAAATTGCACAGGTGATCAAATACCACCAAAAGAAAGCTCTGTTTGTGGGAAAAAAAGGACGTCAATTTCGTTTGGGTACAGTGTCGCACGACCGCGCAATTGTCCGTTAAAGTCCCGCAAAATAGGGCCTGGTCTTTGAGCAGCCAAATCTTCCGGGGCTAAAGTGGTTAAGAACCATTAAAATACAGATTATCCTGCATGGGTGGATTATTTTTAAAAGTGCATCGTGCCTTAAAAGACAGACCTTTGTCCCTTTTCTGTCCACCGTAAATGCTTCAGTTTGTGGGAGGTAAACCTTGCCTGTACCCATAAATACACTTAATTTTTTTTAAAAAAGATCTTCCAATGCTTAGAAATTGTTGGTGATTTCTACCCTTAAGAGCTTTTTTTTTCCCCTTTATTGCACAGATATGCAGTACAAAACCAGCTGATATCAGAATAGAACAAATCAGTATAACAGAAATCAAAGGACATACAAAACAGGCGTCTCATACAAATTCACGTATAGAGGGATCTCTGTTCAGCTGAGAACAGGAAAAGGAAGTCTGTGTTATGAAAAGAAAACTATCCAAAAAATTGGGAGCGCTCATAGCGACAACCATAATTGGTATTGCTGAATCTTGGCTTCATTCTTCACATGACTGGGCTATTATTATTCCTGGCTATGCTCTCTTTCGGAAAGACAGGGTAAAGCGGAGGGGTGGTGGTGTCTGTCTCTATGTGAGAAGTGATCTCAAAGTGAGTGTGAAAGATGACCTAGTCCTAGTTGATGGAGAGTGTACTGAATCTGAAGCAGTATGGGTTGAAATGTACATGGGTGTGCATAAAACAAAGATTATCATTGGAGTTTGTTATAGACCTCCCAGTATTAATGAGGAGGTGGAGACTCCTGGCACAGATAGAAATGGCTGCAAGGGCTGGGACAGTGTTAATGATGGGGGATTTTAACTGCCCAGACATTGACTGGAGTAATGGAACTGCTGGAACAGTTAAAGGGCAAAAATGTATAAACCTATTACAAGACAGTTTTATGGTGCAGTTTGTTGAGGCCCCCACTTGAAATGATGCTCTGTTGGACCTGGTACTCTCAAACCATGCAGAGCTTACTAATAATGTTCATATAAAAGAACATCTGGGTAGCAGTGACCATAACATGATTTCATTTAATGTTAGCTGTAAGCAAAAAAACTCATACAGGAAATACAAAAACACTTAACTTTAAGAGAGCAAATTTTCCAAGGATGAGGGCTGCTCTCCAGGATTTAGACTGGAAGGGAATATTGGCATCGATGGGCACAGAACAGAAATGGGAATTTTTCAAAAAGACTTGTAAACTCACTGCAAAGTATATTCCCATGGGTAATACATTTAAAAGCCTAAAAATAAAACCTATGTGGCTCACGACCAAAGTTAAAAAAAGCTATAGATAAAAAGAAAAGAGCTTTTAAAAAATATAAAAAATGAGGGAACACTATCATTGTTTAAAGTTAAAAAAAGTTATAGATAAAAAGAAAAGAGCTTTTAAAAAATATAAAAAATGAGGGAACACTATCATTGTTTAAAGTTAAAAAAAAGCTATAAATAAAAAGAAAAGAGCTTTTAAAAAATATAAAAAACGAGGGAACACTATCATTGTTTAATTGTTACAAAGAATATAACAGAATATGTAGAAAGGAAATCAGGGATGCAAAAATTCAAAATGAACGACAGATTGCAAAAGAGAGTAGGACAAACCCCAAAAAATTATTCAAATATATTAATAGTAAAAAGGTTAAGTCTGAGCATGTAGGCCCCTTACAAAATAATCAGGAGTGGGTGACTGGGGACAAAGAGCAGGCAAATGTATTAAATACTTTCTTCAGCTCTGTATATACAAAAGGAGCATGGGGGAGCTCATGACCATAATGAGGACGGTATTGACACAGCCCCAAATGATCCACAATGGCTCAAAAGTGATATGGTCCAGAAATATTTAGACAGAATAAGGGTGGATAAAGCGCCTGGACCAGATGGCATTCACCCACGCATCCTGAAAGAATTGAGCGCTGTAATTTCAAAGCCTTTGTTTCTAATTTTTAGGGACTCGTTAAGGACTGGAATAGTACCACTGGATTGGCATATGGCCAATGTGGTGCCTATATTTAAAAAGGGATCAAAGTCTTTGCCAAGTAACTATAGACCTGTTAGTTTAACTTCTATAGTCGGGAAGATATTGGAGAGTTTATTAAAAGATTAGTTCTTGCTGGAAAAAAATATTTTAGGCAACAGACAGCATGGATTCATGAAAGACAGAAGTTGTCAAACAAACCTGATTTCTTTTTATGAGGAGGTAAGTAAAACCTTGGACAGAGAGGTGGCTGTGGACGTAGTATGCTCTGATTTTGCAAAAGCATTTGACACAGTTCCCCACACTTGGCTAATGTGTAAGGTAAAGTCTACAGGCTTGGAAAGATCGGTTTGTAATTGGATAGAAAATTGGCTAAAAGATAGATTCAGAGACTAGTGGTTAATTATTCTTACTCTGAATGGTCTAAGGTTATCAGTGGTGTACCCCAAGGTTCAGTGTTGGGACCCTTACTTTTTAAAATATTTATAAATGATATAGGGTCTGGGAATAAAAGTACCATTTCAGTCTTTGCAGATGACACCAAGCTTTGCAGTGGAATAACTTCTTTACAGGATGTCTCCAACTTACAATCTGACCTCAGTGCACTGTTTCATTGGGCAACTATTTGGCAAATGAGGTTAAATGTTGATAAATGTAAAGTTATGCACTTGGGGGCTAAGAATATGCATGCATCATACATACTAGGTGGAGTAGAACTGGGGGAATCCATAGCGGAGAAGGATCTGGGTGTTCTGGTAGATCATAAGCTTAAAAATAGCATGCAATGCCAAGCTGCAGTTTCCAAAGCAAGCAAAGTCCTTTCTTGTATTAACAGGGGCATGGACTCCAGAGAGAGAGATATCATTTTTCCCCTGTACAAATCATTAGTAAGACCTCATCTGGAATATGCAGTTCAGTTTTGATTACCAGTTCTTAAAAAGGATATCGGGGAACTGGAGAAAGTGCAGAGAAGGGCAACCAAACTGATAAGAGGCATGGAGAACCTAAGCTATGAGAAAAGATTAGAGGAACTGAATTTATTCTCTCTTGAGAAGAGGAGATCAAGGGGGATATGATCAACATGTATAAATACATAAGGGGCCGTTATAGTGAACTTGGTGTTGAGTTGTTCACTTTAAGGTCAACACAGAGGACAAGGGGTTACTATTTACATCTAGAGGAAAACAGATTTCTTCTCCAAATACAGAAAGGTTTCTTCACCATAAGAGCTGTGAAAATGTGGAATAGACTCCCTCCAGAGGTGGTTCTGGCCAGCTCACTAGATTGCTTTAAAAAGGCCTGGATTCTTTCCTAGGTGTACATAATATAAATGGGTACTAAAATTTTTTTAGGTAAAGTTGATCCAGGGAATATCCAATTGCCTCTCGGGGGATCAGGAAGGATTTTTTTTCCCCTGCTGTAGCAAATTGGATCATGCTTTGCTGGGGTTTTTTGCCTAACTCTGGATCAACGGCGGGTATAGGATTGTGTATATGGGATTGTATGGTTGTTTTTTTTTTTTTTTTGGTTGAACCAGATGGACTTTTTTCAACCTGACTAACTGACTGACTAACCACGGCTGCCAAATCTTGTCATATTTCTTAGGGCAGTTTCTACTATTGTAAGTTAAAATGGTTGTAAAGGCACAAGGCTTACTGGCATCGCTAAACTTAAACCCCATTGGAGAGGCTGCCATCAGACTAGGGAAAAATGTATCTAAATTAAAAATGTGGTGGGCATATGAACTTAAATGCTTTTCCCCAATGGGGTTAAATGTTGAATGGGATGTAAATTGTTTGATGGACACTAGGTGAGTTCTGTGTGGATAATTGACATCACATTCTAATTGTTTCTCTTTTGTGACATGTAAATATTTAGCCTACATTTGTATCGCAGATTCTTGAAAAAAAAGAAAAATCCCCATATACAGTTGGTTATTTTAAAACATTTTTGTAGAATATATACTTTTTTATATTTTATCTATAGTTTTCTATTCCATATTCTTTAGTCATTCGTGGACTATATTTATCCAATCCCAAACCAGTTATTCTAGCTTGGATGTGAGTAGATGTAATTTTAATAACTAAATTGTGTTTTTTCCTTCCTGGTCTCCTTTAAAATGGCACTTCCTGTTCCTTGACCTATTTAATCATGGCGCTGGACAGTGATATATTAGACTACAAGAAAATGGTTCCGGCACCACAAATGACATTGCAGACTTCAAAAAAATGGCGTCCGAACAGGAAGTGATGTTCTGCACTTCTTATATTTGGTGGAGGCAGCACACAGATGATTCACTGATATTGTGGGATATTGTGGAGTAATAACACTGCAACTATTTCATTTACACTTATGGACTGTTATTCACATTATTGTGATCTATTTTATTTGATTTAAAATTCAGTTTTGTTTATGCACATTTGTATACTTGTTGAAGAGTATCACTATTATTAATACAGCACTCCTTTTTTCTTTTTAAATAAATTAATTGAAATGCATATACTAGCCTAAATTGAATGATTTGGTGTTTGATCAATGTAAGTTTGCTTTCCAGTCACATGTGAAAACTAGCACGATATTAAACACAAGACCAATATTTTAATATATTGCAGCTTACCAATCATAAGATGTGTTGACTGCATTAGTCTTTTTTTCCCTCTGTTTTCACATGCTGATTTGGCCAGTAACACACCTCCTGTATTATAGTACACAGAAAGTGCAACATAGACACCTTTTGGCAGCAGAATTGTCAGTCTGGGTGGAGGGTAGTGTTAGATGCACTAACAGATTTAGACAGGGCTTTTCTTCCCAGAGAATATGTACAGGAACTCCCCTTGTCACCACCCCCTACCCTCCTCTAAGCACTGTCCCTTGTTTCTACCCCATACCCACCTTCCAGTACCACCTGTTTTAGAGAAAACAGAACCAAGTATCGCTTTGTGATGCTAAGTAATCTGCATGTAACTAGTTAATTATAATAAGAAAAGCAGTAAAATGGATCCCATGAAGCCAGCAACAAACCCCCCCCCCCCAAGCAAGATTAGATCCCTCCCCCCCGCAATAATAGACATCTCCAACAATAAGAGTCCCCCAGCAACAATAGATTGCTTGCAATAAAATACTGCCTCACAACAACAGCGCTGCTCTTTTTTTTTTAATATGTACTTTTTGTGTTTGTATATTTACACATATTGCATGCTGCTTTTTCCAGACCACTTAAGCGCTGACAGCTGAGTTTTTAGATTACCTCTTTAATTATATGACCACATTAAGAGGTTATAGGCCTAAAAGCTGACACCCCCCCCCCCCCCCACATAAACCAAAAAACACAGCTATTAATGCTGAATTGAAAACACACTGCAATCATATAAAAAATAAACTTAATTTGGGGAAATTTTAACTTGCCTTCATTTTACTTCTAGTATTCTGAGGTACTGGTTACATAGCAAGTATGTTCCAGCTGTCCCTTGCAAAGACCACGCCTTGGGTGGGTTCTCATGGTCAAACTGTGAGATCTTTCTTTTTTTTTTTTTTTGCTAAGTTAAGACAACAGAGCCCAATCTTACAAATTGCATGATCTGGTGCTGAAATCATTGGCACAACAGTGGAAGAAGCTAGCCACAGATTATGTCTACTTTTTAAAGTGGTGGTGTGGGTGCAAGAGTGAAACCAAGCACTGAGATTCATCAATATTAAAATAAATGAGGCAACTCAAAAGAATTATATATACATATTTCCAATAGTAATGTCATTCATCGTGGGGGTTTATTATGGGGGAGGAGAGCCTCCTTTAAAATATTGTTACTTAATATTTACTTACTTAATATTGAGCCTAATATGGAGTCAGTGCAAATTTCAGAGGTCTCCTTATAGAAACTAATCACATGAAACGAGACTGCTTCTGTGGAGCAAACAACACACTTGATACTCTTCACCACAACATACACTGGGTTGTGACAATGAATATTTCATTCATTGGTTGACTCTATTTCATGAGCAATTACCTAGTACATATTCATTTAGCTATGCATTCCACTCAAGTGTCAAGGCTCACAGAACAACCTAAAATACTTCATACCCACTTCAACTGCTATGTGGGGCATTAAAAGCATCATTAGTAAAATATAATGAATAGCAATACTTAATAATAGTGTAAGTGCTTTCATTCACTGTGAAGAGGCTGTAGTACAAATCACATATTTATTTTTAGTAAGAGCTGAGAGGAAAACAGAATACAGATCTATGGTATAACTTATGTATATGAAAAGCATACCAGCATATTCACTATAAAATGACAGAAACATTTTAGTACAAATAATTGGCAACAAGTAAAGTTTACCCATGTGATCATTTACAATACATATACCTGTAGGGAAACCACAAAACTCATGGGTTTCAGTAACATGTTGAATGTTGAAAAATGGATGTATTTTATTTTACAAACATGTAAGTAGAAATACATGTTTGGAGAGCAATACAGTAACAGTGTTGGTTTCACAACAATTGCTCTAACTTGCTAAGCACTTGTACCTATATATCTAAAGTTTCTTTGAAGTCAAAACCTGATTGAAATGCGGAATAGTTGTTCACATAGGCTTGTCACTTCCAGTTGCTCTGTGGGAAAAGGCTGAGATAGCAATCTTCACAGCTGGAGGTGTAAATAGCATTTTAACACAAAATGCAGCTGTTACGCAATATGACTTCTAACAAAATATGCATCCAATATATTAGCTTAATCAGAAATAAATGTTTGATAATCATAAATGTTTGATAAATAAAATGGTTATTCCATTTACCCGGTCATACCCATAATTTGTATATATTATTAAAATGATCATACCCAAGCTATACAATATAAACCAGTGTTACCAAATTTTCAGTCACCAAGTTTTTCACAGAAAATCTGTATCAATTTATTGTGGACCAAAACAATCTTTACGCACAACAATACATCGCTGCCAACCCAAATTCAGATTTTGCCAGACCATTCGCGTGGAAACGTGTCATAGTTTTTTAACTTAAAAGTTTTTTGGGCGTAATCATTAACATGGGCATTACAAAAAATAATGAATTGCAGTCATATTGGTGCACAGACCGATTCATCATATGCCTATGTTCTCTGCTGCAATGGGCAGGAATCTATATGAGACAATAATGTGTTTCATGCATTTTAGTTATAACGCACTTTGCTGTCTTCGGGGGTGACCCTGAATATGATTTATGATGGTTCTACAAAATTCGGCCCCTCATAAACTACCTTGCAGATGTGTATACGCCCCAACAAAACATCTGCATACAGTCAGGTCCATAAATATTGGGACATCAACACAATTCTAATCTTTTTGGCTCTTTACACCACCACAATGGATTTGAAATGAAACAAACAAGATGCGATTTAACTGCAGACTTTCAGCTTTAATTTGAGGATATTTACATCCAAATCAGGTGAACGGTGTAGGAATTACAACAGTTTGTATATGTGCCTCCCATTTTTAAGGGACCAAAAGTAATGGGACAATTGGATGCTCAGCTGTTCCATGACCAGGTGTGTGTTATTCCCTCATTATCCCATTTACAAGGAGCAGGTAAAAGGTCCAGAGTTAATTTCAAGTGTGCTATTTGCATTTGGAATCTGTTGCTGTCAACTCTCAATATGAGATCCAAAGAGCTGTCACTATCAGTGAAGCAAGCCATCATTAGGCTGAAAAAACAAAACAAACCCATCAAAGAGATAGCAAAAACATTAGGTGTGACCAAATTTTGTTTGTTTGGAACATCCTTAAAAAGAAAGAATGCACCAGTGAGCTCAGCAACACCAAAAGACCCGGAAGACCACGGAAAACCACTGTGGTGGATGACTGAAGAATTATTTCCCTGGTGAAGAAAACACCTTTCACAACAGTTGGCCAGATCAAGAACACTCTCCAGGAGGTAGGTGTATGTGTGTCAAAGTCAACAATCAAGAGAAGACTTCACCAGAGTGAATACAGAGGGTTCACCACAAGATGTAAACCAACTAAAAAAGCCTTCACAGTTCTGGAACAACATCCTATGGACAGATGAGACCAAGATCAACTTGTACCAGAGTGATTGGAAGAGAAGAGTATGGAGAAGGAAAGGAACTGCTCATGATTCAAAGCATACCACCTCATCAGTGAAGCATGGTGGTGGTAGTGTCATGGCGTGGGCATGTATGGCTGCCAATGGAACTGGTTCTCTTGTATTTATTGATGATGTGACTGCTGACAAAAGCGGAAGGAATAATTCTGAAGTGTTTTGGGCAATATTATCTGCTCATATTCAGCCAAATGCTTTAGAACTCATTGGCCAGCGCTTCACAGTGCAGATGGACATTGACCTGAAGCATACTGCGAAAGCAACCAAAGAGTTTATTAAGGGAAAGAAGTGGAATGTTATGCAATGGCCAAGTCAATCACCTGACCTGAATCTGATTGAGCATGCATTTCACTTGCTGAAGACAAAACTGAAGGGAAAATGCCCCAAGAACAAGCAGGAACTGAAGACAGTTGCAGAAGAGGCCTGGCAGAGCATCAACAGGGATGAAACCCTGCGTCTGGTGATGTCTATGCATTCAAGACTTCAGGCTGTAATTGACTGCAAAGGATTTGCAACCAAATATTAAAAAGTGAAAGTTTGATTTATGATTGTTAATCTGTCCCATTACTTTTGGTCCCTTAAAAAGTGGGAGGCACATATACAAATTGTTGTAATTCCTACACCGTTCACCTGATTTGGATGTAAATACCCTAAAATTAAAGCTGAAAGTCTGCAGTTAAAGCACATCTTGTTCGTTTCATTTCAAATCCATTGTGGTGGTGTATAGAGCCAAAAAGATTAGAATTGTGTCGATGTCCCAATATTTATGGACCTGACTGTAGATGAGTCATTCACACATTTCACTGGCCGCCTTGCAATCAAGCAGTATCTTCCCAGTAAGCATTCCAGATATGGGGTTAAAATGTATAAGCTCTGTGAGAGGGCAACAGACTATACATACAGATGTAGAGTTTATGAGGGAAAAGACAGTAAAGTTGTGTACCCTGAATGCCCAGACTACATGGAGAGCAGTGGCAAGATAGTATGGGACTTGGTGTCACCCTTGTTCCGGAAGGGGTACCACCTGTATATGGACGACTTCTATGCGAGCATGCCACTTTTTAGACTCTTATTCAGTCTTGGAAATATTTAAATTGGTTGCTGCGGCATCATGCGACCTAATCACCAGGGCTTCCCCAATGGCTCATTAACACCTGATTTAGAAATGGGGAGAAAGCCTGCTTGCGGAATGATGAATTACTCGCAGTGAAGTAGAAGGACAAACGGGATGTTTTCGTCTTGTTTGCCATTGACGCAGACACAACGGTCCAAATTTGCATGGCATCTGGTGTTGTTGCAAAGCCTCTCTTTGTCTACAGCTGTAATCTAAATATAGGAGGTGTAGACTTCAACAACCAAATGACGAAGCCATATTTAATTTCCCACAGAGTTAGACACTGGTATAAAAAGGTAAATATTTATTTATTTCAATTAACTGTATGAAGTATAATGCTTTTCTAATTTTCAAAGCAACTGGAAGAAGTGGATCCTTCCTAAAATTTCAGGAAGCAATCACCACAGCCCTTTTGAATCCAGAAGGTGATGTTTGATTTGCAGGAATGCCAATCCGTTGCAGCACTGATATGTTTATTCTGACTTTTTTCTGGCAGAGATTTCTTTAACCACATTGATCGATGTGAATAGAAAAATCTGTTAATTGCATGTATGCCCAACATTAGAAGAGTGGGTGGATATGTGGAGTTAGATTTTAAATACGGGTTCAAACACACCAAACGACCCCTTTTAGGAAAGTATACACCCCAAGCTATTTGGTGAGAGGCATGTTAAGTTCATGGAAGATTTTATTTTTTGACACAGATTTTAGATTTTATTTGTCACTTTAATGTGATATTGGGTATGTGAAATTAAACCCCAAAACATATTCTGCTATTTCTTCTGAGTGTAGGGATATCACATGTCAGAGACTTTTTGGCAGCCTAGCCATGTACAGGCCCCCAAAATCCAATGACCACCTTCAGGCTTTCAAAGAGTGTCACTTCCTCATGTCGCTTCCTCACTACCTGTCACATTTTCTGAGGCCCTGAAATGCCAGGATAGTACAAAAACCCTCCTTCCACCCAAAATGTATCACTTTTTGGAAAGTAGACACCTCCAGGAATATGATAAGAGGCATTATGAGTGAATATTTTGCAGATCTCATTTTTTGTCACAAAGTTTTGAAAAATGACACTTCTCCAAGGATAGCTTTAGCCCTTCTTAATAGAACCCATATAGGACTTATGGGCTGATGCTTCTCCAACATCTTCCCAAACACGATGATGTCATCAAGATACACTAGTACCCCCATGATATTATTGTCTCCCACATTACGCTCTATTATACACTGAAACGTTGCTAATGTTCCTGATAGGATCTGCAGCATCCTATGAAACTTGAAAAACCCCACTGGGGTAATGAAGGCTGTCTTTTCCCTGTCTTCAGCGTGCATGGGTATCTGGTAGTATCCACTTTCCAAATCGAACATGCTTAACCACTTAACCCTGGATAGGCCTTGTAGGGCATCCTTGATTCAAAGTGTGGTGTACTGATCTGGGATTGTCTTTATATTGAGTGTGCATTGCAAAGGAAATTTGTACATCCTGTATATTATTGTATTCTATTTTGTATGTATTGCACACTGCATTCATTGTGCACACGGCACTAATAATATTTTCATTGCATGTTTGCATTCTTTCGAGCCCTGAGTAGAATTAGCCTGCCTATGTTATGCCCCTTGTTACCATAAAAGTACAATTGTAAAATATTAATGTGATATTACGTAATCATGTGTATAAAAACCTTCAATTGCGTCTAATAAAACAGAACAGTTTTTTTTGGAAAGATGCTGAGTGTATCTTTTTGTGTCTGTTCCCTACTGCAGATAGTATTAATATTTTGGAACCACTAATCAATATGGGGATAGGAGTTGTCTATCTATAAAATAGATGGTGTAGCGCTTAAAACATGATACTAGGATGAACCGCACAGTCCATTAATTCTTATGAAGTCCACACATATCATAACTCAGATACTGATAATCCTTCAGAAATTTGATGTGTGATCCCAAAAAGTACAGACAATCCAAACTCCAATAGCCCAGTGCAGAGATTCCACCACCAAGGAATAGGATTGGCCTCTTACCACAACACAGTGATCCCCATCACAGGGATCATATTCAGCATGTATAAGATCCAAAGCCGCAACCAGGTCCTGCACCGGCTTCCGTACCAATCGAGCCCGCTCCTCTCAAGACAAAAGGGTATGGAAAAGAAGGGGAACAACTCCCATAGTGTAATATTGTCAAGAGACTTTAATAATATAAAGCAACAGAGTGGCAACTCACATGTAAACTGGAGTGTTTAGCGTGTATCACGGAGTATCCTAAAGCTCGGTATCCTGCCGAGAAAATGGCCGCCGCCTCCCCTCTTCACAGCGTGACGTGCCGCAGGCTCCTCCTGCACGTTTCTTCAGGAACTGACGTCGTCAGGGGGTGTGGCCTGCGGCAATCATTTTCCTTATATACGCTGGCCGAGCGGATGGGCGGGGCACAATATTCATGGCCCGGAATCCAGGAAGTAAGACACATGTCAACAACCGGAACAAGCGGGTCACGATAATAACAATCCAGAACAGGATGCGATCCACTTGCGTGTCAGCACCTGGAACCGGATGTCAACCTAATTCCGAATGTAGGTCAATCAAGCCCAAACATTCCTAACCATAACAGTACCGTGGTACCTACATGAATTAAAATTTAGATAGTTAATTCAAAAGAACGGCAGCATTTGATATTAACAAAATTAAGTCAAACTTAAAGCTTGACATTACGATGTGTTTTCACACTAATTTGCACCATCACAAATGACCATTCCGGGGCACAGCGCCACCTCCCGTCAGGAAACCAAATCCCCAAGGGAACTCCGATCACACGACCCATCACTGAATAAAACTGCATAAAATATTACATAAAACCATAAATTAAACACAAGCAATATTACATATTACAAAATTCCATAAATAGAACACCAACAATATTAAAAAAATGATGATATACATCCATTTTTTTCAAATGCCTCGCTTTTCAACCCCCCAGGCCCTTTGGCCCCCACCCTGTCTGTCTTTCGTGATCTGGTAGCCAAAGATTTGGATCAGTTGACTCTTAAGAAAGTACATCAAAAACGCATGTTTGAACAGGGAATGCGTTCTTTGAAAGAACGTAAAGACATTGTTGTGAGGCCGGCCGACAAGGGGGGGGGGAATAGTTATTCTTGACACCTCATCCTATAATAGAGAAATGAACAGACTGCTGTCCGATCAGGATACATATATCCCTCTTGGGGGTAACCCTACCGTAGCCTAGCCTATAAGAAGAAGTTAATTGAATTGGTGGATGATGGGTTCCAGCGGAAGCTCTTGACCAAGAAGGAGAAATCCTTCTTGGTTCCATCGGCTCCGAGGGTGCCCATTATGTACTATTTGCCCAAGGTGCATAAGGATGCGACGAACCCACCTGGGCGGCCAATCATCAGTGGCATTGATTCGGTCACTTCCCGGGTGGGCAAGTACATTGACTTCTTTTTGCAACCCATGGTGATTAGGACTCCCTCATTTTTGAGGGATTCTATGCAGGTCATCAATATCCTCAAAGACATAGAATGGAAAGACAGCTGCATTCTAGTCACTGCGGATGTTTCATCCTTATATACGGTGATCTCGCATCAGCACGGTAGGGAGGCTGTTGAATACTTTCTTGGTCAGAGTACTTTATTGAATTTTCAGAGCCAGTTCATTCTAACTTTGTTGGACTATGCCATGGCCCATAACTACTTTTAGTTTGGGGGGACCTATTACCGACAAAATAGGGGTGTGGCCATGGGTGCAAAATTTGCGCCAATTATGGCCAATTTGTTCCTGGCCAAGTGGGAGGAGGATGTCATCAGTGACGTTCCTAAACAAGAGATCGCTCTCTGGCGGAGGTACATCGATGACATCCTCCTCCTGTGGGATGGCGACTCTGAATCTCTTGAGGCATTTATATCATTGTTGAATAGTAATGATAGAGGTATCAGACTTGCACATGAGAGTAGCAGGTCTGAGATCCACTTTTTGGATCTTAAGATCAAAGTGGTGGGTCGTACCCTAGAGACCTCTACATTTTTTAAGGAGACTGACAGGAACGGATTTATAGACACATCTAGCTGCCACCATGTGGCATGGCTAAAATCTGTTCCTGTCAGTCAATTCCTTAGATTGAAAAGGAATTGTACTAATAGATCAGTTTTTCTGCGGGAGGCTGCCTCCTTGAAATCCAATTTTTTGGAAAAGGGATACAAGGATGAGGAGCTAGAGAAGGCCCTCATACAGGCAGATAATCGCAATAGGGATGATCTTTTTCAACCGTGTGTACGGGAAGGGAACGATGATTTCCAGCATGCGTTCTTTTCCTCGTACTCCATTCAACATTTTTCGGTTAAAAAAATCATCCGAAAACATTGGCACATTTTAAAAAATGATAGTCTTTTGGGGCCGGTATTACCGGAGGCACCAAAGGTTATCTTTAGGGGTGTGCCTCCTTTCAGGCTACTAATAGCTCCAAATATTGTGGATCCCCCAAGGACCATTTCTTTTTTCCAGCAAAGGGGGTGCTTTCACCCTTGTAGGCGATGTGCTATTTGTAAAACGAATGCCTGTAGGACTAGAAGGGTTGAATCATTTTTTTCAAATACCACACAGCAAGAGTATAAAATTAAGCCGTTGATCACATGCACCACGCGTCATGTCGTCTACCTTCTGCGCTGTCCCTGAGGGCGTGAGTATGTGGGTCGCACAATACGCATGTTGCATGTGCGTCTAAAAGAACATATGGCAAACATAATAAAAGGCTTTCCCAAACATAGTGTCTCGCGACACTACGACCTTTGCCACGGGAGAGATCCCAGTGGTACAGTCTTTTTGGGAATAGATAAGTTCCCGGGGAATTTGAGGGGCAGTAATCTTACAAAGGGAGTCTCACAGTTGGAGACGAGTTGGATTTATCGTCTAAAATCGTATGCCCCCCACGGGTTAGATATTGAATGGGATATCAATTCCTTTAATAATAATTCTTAATTGGTATGGGAATTTGATCTCAGACCACCAGGATATGTTGCCATATGGGTTACCAGTGTGAGAACACTTATGGGGTTAATGCAATTGAGACATAGGGAGAGATGCATTGAATTGTACCAATACTTTTAATGGATGTATATCATCAATGTTTTAATATTGTTGGTGTTCTATTTATGAAATTTTGTAATATGTAATATTGCTTGTGTTTAATTTATGGTTTTATGTAATATTTTATGCAGTTTTATTCAGTGATGGGTCGTGTGATCGGAGTTCCCTTGGGGATTTGGTTTCCTGCCGGGAGGTGGCGCTGTGCCCCGGGATGGTCATTTGTGATGGTGCAAATTAGTGTGAAAACACATCGTATTGTCAAGCTTTAAGTTTGACTTAATTTTGTTAATATCAAATGCTGCCGTTCTTTTGAATTAACTATCTAAATTTTAATTCATGTAGGTACCACGGTACTGTTATGGTTAGGAATGTTTGGGCTTGATTGACCTACATTCGGAATTAGGTTGACATCCGGTTCCGGGTGCTGGCACGCAAGTGGATCGCATCCTGTTCTGGATTGTTATTATCGTGACCCGCTTGTTCCGGTTGTTGACACGCATGTGTCTTACTTCCTGGTTCCGGGCCATGAATATTGTGCCCCACCCGTCCGCTCGGCCAGCGTATATAAGGAAAATGATTGCCGCAGGCCACACCCCCTGACAACGTCAGTTCCTGACGAAATGAGCAGGAGGAGCCTGCGGCACGTCACGCTGTGAAGAGGGGAGGCGTCGGCCATTTTCTCGGCAGGATACCGAGCTTTAGGATACTCCGTGATACACGCTAAACACTCCAGTTTACATGTGAGTTGCCACTCTGTTGCTTTATATTATTAAAGTCTCTTGACAATATTACACTATGGGAGTTGTTCCCCTTCTTTCCCATACCCATTTGTCTTGAGAGGAGCGGGCTCGATTGGTACGGAAGCCGGCGCAGGACCTGGTTGCGGCTTTGGATCTCATACATGCTGAATATGATCCCTGTGATGGGGATCACTGTGTTGTGGTAAGAGGCCAATCCTATTCCTTGGTGGTGGAATCTCTGCACTGGGCTATTGGAGTTTGAAAGTGTCTGTACTTTTTGGGATCACACATCTTATTTCTGAAGGATTATCAGTATCTGAGTTATGATATGTGTGGACTTCATAAGAATTAATGGACTGTGCGGTTCATCCTAGTATCACGTTTTAAGCGCTACACCATCTATTGCTATACATTTTCTGTGATCTGTTTTTTCTGATTCAGGGTCAGGTGTTGGCAGCTTTATCAAGTTTTTAAATTCATTTAATATTTCTATATGTTATATCCATTTGATTAATTTATGCGCAGCAAATTCCCCATTATTATCTATCTATAAAATACCCAGAACAGATGGCGAGCTTTACCTAGGAGGGAATTTACAGGTGACTCTGAGAATCCAAAACGAGGAGCTTGAGACGGTCCGGGAATTTCTGATAACCAGCCAGCTGAGGTAAGCCTTTTGCATTGCTTACATTTGGGTTATCAGCCTTCTTTGATTGGTAAGGCATAGGGTACCTATTTTACTCCCCTAATCGAACTGTATTATTGGTGGTTATATGTTATGTTGCCACTGTCTACTGTCCATCAGAGTGTTATAGATAAGAAAGGGAAGAATAGTGCTGTTAACAGGTTATATGAAGCACAGATCTACTGTAATAGTCGTTTAGAGGCAAGAGGGTATAGGCACAAGTAGAGAAGAGAAAAAGACTGGCCAGTCATTATGGGCATTAACCACTTCTGGACCAGAAGATTTTGCTGCTTAACCTCCCTGGCGGTATGATTATGTCAGGAATTCTGTACCAAAAGCGGTACAATTTTTTTCATGGAAATTTGGCGTTATGTATTATAGGCCTACAATTCTTAGTAATTACTGACTTAAACCTGACCAAAACAAGACTCTAGTAGACATCCCAGATGTGATAAATTTGAAACACAAACGCATGAATTATAATCTAATCAATAATATAATTTTATTATATAATATATAATATAATATATATATTATATTATATAATAAAATTATATTATTGATTAGATTATAATTCATGCGTTATAATATATACATGTATATATGTGTGTGTATATATATATTTATATATATATATATATATATAATATAAATGTTATGTGTATGTTTGTGTTTTGTGCAACGTTCAATGTTTGAATTTCCCTCCCTAGTTCCGCTCCCATGCAGTATTGCTGCTGCAGGGAACGAAACTAGTAAGTCATCACACCGACGGTGGACGGACGAGCGGCGGGGATCTAAGACGGCTGGCGATCACAGCAATGGGAGATCATCGCTGGATCGCCAGGAGAAGGTAAGAGACCGCTGTGCGCTCTGCCCATCCACCCCAAGCGTGACTCGGGGATACCGATAACAGCATGGAAAATCCACCCCGAGTCACGCTCGGGGATACCGCTAGCCAGGTTAATGACCA
Source organism: Pelophylax lessonae (assembly GCF_965119305.1). Taxonomy (NCBI): domain Eukaryota; kingdom Metazoa; phylum Chordata; class Amphibia; order Anura; family Ranidae; genus Pelophylax; species Pelophylax lessonae. Next base: position 349,973,790 of record NC_138768.1, on the reverse strand, counting down.
GGCCACCTTTTTCAACTTGGCACTGAGTGACTTTAACTGACAATTGCGTGGTCATGCAACGCTGTACCCAAACGAAATTTACGTCCTTTTTTACCCACAAACAGAGCTTTCTTTTGGTGGTATTTGATCACCTACGCACTTTTTATTTTTTGCGATATTAATAAAAAAATAGCAAAAATTTTGAGAAAAAATTACATTTTCTACTTTATCTTTTAAAAAATATCCAATATACTCAATTTTTGTCATATATTTTAGCCGAAATGTATTTAGCTACATGTCTTTGACAAAAGAAATCTCAATAAGTGTATTTTTATTGGTTTGCGCAAAACTTATAGCGTCTACAAACTACGTTGTAAATACTGGAATTTATGGAGCTTTTTTTTTTCTGACTGACTGCAGTACAAACCCCCCTCCCCCAAATTAGCACTTTTTGGAAAGTAGACATCATATGGAATGTCCTGAGAGGCATGTTGAGCTCATTGAATATTTAATTTTTTTGTCACAGGTGTTTGAAAAATGACTAGAAATTTTTTGTTTGTTTTTTTTTACACAAAGTTGTCATTGAAATGATATATTGCTCACGCATGCCATGGGTATATGTGTAATTACACCCCAAAATATATTCTGTTGCTTGTCCTGAGTACAGGGATACCACATGTGTGAGACTTTTTGGGAGCATAGCTGTGTACGAGACTCCGAAAACCAATCACTGCCTTCAGAATTTCAAAGGGCGTAAATATCTCATTGCACTTTCTCACTACCTATCACGGTTTCCGAGGCCCTAAAATGTAAAAATAGCACAAACCCCCCCCAAATGACGCCATTTTGGAAAGTAGACACCCCAAGCTATTTTCTGAGAGGTGTGGTGAGTCCATGGAATATTTTATATTTTGCCGCAAGTTTTGGGAAAGTTACATTTTTCTTTTTTTTTTTTAACACAAATTTGTCCCTTAAAGATAAATAGCTCACACATGACATGGGTATATGTGGAATGACACCCCAAAATACATTCTGCTGCTTCTTATGAGTACAGGGATACCAGATGTGTGAGACTTTTTGGGAGCCTAGCTGTGTATGGGACCCCGAAAACCAATCACCACCTTCAGGTTTTCTAATGGCGTAAATTGCTTATTTCACATTCTCACTGCCTGTCACAGTTTCGGAGGCCCTGAAATTTCAAGATAGCACAAACCCCCTAAATGACCCCATTTTGGAAAGTAGACGCCTCAAGCTATTTGCTGAGAGGCATGTTGAGTCCATGGAATATTTTATATTTTGCCACAAGTTTTGGGAAAATTATTTTTTTTTTTAACACAAAGTTGTCACTAAATTATATTTTTCTCACACATGCCATGGGTATATGTGAAATGACACCCCAAAATACACTCTGTTGCTTGAGATGTTTGAGACTTTTTGGTCTAGCCGCGTACAGGACTCCGAAAACCAATCACCGCCTTCAGGCTTTCCAAGAGCCCGAGAAAAACTGCAAAAGGCGGTGGGAGGGGGGGGGAGTCACTGCTTGTAAAAGCAGTCTAGCGGCCAATTATCCACTAGGATCGCTTTTATATGTAAGCCAACAGCTGGCTGTAAAAAAACGATACCAAGATGATGCCTAAATCTGCAGGCATTATCCTGGTATAACCACTCAAAGTCCAGCGTCAACATGCCAGTACATTGCTGGTCCTTGCTTGGCATATAGTGTAGGTTTTTTTTTTCATGCAGCCTGTGGGCTGAACGGAAAAAAGAGAACCCGACAGAAATCTCCGCCAGAAAATTGTGTAGTGCACCCATCATTAGCCGCCCAAAACATCCAAACCCACTTTCTAATGATAGGTATACATGACAAATTTCATGTATATCTATTGTTTTTTTAACTGCGGTGGTGAAATCACCTCCTACAGCGCTGCCATCAGAGATTTCCATATATGCTGAGCGCAAATGCTGTTTGTGTCAGAATATATAAAATCAGTGTGGCAGCTGATGAGTGTACCTGCAAGGCAAACTGGTTAACAATAGAATATAAATAAAAGATTACATTGGTACCTGAAACGTAAAAAATGGTTAGCAATGAAAAACAGTAACAGTAGAAAGACTAGAAGTAGAAGAGCAGAGTAAGAACATAAAAATAACTCAAACGACAACTATTTTTGGCTTTTTTATTTTGTTTTGATTTTTTGTAATTTTTTTTTGTAATTTTTTTTCAACTGCAACATTCCAGATTAGGGTCTCTCAAAATGATGATAGCCATTGAACATCTTTCGAGACCCTGTGTTAGTGTGCCCTAGACTGTGCCGTGCTGTACCCTACGCTAATACTCCACTAGTGTGTGTTAGCGATGGAAACAATCCCCGATGCAGAGACCAGGTTGGCCAGGACAGTCAAGACAACAATAACGGGTGTCACGCCTATATCCGTGCTTACTACAGATACAACATATTTTTTAGGGGTATCTTTGGGTAGGGGTACTCGGAAAGGCATCTGGAAAATGCCTGTCATGCAGCTGGCTCACTGCATCTGGTAGGGGAAGTTGGGCAGGGGCACCTCCTGGATACAGGTAGGCCCTGATGATCTCTTCCTGGAATTGTAGGAAGGATCCAGTTCCTCCTGATGCTTTGTATAGCACAAAAGCGTTCAGCAAAGCCAACTGGAATAAATAAGCAGACACTTTTTTGTACCAGCGTCTGGCCTTACGGGCAACTAAGTTCGGTGCCAAAAGCTGGTCGTTGAGGTCCACCCCTCCCATATTAAGGTTGTAGTCGTGGACACAGAGGGGCTTCTCCAAAACACCAGTTTGGACCATTGTGTCTCAGTGAAGGGAGGACAAAACGAAAACATTCCGTGTATCCCTCCTCTTCACTGCAAGCCATTTGTCAGTTTTCAAGCAGGCTCTCGCTCCCCGACTAAGACGGGAATCTACAAGCCATTGGGGGAAGCCCCGGCGATTAGGTCGCCCGGTGCCACATGCGTCAGTTTGTAATTCGAGCAGGTGACTAACAAGTGGCACGCTTGAATAAAAATTGTCCACGTACAAATGGTACCCCTTTCCGAATAAGGGTGACACCAAGTCTCAAACTATCTTGCCGCTGCTCCCTATGTAGTCTTAGCAGTTGGGGGGCTCCACAGTGCTATCTTTTCCCTCGTAAACACGGAAAGTAACTGTATAGCCTGTGGCCCTGTCACACAGCTTATACAGCTTGACCCCCGTATCTGGCACGCTTGCTGGGGAGAAATTGCTTCAAAGCAAGGCGGCCAGTAAACTTATTTAGGGACTCATCAACGTAGACAACTTGTTGGGGGGTAAACAAGGCTGCAAACTGCTGATTGAAGTGGTTTACGAGGGGCCGAATTTTGTGGAGCCGGTCATATCCAGTGTCTCCCCGAGGATGACAGAGTTCATTGTCACTGAAGTGCAAGAAGCGCAGAATTTGCTTGTATCTCGTCCTGGTCATGCATGCAGAGAACACGCGCATATGCAGGACTGGATCAGTGGACCAATATGACCGCAGTTCACTCCTTTTAGTTATGCCCATGTTAAGGGATAGGCCCAGAAAAGTTTTAAACTCAGAAACCGTTATAGGTTTCAGCCGAATTCTCTGGCAAGCGGCGAATTTGGGTTGGCGCCGATGAATTGACCAGCATAAAAATTGTATTGGTCCACAATACATCTGTAAAGATCTTCTGTGAAAAACAGCTCGTAAAAGTCAAGGGAATTAAAATTGGCTGTTTCCACGTAAATTCCGGGTTGGGCAGTGAATGGGGGAAATAGTGTTGTAGAATCTGGGGGCTGCCAATTAGGATATGCCAGCGCATCAGGGAGGACACTATGGGGTCTACGAGCCTGTCTTCGAATTCTCCATGGCTGCGAGCCACTAATCGTGCTAGCCACCGTACCAGCTTGAACTGCACTTATGGGACTCGCCACGTCACCAAGTGTTACTGCAGTGCTGGTATGTCTAGAACCAGGATGTACTAGGCCGCTGGTGCTTGCCAGTTCACCAGAAGTGTGAGCGGCACTAGTATCGATACTCTGCTGCATTCGAGCACCCTGCGATCTCTGCACCTCAGCAACTCCAGAACTGGGTCGGTTACGCCAGACCTTAGCAGGGACCCTTTCGTCGTCTAAGCTATCTGTCAGGGAGCCACTACTCTCTACAGGCTCGTATACTGACCCCGGTTCTGCCAGTGAGGCTTCCCCATCACTCTCATCTGACATGGTCAGTATGCTGTAGGCCACTTTACTACTGTACTACCGTTTAGACATTTTAGCAACTAAATTTACAGGTACAGTAGTGTGACTCACAGGTAAAAAAGCACCTGGTTGTCAAGGACTATTTTAACTGCTACCAAAAAACTGCTAGTGCTAGCAGGGATCAGGCCTGACTCTGCTAAAGCAGCGGTTTCATGTGTTTTGTGTTTTTGAAAGTGACAGTAATCTATTGATTACTGCACTTGCCTGGGTGGGGTGGGGTGGGCTGGGCGGAGGGGCTAAACGCAGGTGCTGGCAGGTGTCGTGACCGATCCTGCTAATGCTGCATTTTGGGAACCCTAAACTATTGGGGACGCTAGTATATTTCTGATCAGGTCAAAGATATAGATCCGTTCAGATACTATACTAGTAATGGAGGTGTATGTGTGTGTATGGGTGTGTTAGTGATAATCAAAGGGTTAAATTATCTTTCTAATTATGCGGCGGGGATCTGCGCTGTCCCTAGACTGATGCTAACTAGCGTTAACGCTAACTAATGTCACCTGTGACACTAATAATAGTGATCAGAAAAAAATTGTACACTATAAAAGTGACACTGTGACAGGGCAATGAAGGGGTTAACTGGGGTGATCAGGAGGGTGATCAGGGGGTTAAATCTTTATTGGGGGGTGGCGGGTATCCTAAACCTACTTGGGAAAGAAACTAACTCGCTAGCGCTAACTGAAGTCACAATCACACTACTACAGAAATACAGAAAACCACTATATACCTGTATATAGTGTGCAATGTGACAGAGGGTGAAGGGGTTAACTGGGAGTGATCGGGCGGATCAGGGGGGTTAAATCTTTAATGGGGGGTGGCGGGTATCCTAAGCCTAAAAGTAACGGTCGCAAGTGCTAAACCAAGTCACAAGTCACACTATTACAGAAATATAGACAAATGCTATATACTGTCTATAGTGTGCAATGTGACAGGGGGTATGGGGGTGATCAGGGGTGATAATGGGGTTAAATCTTTATTGGGGGGGGTGGCAGGTACCCTAAACCTACTTGGGACAGAATCTTACTCGCTAGCGCTAACTGAAATCAAAAGGCACACTATTACAGATACACAGAAAACCGCTGTATACTGTATATAGTGTGCAATGTTACAGGGGGTGAAGGGGTTAATTGGGAGCGATCAGGGCGGGATCAGGGGGTTAAATCTTTATTGGGGGTGGCGGGTACCCTAAGCCTAAAAGTAACGGTCGCTAGCGCTAAATGATGTCACAAGGCACACTAATACAGAAATATAGAAAACGACTGTATACAGTGTGCAATGTGACAGGGGGTGTAGGGGTTAACTGGGGGGCTGATCTGGGGTTAAATGTACCTAGCTAGGTGTGTGGAAGTGTGCTTGGGGCAGTACTCACAGTTTGATCCTCTCTCTTCTCAGACCCTCTCTCTCGATGAAATCCAAAAAGGATTTTGGGAGGAGAAAGAGGGTCATTTCTGTGCCTGTGTTTACATTTCACAGGCACAGATAGGTCTGGGATTGGTCAGGACCGATCAACAGGTCCAGGCCAAAAATCATTGGCCTGGACCTGATGACTGATCGGTTCTGTACCGAATCAGACCATCGGCGGCGCCAGGGGCGTGGGAGCATGCCCCACGGCCCCGGGAAGCCAGTGACGCCTATTAACGTGATTTTGCCTGTAGCTGCCACACTGCTGATGTAAATAGGCAGTGCAGCGACGGCAAGTGGTTAACATAAGTAAGAAAATAAGAGGTAAGAGACCCTCACAAATGCCCAGCACAAGAGGAGCGCTAGAAAATATATGAACCAAATGTGCGGTTCCGCCTATGCTGAGCCCCTAGATAAATGGTTAAAGTGGACAAGGATCCACAATGGGTAACAGGGTTATCAAAACCAACTGTGACTAAGAATCATGCAGATTTAACAGCTAGAGGAACAGCTATCTGTTTGAGCAGGATGGATGAAGGGTGACCAACAAATTAACACTAGACATAAAGGGAAATTTTGATGTTAAGTCGTGTGATGAATTTAGGGTCAGGTACAGTGGCGGTCGGCCGATAGGGGGCGCAGGGGTGCCCCCCCCCAAAAAAAAAAGAAGAAAAAAAAAGATTAAATAAAAAAAAATGTGTCAATTTTTGCCCACTAGGGGCGCCGGACTTAGTGCTGGGTATGGGGGGGGGGTGGGGTTTTTGACCCCACCCTCCGCTGGCAGAGGCGCCGATTGGCGCTCTTCTGGGGGTCATCGGGGCGCAGAGCAATGCACCCTGACACTCCCCACTTCACTGTTTTCCGGTCTGTGATTGGTCCAGACTCCAGCCTGGACCAATCACAGGAGGACATGGACCTGGTGACGTGACGCGTAGGGGCGGTGCACCGCCCCGGCGTCACGATCACCTTCCGTTCCTGCCAGAGAGAGGACACAGGAAAGCGAGAGCCGCCGCGTGACACTTGAGTGAATCGGATGGATTGGATCGGAACTTGCTGACCTACCCGATACCATTGGCTGGGGGACTCTGGCGAGGACGAAGGCGGGAGCCGGGAGGACCGAGGAGTCGCCAGTCTGACCTACCCGATACCATTGGCTGGGGGACTCTGGCGAGGACGAAGGCGGGAGCCGGGAGGACCGAGGAGTCGCCAGTCGCCGCCATGCTGGAGGGAGCCCGGAGCAGTACCAGAGGAGCCTGGAGGTGAAGAAGTGACAGGATGTGATCCTCCTGCAGCAGAGCGCAGACTTCCAGTTATTCTGTGCCAGCAGCTGCAGCAGGGCGGGCGGCCTCACATTGTGAATGATTGGTCGGCTTGATTGGATCGTGCAGAGATAATCTGTGATCAGATCTCTGAGTCTGATCGCAGATTATCTCTGCACGATCTGATCGAGCCGACCAATCATTCAGAACGTGAGGCCGCCTGCCCCGCTGCAGCTGCTGGCACAGAAAATAACTGGAAGTCTGCGCTCTGCTGCAGGAGGATCACATCCTGTCACTTCTTCACCTCCATGGATCGGCAAAAGAGGAGCTGCCCGCAGTGCCAGAGAAGTCGGGGTGTCCAGTGTCGGCTGTCGTCCCCTCATGGCCTGAACCTGCGGGGGGAGCACCATGTGGGGGAGCTGTCCCTCCGGACCCAGGAGCGACATGTCCCCGTCTTCAGCAGCCCACAGCACAGCAGTCGGTCCGGGCGAGTGAGCCAGCCCAAGAGCAGGTAAGTGACATGACCTGTGACATGCCTGTACCATGACCTGTGACATGATCTGGGACATGACCTGGGACATGACCTGTGACATACCTGTGACATGACTGTGACATGACCTGTGACATGCCTGTACCATGACCTGTGACATGCCTGTACCATGACCTGTGACATGACTGTGACATGACCTGTGACATGCCTGTACCATGACCTGTGACATGACCTGTGACATGACCTGTGACATGACTGTGACATGACCTGTGACATGCCTGTACCATGACCTGTGACATGACCTGTGACATGACTGTGACATGACCTGTGACATGCCTGTACCATGACCTGTGACATGCCTGTACCATGACCTGTGACATGACCTGTGACATGACCTGTGACATGCCTGTACCATGACCTGTGACATGACCTGTGACATACCTGTGACATGACCTGTGACATGACTGTGACATGACCTGTGACATGCCTGTACCATGACCTGTGACATGACCTGTGACATGCCTGTACCATGACCTGTGACATTACTGTGACATGCCTGTACCATGACCTGTGACATGACCTGTGACATGACTGTGACATGACCTGTGACATGCCGGTACCATGACCTGTGACATGACCTGTGACATACCTGTGACATGCCTGTACCATGACCTGTGACATGACCTGTGATATGCCTGTGACATGACCTGTGACATGACTGTGACATGACCTGTGACATGCCTGTACCATGACCTCTGACAGGACCTGTGACATGCCTATACCATGACCTGTGACATGACTATGACATGACCTGTGACATGCCTGTACCATGACCTGTGACATACCCGTGACATGACCTGTGACATGCCTGTACCATGACCTCTGACATGACCTGTGACATGCCTGTACCATGACCTGTGACATGACTATGACATGACCTGTGACATGACTGTGACATGACCGTGACATGACCTGTGACATGCCTGTACCATGACCTGTGACATACCCGTGACATGACCTGTGACATGCCTGTACCATGACCTCTGACATGACTATGACATGACCTGTGACATGCCTGTACCATGACCTGTGACATACCCGTGACATGACCTGTGACATGCCTGTACCATGACCTCTGACATGACCTGTGACATGCCTGTACCATGACCTGTGACATGACTATGACATGACCTGTGACATGACTGTGACATGACCTGTGACATGACCTGTGATATGCCTGTGACATGACCTGTGACATGCCTGTACCATGACCTGTAACATACCCATGACATGACCTGTGACATGCCTATACCATGACCTGTGACATGACTATGACATGACCTGTGACATGCCTGTACCATGACCTGTGACATACCCGTGACATGACCTGTGACATGCCTGTACCATGACCTCTGACATGACCTGTGACATGCCTGTACCATGACCTGTGACATGACTATGACATGACCTGTGACATGACCTGTGATATGCCTGTGACATGACCTGTGACATGCCTGTACCATGACCTGTGACATACCCGTGACATGACCTGTGACATGACCTGTGACATATCTGTGACATGACCTGTGACATGCCTGTGACATGACCTGTGACATGACTGTGACATGACCTGTGACATGCCTGTACCATGACTTGTGACATGACCTGTGACATGACCTGTGCCATGCCTATACCATCACCTTTGACATGCCTATACCATCACCTGTGACATGCCTGTACCATCACCTGTGCCATGCCCTTACCATGACCTGTGACATGTCTGTACCATGACCTGTGACATGCCTATACCATCATCTGTGCCATGCCTGTACCATGCCTGTACCATCACCTGTGCCATGCCTATATCATCATCTGTGACATGCCTATACCATCATCTGTGCCATGCCTGTGACATGCCTGTACCATGACCTGTGACATGCCTGTACCATGACCTATGACATGCCTGTACCATGACCTGTGACATGCCTGTACCATCACCTGTGACATGCCTATACCAGCACCTGTGACATGCCTATACCATCATCTGTGCCAAGCCTGTACCATCACCTGTGCCATGCCTGTACCATGACCTCAAAGTCACGCAATTTTTTACGTCGTTTTTTGCTGTGAAGCAAAACCTATTACATTTTTTCTTTTTGCGCCCCCCCCCCCCAAAAAAAATTTTGAGCAACAGCCTCCACTGGTCAGGTACTACAATTACTAAATTCTAAAAGATTAAGGGGGGATATGTTCAACATGTATAAATACATAAGGGGTCCATATAGTGAACTTGGTGTTGAGTTATTCACTTAAAGGTCATCACAGAGGACAAGGGGGCCCTCTCCACATCTAGAGGAAAAGAGATTTTGTCTCCAAATACGTAAATGTTTCTTCACATTAAGAGCTGTGAAAATGTGGAATAAACTCCTGCCAGAGGTGGTTCTGGTCAGCTCAGTAGATTGCTTTAAAAAAGGCCTGGATTCTTTCCTACGTCTACATAATTTAAACGGGTACTAAGTTTTATAGGTAAAGTTCCAGGAAATATCCGATTGCCCGAGGGGATCAGGAAGGATTTTTTTTCCCCTTGCTGTAGCAAATTGGATCATGCTTTTCGGGGTTTTTCCCCTTCCACCTAGACCAACTGAGGGTATAGGATTGTGTATATGGGATTGTATGGTTGTGTTTTCATTTGTGTCTTTTTTTTAACCCGACTAACTATGTAGCTATGTATGAGAAAAAAAGCCAAAACAGATGAATGAGAGTCAAACTTTATAGGAATAACATCATGTTTGAGCCTGGCTCAAAAGAGAATACTTTATAAGTAGTGTTGAGCGAACACGGACTGTATTATTCGTGTTCGTACCGAATAATTGGATTTTTTTACCCGAACACGGACACGGACACTTTACTGTATGTTCGGGTAAAAATCCGTGTTCGGTCGTTTTATTTCCGGGTTTTGCATGCTTTGGCGCTCTTTTCATGGCGGGCTTTCAACAGCCAATCAACAATCGTTTAACTGGTGTGCCTTAAGCCATCCCAGCCATGCCTGCAAATGTCTTAGTAGCTGTGATTGGCCGTCTGAAGCATGTGACCAAGTCTTTATAAGTTCGAGGCAGCCGCCGCAGCAGCGTCATTCTGCTGCTTAGCTAAGGGACAGAGCACACATCAATGTGCTGGCTGCTGATTAGGGAAAGATAGGCAGGAAAAAACCATTTGTGTCCGGATAGAATTGAGGGACAGGTCGGAGTGTTTAGGCAGGGCGAGTTGTAGGCATTTTAGGGATAGAGTCTGCTGAATTATAGGGTCAGTGTCTTCTACAAACTACAATCGATATTGCTGTGTGGGGGGTGGGGTGAATCTGCACTCAATCCTGATCTACGATCTCTTCTCAATCCTGTTAGGGACAGAGTCTGCTGAATTTTAGGGAAACTGTGTTCTACAAACTACAATCGATATTGCTGTGTGGTGTGGGATTGGAGATAGGCAGGTGTCAGTGATCCACATCCATTTTTCTGTGTGTGAGCTGCAGTGAACACAATCTTTTTGGGCTGCAGTGAACACAATCTTTTTGGGCTGCAGTGAACACAATCTTTTTGGGCTGCAGTGAACACAATCTTTTTGGGCTGCAGTGAACACAATCTTTTTGGGCTGCAGTGAACACAATCTTTTTGGGGTGCAGTGAACAAAATCTTTTTGGGGTGCAGTGAACACAATCCTTTTTGGTGTGCAGTGAACACAATCTTTGTGGGGTGCAGTGAACAAAATCCTTTGTGGGGTGCAGTGAACACAATCTTTTTGGGGTGCAGTGAACAAAATCCTTTTTGGGGTGCAGTGAACAACATCCTTTTTGGGGTGCAGTGAACACAATCTTTTTGGGGTGCAGTGAACAAAATCCTTTGTGGGGTGCAGTGAACACAATCTTTTTGGGGTGCAGTGAACACAATCTTTTTGGGGTGGAGTGAACAACATCCTTTTTGGGGTGCAGTGAACAAAATCCTTTTTGGGGTGCAGTGAACAAAATCATTTTTGGGGTGCAGTGAACACAATCTTTTTGGGGTGCAGTGAACACAATCTTTGTGGGGTGCAGTGAACACAATCTTTTTGGGGTGGAGTGAACAACATCCTTTTTGGGGTGCAGTGAACAACATCCTTTTTGGGGTGCAGTGAACACAATCTTTTTGGGGTGCAGTGAACACAATCTTTGTGGGGTACAGTGAACAGAATCTTTGTGGGGTGCAGTGAACACAATCTTTGGGGGGTACAGTGAACACAATCTTTTTGGGGTGCAGTGAACACAATCTTTGTGGGGTGCAGTGAACACAATCTTTTTGGGGTGGAGTGAACAAAATCATTTTTGGGGTGCAGTGAACAACATCCTTTTTGGGGTGCAGTGATCAAAATCCTTTTTGGGGTGCAGTGAACACAATCTTTTTGGGGTGCAGTGAACAAAATCCTTTGTGGGGTGCAGTGAACAGAATCTTTGTGGGGTGCAGTGAACACAATCTTTGGGGGGGTACAGTGAACACAATCTTTTTGGGGTGCAGTGAACACAATCTTTGTGGGGTACAGTGAACAGAATCTTTGTGGGGTGCAGTGAACACAATCTTTGGGGGGTACAGTGAACACAATCTTTTTGGGGTGCAGTGAACACAATCTTTGGGGGGTACAGTGAACACAATCTTTGTGGGGTGCAGTGAACACAATCTTTGTGGGGTGCAGTGAACACAATCTTTGGGGGGGTACAGTGAACACAATCTTTTTGGGGTGCAGTGAACAACATCCTTTTAGGGTGCAGTGAACACAATCTTTGTGGGGTGCAGTGAACAACATCCTTTTAGGGTGCAGTGAACACAATCTTTGTGGGGTACAGTGAACAGAATCTTTGTGGGGTGCAGTGAACACAATCTTTGGGGGGTACAGTGAACACAATCTTTGTGAGGTGCAGTGAACACAATCTTTGTGGGGTGCAGTGAACACAATCATTGTGGGGTGCAGTGAACTCAATCTTTGTGGGGTACAGTGAACACAATCTCATACTTCTGAAGATTTGAGGGTGCTGCCTGTTCCATACTCCCCCTACTCCTCATCTAGCCTTTTAGGGGTACAAACAATAGTAATTGGGGCCTAGTGTGGTTGTGTACGTGTGATATACATACACTTTTTTTGGATCATATTTTCTATTCCGCTATTTAATCAAAAACCTTTGGGGATCAGTTAAATTGGGGGATAGTCTGTGTTGGTACGTGTGAGAGAGATCCACCTTTCCAAGTTGTTGGGGTTCATCTCATACTTCTGAAGGTTTGAGGGTGCTGCCTGTTCCATACTCCCCCTACTCCTAGCCTTTTAGGGGTACAAACAATAGTAATTGGGGCCCAGTGTGGTTGTGTACGTGTGATATACATACACTTTTTTTGGATCATATTTTCTATTCCGCTATTTAATCAAAAACCTTTGGGGATCAGTTAAATTGGGGGATAGTCTGTGTTGGTACGTGTGAGAGAGATCCACCTTTCCAAGTTGTTGGGGTTCATCTCATACTTCTGAAGGTTTGAGGGTGCTGCCTGTTCCATACCCCCCCTACTCCTCATCTAGCCTTTTAGGGGTACAAACAATAGTAATTGGGGCCTAGTGTGGTTGTGTACGTGTGATATACATACACTTTTTTTGGATCATATTTTCTATTCCGCTATTTAATCAAAAACCTTTGGGGATCAGTTAAATTGGGGGATAGTCTGTGTTGGTACGTGTGAGAGAGATCCACCTTTCCAAGTTGTTGGGGTTCATCTCATACTTCTGAAGGTTTGAGGGTGCTGCCTGTTCCATACTCCCCCTACTCCTCATCTAGCCTTTTAGGGGTACAAACAATAGTAATTGGGGCCCAGTGTGGTTGTGTACGTGTGATATACATACACTTTTTTTGGATCATATTTTCTATTCCGCTATTTAATCAAAAACCTTTGGGGATCAGTTAAATTGGGGGATAGTCTGTGTTGGTACGTGTGAGAGAGATCCACCTTTCCAAGTTGTTGGGGTTCATCTCATACTTCTGAAGGTTTGAGGGTGCTGCCTGTTCCATACCCCCCCTACTCCTCATCTAGCCTTTTAGGGGTACAAACAATAGTAATTGGGGCCTAGTGTGGTTGTGTACGTGTGATATACATACACTTTTTTTGGATCATATTTTCTATTCCGCTATTTAATCAAAAACCTTTGGGGATCAGTTAAATTGGGGGATAGTCTGTGTTGGTACGTGTGAGAGAGATCCACCTTTCCAAGTTGTTGGGGTTCATCTCATACTTCTGAAGGTTTGAGGGTGCTGCCTGTTCCATACTCCCCCTACTCCTAGCCTTTTAGGGGTACAAACAATAGTAATTGGGGCCCAGTGTGGTTGTGTACGTGTGATATACATACACTTTTTTTGGATCATATTTTCTATTCCGCTATTTAATCAAAAACCTTTGGGGATCAGTTAAATTGGGGGATAGTCTGTGTTGGTACGTGTGAGAGAGATCCACCTTTCCAAGTTGTTGGGGTTCATCTCATACTTCTGAAGGTTTGAGGGTGCTGCCTGTTCCATACCCCCCCTACTCCTCATCTAGCCTTTTAGGGGTACAAACAATAGTAATTGGGGCCTAGTGTGGTTGTGTACGTGTGATATACATACACTTTTTTTGGATCATATTTTCTATTCCGCTATTTAATCAAAAACCTTTGGGGATCAGTTAAATTGGGGGATAGTCTGTGTTGGTACGTGTGAGAGAGATCCACCTTTCCAAGTTGTTGGGGTTCATCTCATACTTCTGAAGGTTTGAGGGTGCTGCCTGTTCCATACTCCCCCTACTCCTCATCTAGCCTTTTAGGGGTACAAACAATAGTAATTGGGGCCCAGTGTGGTTGTGTACGTGTGATATACATACACTTTTTTTGGATCATATTTTCTATTCCGCTATTTAATCAAAAACCTTTGGGGATCAGTTAAATTGGGGGATAGTCTGTGTTGGTACGTGTGAGAGAGATCCACCTTTCCAAGTTGTTGGGGTTCATCTCATACTTCTGAAGGTTTGAGGGTGCTGCCTGTTCCATACCCCCCCTACTCCTCATCTAGCCTTTTAGGGGTACAAACAATAGTAATTGGGGCCTAGTGTGGTTGTGTACGTGTGATATACATACACTTTTTTTGGATCATATTTTCTATTCCGCTATTTAATCAAAAACCTTTGGGGATCAGTTAAATTGGGGGATAGTCTGTGTTGGTACGTGTGAGAGAGATCCACCTTTCCAAGTTGTTGGGGTTCATCTCATACTTCTGAAGGTTTGAGGGTGCTGCCTGTTCCATACTCCCCCTACTCCTAGCCTTTTAGGGGTACAAACAATAGTAATTGGGGCCCAGTGTGGTTGTGTACGTGTGATATACATACACTTTTTTTGGATCATATTTTCTATTCCGCTATTTAATCAAAAACCTTTGGGGATCAGTTAAATTGGGGGATAGTCTGTGTTGGTACGTGTGAGAGAGATCCACCTTTCCAAGTTGTTGGGGTTCATCTCATACTTCTGAAGGTTTGAGGGTGCTGCCTGTTCCATACCCCCCCTACTCCTCATCTAGCCTTTTAGGGGTACAAACAATAGTAATTGGGGCCTAGTGTGGTTGTGTACGTGTGATATACATACACTTTTTTTGGATCATATTTTCTATTCCGCTATTTAATCAAAAACCTTTGGGGATCAGTTAAATTGGGGGATAGTCTGTGTTGGTACGTGTGAGAGAGATCCACCTTTCCAAGTTGTTGGGGTTCATCTCATACTTCTGAAGGTTTGAGGGTGCTGCCTGTTCCATACTCCCCCTACTCCTCATCTAGCCTTTTAGGGGTACAAACAATAGTAATTGGGGCCCAGTGTGGTTGTGTACGTGTGATATACATACACTTTTTTTGGATCATATTTTCTATTCCGCTATTTAATCAAAAACCTTTGGGGATCAGTTAAATTGGGGGATAGTCTGTGTTGGTACGTGTGAGAGAGATCCACCTTTCCAAGTTGTTGGGGTTCATCTCATACTTCTGAAGGTTTGAGGGTGCTGCCTGTTCCATACTCCCCCTACTCC
The DNA here is from genome assembly GCF_965119305.1 of Pelophylax lessonae. Taxonomy (NCBI): domain Eukaryota; kingdom Metazoa; phylum Chordata; class Amphibia; order Anura; family Ranidae; genus Pelophylax; species Pelophylax lessonae. The sequence goes on along the minus strand of NC_138768.1, from coordinate 349,958,287 downwards.
TAGCCTTTTAGGGGTACAAACAATAGTAATTGGGGCCTAGTGTGGTTGTGTACGTGTGATATACATACACTTTTTTTGGATCATATTTTCTATTCCGCTATTTAATCAAAAACCTTTGGGGATCAGTTAAATTGGGGGATAGTCTGTGTTGGTACGTGTGAGAGAGATCCACCTTTCCAAGTTGTTGGGGTTCATCTCATACTTCTGAAGGTTTGAGGGTGCTGCCTGTTCCATACCCCCCCTACTCCTCATCTAGCCTTTTAGGGGTACAAACAATAGTAATTGGGGCCTAGTGTGGTTGTGTACGTGTGATATACATACACTTTTTTTGGATCATATTTTCTATTCCGCTATTTAATCAAAAACCTTTGGGGATCAGTTAAATTGGGGGATAGTCTGTGTTGGTACGTGTGAGAGAGATCCACCTTTCCAAGTTGTTGGGGTTCATCTCATACTTCTGAAGGTTTGAGGGTGCTGCCTGTTCCATACTCCCCCTACTCCTCATCTAGCCTTTTAGGGGTACAAACAATAGTAATTGGGGCCCAGTGTGGTTGTGTACGTGTGATATACATACACTTTTTTTGGATCATATTTTCTATTCCGCTATTTAATCAAAAACCTTTGGGGATCAGTTAAATTGGGGGATAGTCTGTGTTGGTACGTGTGAGAGAGATCCACCTTTCCAAGTTGTTGGGGTTCATCTCATACTTCTGAAGGTTTGAGGGTGCTGCCTGTTCCATACTCCCCCTACTCCTCATCTAGCCTTTTAGGGGTACAAACAATAGTAATTGGGGCCCAGTGTGGTTGTGTACGTGTGATATACATACACTTTTTTTGGATCATATTTTCTATTCCGCTATTTAATCAAAAACCTTTGGGGATCAGTTAAATTGGGGGATAGTCTGTGTTGGTACGTGTGAGAGAGATCCACCTTTCCAAGTTGTTGGGGTTCATCTCATACTTCTGAAGGTTTGAGGGTGCTGCCTGTTCCATACTCCCCCTACTCCTAGCCTTTTAGGGGTACAAACAATAGTAATTGGGGCCTAGTGTGGTTGTGTACGTGTGATATACATACACTTTTTTTGGATCATATTTTCTATTCCGCTATTTAATCAAAAACCTTTGGGGATCAGTTAAATTGGGGGATAGTCTGTGTTGGTACGTGTGAGAGAGATCCACCTTTCCAAGTTGTTGGGGTTCATCTCATACTTCTGAAGGTTTGAGGGTGCTGCCTGTTCCATACCCCCCCTACTCCTCATCTAGCCTTTTAGGGGTACAAACAATAGTAATTGGGGCCTAGTGTGGTTGTGTACGTGTGATATACATACACTTTTTTTGGATCATATTTTCTATTCCGCTATTTAATCAAAAACCTTTGGGGATCAGTTAAATTGGGGGATAGTCTGTGTTGGTACGTGTGAGAGAGATCCACCTTTCCAAGTTGTTGGGGTTCATCTCATACTTCTGAAGGTTTGAGGGTGCTGCCTGTTCCATACCCCCCCTACTCCTCATCTAGCCTTTTAGGGGTACAAACAATAGTAATTGGGGCCTAGTGTGGTTGTGTACGTGTGATATACATACACTTTTTTTGGATCATATTTTCTATTCCGCTATTTAATCAAAAACCTTTGGGGATCAGTTAAATTGGGGGATAGTCTGTGTTGGTACGTGTGAGAGAGATCCACCTTTCCAAGTTGTTGGGGTTCATCTCATACTTCTGAAGGTTTGAGGGTGCTGCCTGTTCCATACTCCCCCTACTCCTCATCTAGCCTTTTAGGGGTACAAACAATAGTAATTGGGGCCCAGTGTGGTTGTGTACGTGTGATATACATACACTTTTTTTGGATCATATTTTCTATTCCGCTATTTAATCAAAAACCTTTGGGGATCAGTTAAATTGGGGGATAGTCTGTGTTGGTACGTGTGAGAGAGATCCACCTTTCCAAGTTGTTGGGGTTCATCTCATACTTCTGAAGGTTTGAGGGTGCTGCCTGTTCCATACCCCCCCTACTCCTCATCTAGCCTTTTAGGGGTACAAACAATAGTAATTGGGGCCTAGTGTGGTTGTGTACGTGTGATATACATACACTTTTTTTGGATCATATTTTCTATTCCGCTATTTAATCAAAAACCTTTGGGGATCAGTTAAATTGGGGGATAGTCTGTGTTGGTACGTGTGAGAGAGATCCACCTTTCCAAGTTGTTGGGGTTCATCTCATACTTCTGAAGGTTTGAGGGTGCTGCCTGTTCCATACTCCCCCTACTCCTAGCCTTTTAGGGGTACAAACAATAGTAATTGGGGCCCAGTGTGGTTGTGTACGTGTGATATACATACACTTTTTTTGGATCATATTTTCTATTCCGCTATTTAATCAAAAACCTTTGGGGATCAGTTAAATTGGGGGATAGTCTGTGTTGGTACGTGTGAGAGAGATCCACCTTTCCAAGTTGTTGGGGTTCATCTCATACTTCTGAAGGTTTGAGGGTGCTGCCTGTTCCATACCCCCCTACTCCTCATCTAGCCTTTTAGGGGTACAAACAATAGTAATTGGGGCCTAGTGTGGTTGTGTACGTGTGATATACATACACTTTTTTTGGATCATATTTTCTATTCCGCTATTTAATCAAAAACCTTTGGGGATCAGTTAAATTGGGGGATAGTCTGTGTTGGTACGTGTGAGAGAGATCCACCTTTCCAAGTTGTTGGGGTTCATCTCATACTTCTGAAGGTTTGAGGGTGCTGCCTGTTCCATACTCCCCCTACTCCTCATCTAGCCTTTTAGGGGTACAAACAATAGTAATTGGGGCCCAGTGTGGTTGTGTACGTGTGATATACATACACTTTTTTTGGATCATATTTTCTATTCCGCTATTTAATCAAAAACCTTTGGGGATCAGTTAAATTGGGGGATAGTCTGTGTTGGTACGTGTGAGAGAGATCCACCTTTCCAAGTTGTTGGGGTTCATCTCATACTTCTGAAGGTTTGAGGGTGCTGCCTGTTCCATACTCCCCCTACTCCTAGCCTTTTAGGGGTACAAACAATAGTAATTGGGGCCTAGTGTGGTTGTGTACGTGTGATATACATACACTTTTTTTGGATCATATTTTCTATTCCGCTATTTAATCAAAAACCTTTGGGGATCAGTTAAATTGGGGGATAGTCTGTGTTGGTACGTGTGAGAGAGATCCACCTTTCCAAGTTGTTGGGGTTCATCTCATACTTCTGAAGGTTTGAGGGTGCTGCCTGTTCCATACCCCCCCTACTCCTCATCTAGCCTTTTAGGGGTACAAACAATAGTAATTGGGGCCTAGTGTGGTTGTGTACGTGTGATATACATACACTTTTTTTGGATCATATTTTCTATTCCGCTATTTAATCAAAAACCTTTGGGGATCAGTTAAATTGGGGGATAGTCTGTGTTGGTACGTGTGAGAGAGATCCACCTTTCCAAGTTGTTGGGGTTCATCTCATACTTCTGAAGGTTTGAGGGTGCTGCCTGTTCCATACTCCCCCTACTCCTCATCTAGCCTTTTAGGGGTACAAACAATAGTAATTGGGGCCCAGTGTGGTTGTGTACGTGTGATATACATACACTTTTTTTGGATCATATTTTCTATTCCGCTATTTAATCAAAAACCTTTGGGGATCAGTTAAATTGGGGGATAGTCTGTGTTGGTACGTGTGAGAGAGATCCACCTTTCCAAGTTGTTGGGGTTCATCTCATACTTCTGAAGGTTTGAGGGTGCTGCCTGTTCCATACTCCCCCTACTCCTCATCTAGCCTTTTAGGGGTACAAACAATAGTAATTGGGGCCCAGTGTGGTTGTGTACGTGTGATATACATACACTTTTTTTGGATCATATTTTCTATTCCGCTATTTAATCAAAAACCTTTGGGGATCAGTTAAATTGGGGGATAGTCTGTGTTGGTACGTGTGAGAGAGATCCACCTTTCCAAGTTGTTGGGGTTCATCTCATACTTCTGAAGGTTTGAGGGTGCTGCCTGTTCCATACTCCCCCTACTCCTAGCCTTTTAGGGGTACAAACAATAGTAATTGGGGCCTAGTGTGGTTGTGTACGTGTGATATACATACACTTTTTTTGGATCATATTTTCTATTCCGCTATTTAATCAAAAACCTTTGGGGATCAGTTAAATTGGGGGATAGTCTGTGTTGGTACGTGTGAGAGAGATCCACCTTTCCAAGTTGTTGGGGTTCATCTCATACTTCTGAAGGTTTGAGGGTGCTGCCTGTTCCATACCCCCCCTACTCCTCATCTAGCCTTTTAGGGGTACAAACAATAGTAATTGGGGCCTAGTGTGGTTGTGTACGTGTGATATACATACACTTTTTTTGGATCATATTTTCTATTCCGCTATTTAATCAAAAACCTTTGGGGATCAGTTAAATTGGGGGATAGTCTGTGTTGGTACGTGTGAGAGAGATCCACCTTTCCAAGTTGTTGGGGTTCATCTCATACTTCTGAAGGTTTGAGGGTGCTGCCTGTTCCACACCCCCCCTACTCCTCATCTAGCCTTTTAGGGGTACAAACAATAGTAATTGGGGCCTAGTGTGGTTGTGTACGTGTGATATACATACACTTTTTTTGGATCATATTTTCTATTCCGCTATTTAATCAAAAACCTTTGGGGATCAGTTAAATTGGGGGATAGTCTGTGTTGGTACGTGTGAGAGAGATCCACCTTTCCAAGTTGTTGGGGTTCATCTCATACTTCTGAAGGTTTGAGGGTGCTGCCTGTTCCATACTCCCCCTACTCCTCATCTAGCCTTTTAGGGGTACAAACAATAGTAATTGGGGCCCAGTGTGGTTGTGTACGTGTGATATACATACACTTTTTTTGGATCATATTTTCTATTCCGCTATTTAATCAAAAACCTTTGGGGATCAGTTAAATTGGGGGATAGTCTGTGTTGGTACGTGTGAGAGAGATCCACCTTTCCAAGTTGTTGGGGTTCATCTCATACTTCTGAAGGTTTGAGGGTGCTGCCTGTTCCATACTCCCCCTACTCCTCATCTAGCCTTTTAGGGGTACAAACAATAGTAATTGGGGCCCAGTGTGGTTGTGTACGTGTGATATACATACACTTTTTTTGGATCATATTTTCTATTCCGCTATTTAATCAAAAACCTTTGGGGATCAGTTAAATTGGGGGATAGTCTGTGTTGGTACGTGTGAGAGAGATCCACCTTTCCAAGTTGTTGGGGTTCATCTCATACTTCTGAAGGTTTGAGGGTGCTGCCTGTTCCATACCCCCCCTACTCCTCATCTAGCCTTTTAGGGGTACAAACAATAGTAATTGGGGCCTAGTGTGGTTGTGTACGTGTGATATACATACACTTTTTTTGGATCATATTTTCTATTCCGCTATTTAATCAAAAACCTTTGGGGATCAGTTAAATTGGGGGATAGTCTGTGTTGGTACGTGTGAGAGAGATCCACCTTTCCAAGTTGTTGGGGTTCATCTCATACTTCTGAAGGTTTGAGGGTGCTGCCTGTTCCATACCCCCCCTACTCCTCATCTAGCCTTTTAGGGGTACAAACAATAGTAATTGGGGCCTAGTGTGGTTGTGTACGTGTGATATACATACACTTTTTTTGGATCATATTTTCTATTCCGCTATTTAATCAAAAACCTTTGGGGATCAGTTAAATTGGGGGATAGTCTGTGTTGGTACGTGTGAGAGAGATCCACCTTTCCAAGTTTTTGGGGTTCATCTCATACTTCTGAAGATTTGAGGGTGCTGCATGTTCCATACTCCTCTTCCTCATCCTCCCTTTAGGGTAGGAAAAAATTTAATCGGGCCTAGTCTGTGTTTGTACGTGTGAGATACACAGTTTTTTATCCTATTCCGCTATTCAATACACACCCTTTTGGTGTAAAAAACATTAAATTGCGGCATAGTTTGCATATTTGACATTTGCATATATTGTGCCTTGTTGCGCTGTTTTGGGTACTCCACCAACATGGCCAGTGGCAATGACGCCATTCTCAGCTTAACTATCCCACTTCTATGCCTCCTTGAAAAAACAATTTGGGCGATGATGGAAGAGGATGTGGCACAGGATGAGGAGGAGGAGGAGGAGGATGAAGAGGTAACATTTCAAAGGCTTTCAGGGCAGTCATTCGCAAGGGGCTCCGAGGGTGGGTTCCTGCACACACAAACGCCAGGGACACAATTGTCCAGCAGGGGCACAGTTCTGGAGGATGAGGAGGATGAGGAGGAGGAGGAGCTGGAGGAGGAGATGGAACCATGTTCACAGCAGGGTGGCACCCAGGCCAGCTCATGGCCATCACTGGTGCGTGGCTGGGGGGATACAGAGGACACGGACGATACACCTCCCACAGAGGACAGCCTTTCGTCGCCTCTGGGCAGCCTGGCACACATGAGCGATTACATGCTGCAGTGTCTCCACAACGACCGCCGAGTTGCCCACATTCTAACTTGTGCTGATTACTGGGTGGCCACGCTGCTGGATCCCCGTTACAAGGACAACGTACCGTCCTTAATTCACTCACTGGAGCGCGATCGCAAGATGCGCGAGTACAAGCGCACGCTGGTAGACGCCATGCTGCTGGCATTCCCATCTGACAGCGGGGCCACAGTGGAAGCACAAGGCAGAGGAGGAGGAGGAGGAGGTCGCCAACGCAACCAGGGCACCGCCAGCACCTCAGAAGGCAGGGTTAGCATGGCCGAAATGTGGAAAAGCTTTGTCAGCACGCCACAACAAACAGCAGCACCAGCAGCTCAGATGGAACGTCTTAGCAGGAGGCAGCATTTTACCAACATGGTGGAGCAGTATGTGTGCACACGCCTACATGTAGTGAATGACGGGTCTGCCCCCTTCAACTTCTGGGTCTCCAAATTGGGCACATGGCCTGAGCTTGCCCTTTACGCCTTGGAGGTGCTGGCGTGCCCTGCAGCCAGTGTATTATCTGAACGGGTATTTAGCACGGCTGGGGGCGTTATAACAGACAAGCGCAGCCGCCTGTCCAGAGACAATGTGGACAAGCTCACGTTCATTAAAATGAACCAGGCATGGATCCCACGGGACTTTTCCGTACCTTATGCAGAATAGCAATGGATACCGACCTTACCCACCCATTGTTCCATTTTTGCTCTTTCTCACTCTTTTGGGGTGTACCCTCATTTAAAATTTTTGAAAAGAAGCAGTGTTGGCTACCTCGTCCTCCTCCTCAGGGCCAGATTAATGTAGGGGCTATTGGAGCTGCAGCTCCAGGCCCCTACCTTTTATATAGGCCCCGGGTTGGCCATATTCACTGTTACCGCTCTTCTGTCACTTGTAAACACAGAAGTCTGGCTTCTATGCTCGCTTCCCCAGGCAGCACCCTCAGAACCTCCCCACACAGCGTGAAGGCCGGACAAGGAGGGACAGTTGGCGATGCATGGATGTGTTTATGGGCTTCAGAGACAGCATCCCATGTTGAATTAGGCATGCATGGCTGCACCCTTCCTCCTCTGGGTGCATGGCAAGGCACGGCCCTTAAGGCCCTTCAAAATCCTCAGCACCAAGCCCATGATGCTGTTAATCCGGCCCTGGTCCTCCTCCACCGCCGCTTCCACCTACACCGTCCATAGGTGTGCGCAGCCTATTGCATTAAGGTGTGCACCCCAAAGTTGAAATACACATGCATGTGTTTGCCAGCAGGGAGAGTAATGTATCGGGGCCATGTACCTGTAGGCAAGGAGAAATAGAGCAGAGCAGGTCCCAGGGAGATCTTTCCCATCTCCTCACTGGCAATGCTATGTGCCCTAGGTGATTAGGGTGTGCCCAGGCACACCCAGCACACCCTGTGCGCACGCCTATGTCACCGCCACATCCACCACCACCTCAACCTCCCTCCTACTCCATATGGGCCTCGTCCTTCAGAGATGAAGAAGAACATTGTTTTATTTTTCTGTTTTTTTTTGTTGTTTTAAGTTATTTCCCTATCCACATTTGTTTGCAGAGCACTTGCCATGCTCTTAATTACGTTTTGCTGCCATTTGCAGCACTCTAGCCCTTTCCTTTGGTGTTTTAGAGCCATTTTAGTGCCTTAAAGTTCGGGTCCCCATTGACTTCAATGGGGTTCGATGTCCGGGAAAAGTTCGGTAAAAGTCCGGGACACGGACCCGGACTTTTTTTTAAAGTTCGGCCGAACCCGTCGAACACGGACATCTAGGTGTCCGCTCAACCCTATTTATAAGTGGTCAGAGTGGGGATATTGAGCATTATGGCTGTTTGTATGATCATAGGAACTGGAGTAAGTTAAGTACAGGATTACAGTACATGGGATGCAAGGGATATCAGAAAACAAAATAAAGAAAGCAGATTTAGGGAGGTAAAACTAATTCAAGCAGGGGAATTTTGAAGAATGTTGAAAGAAAGTAAGCGAACGATATGAATGTGTTGTGTACAAATGGGAAAAATGTAAGGGTCCGGATTTTAGAGAGATAATTGTGTATGTGTGTGAATGCTGGAACTTTTAGTTCCACATCTTATGTGTGTCCTGTTAGCTCTGTGCAGATGTGACCCCCTCCCTTTTTCTTTTTCTCATGAAAGAATTTGCTGGATGAGACAATAGTGATAACTGGCAAGGTCATGAGATGAGTACGAGTAATGCCCCATACACACGTGCAGATTATCTGCAAACTTTTGTCTGTAGACTTACCAAAACCATATAATATGAGGTCAAATCTAAACACTTTCAATTTGTATGCAATCCGGCAGGCCCTTGCACTACATAGAAAAGGTAAGTCTGCAGACAAAAGTCTGCAGATAATCTGCACGTGTGTATGGGGCATAATATTAACAAAATGTGCTGGGTTAATTAATCTAACGATAAACAATAAAATCACAGTTATTTTAAATCTGTTTTCCAAACATGGCAAAATGAAGGATACATAGAATAACACAAATTAAATATCCTTTGACAGTGAAAACAGTGCATTTTAAAAAAAAAAGGAAAATTAGGTAAAAAGTATAAATATAACAGGCCCATCATGCCAAGTCCACACACCCTGTTAGGATAGATTCCACCTGCAGCCAGCTGTTTTATAGTTTTTGATCTGGCTGATGATTTTTCTGTTCTTTCATATACAGATTGTTGGTACTTTTTGTTTTATTTATTTTCATTTTTGAAACCCGAAGCAGAATGTGTGGATTGTGAAATTATGTTTCCTGGCTCTGCGTCATGCCATCAGACTACGGGTCAACTCCGCCCCCTTGACCCCCATAGGACATCCCTGAAATAGCATAAAAGGCAGGCAGTACCTGGTGGAGGTGTTCTTTTATCGTCCTCACTCCGGACACCTTGAAAAAAAAAAAAAAAAATGTTATCCTTCCTTGTGGCCTTCCCAGGTTCAGCCGCTCTCCTGGGCAAGAAGACCCCCTCTTATAGGCTGTAAATCTCCCTCAATGGTGGGTTCCCCTTGGTGCTGGGGGTAAGTAACATTGCAGTATAAATTGCTGCATTTCATACTGATACCATTACTTGACAGTTAAAAGGATGCCGTATTCCAGTGGAGGATCTTTCCTCGCTTTTGTTTCAGTATGAATGATGAAGCTGGCTGGCAATTTTTTTGCTGTATTTTTCTCCCCTTAAACATGCTTGCTGACTCTTGTAGTTCGCTAGAGATGGTGGTTTTGCATGCTCCAGTGTGGGGGAGGGGGCCAGCCCAGGCTTCCTCTGATCACTATGGAGCTGTTGGTTAATCAGTGGAGGCAGTCTGCAGGTGCAGCTGGCTTCCTTTTCCTCTGCGGCCAATACACTGTGTGTAACTGGGTCTCTGCTGCCCTCACTGTGAATACATGTACATCCTGGTCTACTTTGCTTGTGTTGAAGCTTGGGGTATTTTTGTCTAAAGCTGCCGCCAGCCTCAAAGCACTGAAGATTTTTTGGGAAGGAATGCGTTTTGTTTTTCTTTATCTTTTTTTGGAAAAAAAAAGAGAGAGCAATGTATGTGGCCAGGACGGAATACATTTTCGTCAATTGGTCACTCCGAATAGACCTGATCGAGTGTGGAGCCACAGTGTAGTGGGGATAATTGTGAACTAAGCACCCTGCAACCTTGATTTTAATTCCCCAGGAGATCACATACTGAAATATTGACACGGCTGTGAATACTGTCACTTGGCGAATGCTTCACATCATCTTATCACTAATTTGGAGGATATGTCAGAAATACCTTAAGAAGGTAGTCCAAGGATCTTCCTCTCATTATGCTTAGCACAATGAGGTGCTGGGAGGATACGTTGTCAGGAAGGAGAATGTGTCTATGCCTTAATGGAGTAGTCAGAGGTTCTCCTGTCCACTATTTATAGCCTCAAAGTTACTGTGAACACTGGATGTAGTTACCATTCCCAACTGTTGCTACCTGCTGCAGAAACAACAACAAGGTTACTTCTGTTTGCAGGCGACAGACAACAGCATAAGCTGGCACTTTATGTGCAGCCTGTGGCTATCCTATTGGTCCTTATTGCTTAGAGCATATGAAGTTCTCCATGGGTGGAGGAGAAAGGGCTCTGGTTGGGAAGCTTGAGTTACGTTTTCTCAGTTTCAGGTAAAGGCTTGTTTGCCTGGCTCTTTGAGATGGCCCAGGACTACAGCATCAGAGTTGCCTTAGTGGAGATAGCCTATGGCCACACCACACCACCCTGTATGTGCTTGATCTCCAGGGCCGATCCTAGGGTCTGGCGCCCCCACATGGGCGTGATCATCTTACTAACTTCTCCCCTTTACAAATGTTTCTATGGCAATGGCTCAAACGCAGAGATGCTCCCCTAAGAAGTCTTCTTTACCCCGGGACCCTCCCACGATCTCTTAACAATAAACTAATTACAGTAAGAGAAGCAGAGTACTCTAATGGGAACTGGAGGGGGGTTTCTCTAATGGACACAGAGAGGGCATCTGTTAGAGAGTCTGTTAGACAGAGCCCTCAGACAGGAGATGGTAAGAGACTGCAGATTTGATACAAGAGATGGTCAGAGACTGCGGATATGATACAAGAGATCAATGCATTGATGCAGCCTCATCAGTGCCCACCAAATGCAGCCTAATCAGTGCCCACCAAATGCAGCCTCATCAGTGCCCACCAAATGCAGCCTCATCAGTGGCCACCAAATGCAGATTACCAGTGCCCACCAAATGCAGCCTCATCAGTGCCCACCAAATGCAGCCTCATCAGTGGCCACCAAATGCAGATTACCAGTGCCCACCAAATGCAGATTACCAGTGACCACCAAATGCAGCCTTATCAGTGCCCACCAAATGCAGCCTACCAGAGCCCACCAAATGCAGCCTACCAGAGCCCACCAAATGCAGCCTACCAGTGCCCACCAAATGCAGCTTACCAGAGCCCACTAAATGTAGCTTACAAGTGCCCACCAAATGCAGGTTATCAGTGCCCACCAAATGCAGCCTACCAGTGCCCACCAAATGCAGCTTACCAGAGCCCACCAAATTCAGATTACCAGTGCCCACCAAATGCAGCTTACCAGTGCCCACCAAGTGCAGCTTACCAGTGCCCACCAAGTGCAGCCTACCAGTGCCCACCAAGTGCAAGCCTACCAGTGCCCACCAAGTGCAAGCCTACCAGTGTCCACCAAATGCACAGTATGCAGGGAACAGTAGTGTGTAATGCATAAAAAGAGTCAGGAGTACAAAAGAGTGCAGGAGACAGGGGTGCATATTTCAGTGTAGGGGTAAGGAAAGGACAACATTCCTCCCACATAAAAAAGATGGTCAGAGACTGTGGGCAAGATACAAGAGACTGTCAGGGACTGCGGGCATGATACAAGAGACTGCAGACATGATACAGGAGATGGTCAGATACTGCAGACATGATACAGGAGATGGTTAGAGACTGCAGACATGATACAGGAGATGGTTAGAGACTGCAGATATCGTACAAGAGATGGTCAGACTGCGGGCATGATACAAGGGACTATCAGACTGCGGGCATGATACAAGGGACTGTCAGACTGCAGGCATGATACAAGAGACTGTCAGACTGCGGGCATGATACAAGGGACTGTCAGACTGCGGGCATGATACAAGGGACTGTCAGACTGCGGGCATGATATAAGAGACTGTCAGCATGATACAAGAGACTGTCAGACTGCAGGCATGATACAAGAGACTTGGGCACAGTGGCACAGGGGAAGGTTTTCAGTTCTGCCTTCTAAGCCAGTAGCGCTGCGGTTCTCTCAGCCAGAGGTTCCAGGTTCCTCGCTTCGTTTCCAACAACCTTCTGTGGTGGACCAAGAGGTGCAACCTCTCCCTGGGCGGGCCTGTCAGCCCTGGAGACTGAATCACGATTACTTCGGATGCCAGTCTCAAGAGTTGGGGGGCGCATTGCCTACAATTGAAAGTGCAGGGAGTGTGGGACCAGAGTTTACAATGTTCCTCGAATCTCCTAGAACTAACAGCGGCCAGGGAGGCGCTGAAGACATTTCTAATCCAAGGCAGGAGAGTCAGACTTCTCATGGACAATACGACGGCAGTATCGTACATTGTGAAACAAGGGGCGACAAGAAGTCTGCCTTTTCCTATAGGCAATTGCGGAGATCTTCTCCTTGGCCGAAGCCCACTTGCTGGACCATTCAGAATCGTGTCTCCCGGGCCCTCAGAATACCCTAGCAGACCAGTGGATAGACTTAATGGCGACACCGTTCAACTGTCAAGTTTTTTTCCCCACTTCTTCTGCCCGCAAGCTCTGGCCCAGGATGCTCTCTATCAGAATTAGGGCTTCAAGCAGGTCTACCTATTTCCACCAATTATTCTGATCCTCAAATCATTGGTGAAGATCATGGAGGAGGGAGTACCGGCTATTGTCATAGCTCCATTCTGGCCGAGGAGGCCATGGTTTCATCTTCTTGGTCGTCTGGTGGCGTGTACTCCAATAGGGCTCCCTCAGGTCAGGGACCTTCTCATTTGCAACGGCCACACTCACCCCAACTCGGCCTGTCTGGTCTTGACTGTATAGAATTTGAAAGGAGCAAGCTCCAGAACCTGAATCTCTCTGACTCAGTGATGTCCACCATTCTGTCATCCAGTAAAGAATCTACTAATTCTAGAGTGAGGCAGAGGTTCGAGGCTTTCTCAGTCCAACAGGGATTTTCTTTCCGTTTCCCCTCAGTGGCAAATATATTGTATTTTCTGCAGTACGGCCTCGACTTGGGACTAAGGTTCAACATGCTTAAAGTACAAATTTCAGCACTTTCGGCCCTTACAGATACCTCATGGTCAAAGGAGTCTCTAGTAGTTTGTTTCCTCCGTGCGGCAATCAAGATATGCCCGCCTATTCGTCCTTTTCTATCCAAAGTGGGATTTACCATTACCATTAGTATTAATGGGGTTGCTAAAAAGCCCCCTTTTTTTCCCAGATTCGGACAGTCCTTTATGGTACCTGACATTAAAGACGGTTTTCTTGACAGTTTTGGTCTCAGCCAGACGAGTCTCAGACATTGCGGCCTTCTACAAAGAGCCGTTCTGCACCTTCATTCCGGACAGTGTGGTGTTACAACCTTCCTAAAGTCTAGTTGGAATTTCATTTTAATTGGGAATCGGTTCTCCCGGCCTTTTCACCTTCTCAATCAGCCTTGGAGGAGGCTAGATGGCATGATCTGGATATGAAGTCTCTCCTACAGACATATCTGCCCAGAAGGGTCTCGTTCCGGAAAACAGATGCTCTTTTTTGTATTCACAAAATGGGTATGCCGGCCCCTCCAAGAGTCCTCTCAACATGGATAGTTAAAGCAATCCAAGCAGCTTATTCCCTGGAAGGCCTCCCCCCTCTTCAGGAGAAATCCAAGCATATTCCACAAGAGCGGTGTCATCCTCCTGGGCAGCTTGGTCCAAAGTATCGGCAGACATGGTCTGTAAGGCAGTAGGTTGGAGATCTCCTAATACCTTCATAAAACACTATAAGCTGGACGTGATGTCATCCCAGTATGCTCAGATGGGAGCTTCAGTATTGTCTTCTGCTTTATCAACATATTATAATTTGTTTTCTTGCAGCAGCACCTGGTGTTTGTAATTTTTTCTTCCCATCCTGTGTTTGGCTAGTTAAGTCCCGTAGTCTGATGGCATGTCCCAGAGCCAGGAAAATGGAAAATTGTTACCAATACTTACCGTAATTTGTCTTTCCTGGCTCTGCGTCAGGCCAGCACAAACCCTCCCTGGTCCATCACAATCTCTTACAGAACACCTCCACCAGGTACTGCCTGCCTTTTACGCTATCTCAGGGATGTCCTATGGGGGTCAAGGGGGCAGAGTTGACCCATAGTCAGATGGCATGACGCAGAGCCAGGAAAGGAAAATTACGGTAAGTATTGGTAACAATTTTCCATTGTCCCTTTTCCTTGTAAATGCAGTGATAAGCTGAAAAAAGAAAAATTATGGACATCTCTGAATGACTGCACGGTATTGTTATAATTTATTATGTTATGGCATCACAAAAATATTGTCAGATGGAAACTAAGAAATTGTGTTATCTTGCTAAAACTAACAACAGAGCAAGCAATGAGAAATTATAATATATTGTATTTTTGAAACATGAAACTGGAGTTCTTACACAAGCAAAATGAAAGAAAAAACAAGCCATTGTAATGTATGTCATGCAAGCTAGACTCAGTAATGAAGGGTTTACCCAGTTATATCAGAGAAGTAGTAGCAAGGTGCTACTGGACAAAGTTACAGACATTATTTTGGTAAAATATTTAACTTTTCATGGTCCCACATTTTGTGCAGCAAATACTGTAAACAGCTAAACTAAATATTTGTCTAATGAAAGGTTCACAAAATATGATGTAATTATCACCCAGAAGGACTCCCTGTATTCAGAGTCATTTGATTTTTCTTCCTTAGCTCAAAAAGCAGAGCTCCATGCTTTAGCAAAGCCTGTGAGCTATCAAAAGAGTACACATTTATATAGATAGTAGAGATTCATAGATCTTTTGGTACCATTTGAAGGGCCACAAGTTTGTTTTTACTTTGGCGGGTAAACCAATCAAGCATGCTAAGTTAATCCATTGGCTGTCTTCAGTCTTCCAGCTACTTGCTGATGTAGTCATACTAACATTAAAACTCACACATGGAAGCAGACCAGGTGGCTAAGGATGCTGCATTACAGCCCCAGATACCTGCTGGGTCTGTGCAACTCACAGATCCACCCTAGTTCTGGCCCAGTAGAGCTGGGATTAATATATAAACTTTAAGGACCCCAGAACAAGAAGAACAAGTGGTCCACAGGGGGCAACTTCTTATGGAACAAGACTTTGGAAAAAGGTGATATTTTACATCTGCCAGGCATTCTTTTCCCTCCAGCTTGACACATGGACTGTGTCATAAGTCAAAGGCAGTTATGGCTATCTTAGTAAATGAGTATGGGATAGTGCCAGGGTTAACCACAGTTGTTTTTCTAATGACCACTTCTTGTTTTACCTGTTACCAAAGGTGTTATTAAAAGCTGAGCATCCCTTCGAGAGATTACAAAAAGATATATCCAAATGCCCAAGTCAAAATCTTACGAGTATGCATTTTGTCTATATGGACATGTTTTCTGGATGGCCAGAAGTGTGGCAAATGCTACTGCAAAGTGTTATCCAAAGTAGTTTCTAATTACAGAATCTCAGAAGCTACAGAGAGTAACAGAGGAACTATTTTTATGAGATGAGGAATTTTTTACACCCCCCTACTGTCTACAATGTAATGGAAAAAGTAGAGTAACGGTGTTTCCCAGTGCTCAAAAAAGTGCTCCCCCGTTGGTCCTGCACTCACCAAAAAGCAGTCCCCTCAAGGGGGTCTCAAGCCCTTCAACAGTAATATGATATCCGGGTTTCTAGCTCAGGGTCCACTCTCATCAGGATTTCCTCATTAGCATGGAAAGACAATACCAATAGCCCATAGTGTACCAGTACCAAAATTTTAATAAAAAATGACACATATCCACTTACTGAACAGACAGCGATATTCGGTAACTATGTTCTGTCCAGGATATCTGGGTTCTGTGTGTTCCACGGCCGTAACCGCAAGTTGCTGGAAGTGAAGCAATGACGCTCAGAGTCCCGCACTTTTTTGAGCACTGGGAAACACTGTATGTCCCTGGAAAAGCACCGGTTACTTTATACTGCCAATTTTGGAGAACCAATACTACACCCAAATATACTGACTGATATTCTATACTTGGAAGCAATTATCACTTTATGGCTGATGGTTTAACAAAGCACTTGAACTTATAATTGATGAATTTCAGCTTACTCTATATATTGATTTTATTAGCTATTGCATATATCAACACCATATATTTGCATGTGGGATTAAATCCTATAGAGGCACTCCCTCTAGCGGTGAGAACACAGAACACAGTTAATTTATTTTATTATATTTTTTATTTAAATTTGAAGGCACTGTGATTAGCACTTGTCACCTTGAGAGCGCACTGCTCCTTCATTACATGCGATCTCCTGTGCGGATGCGAGTTCAGCCATACACTTTGTTTGGCTGAATTCGCAGCGCATCCGCAGCAAACTCGCACAGGAGGCATTTTTTGAGCCGCCTCAGAATCGGATCGCACAGTGGTTCACACTTGTACGATCCGATTCTGTGCGAACTTGCAGATCGCACTGCGATATGCAATCAAACTGGGAGTGTCGTTAACATTTAATTGACACCCCCTGCATATCGCAGTGAGAACTGCCAGATTTCCGGATGCGATGCGGGATCACGCTGCATATTCGCAGCGTTCCCGCATCGCACAAATGTGAACCGAGCCTTAATAGGAAGTTTGCATATCAGTTTTATCATTGTGTGCAATAATTTTATAACATATCATTAATTTGGTATTCACATTTATATTGTATATTTATTATGTAGAAACAGCCAGAGCAATTTTTCTAGTGGTGAGATCAAGCACACTGGAATTTTAGATAATTTATTGGCAATATATTTTTTTGCACAAGATCACGTTTTCACAAAAGGAGCTCTGGGATCAGTATCTAACACACACAGACTATTTTATAAGTTTGTGCATACTTACAACTTTATTATAGTAAGGTGCAGGGACACCTAATTACAGTCTAGAGCAGTGCCATTACCCAACTCATTTTATACCACTAGCAACCTCCTCTAGGGGAAGGAGACAGGTAGACAGCAGCTCCATTAATACATTAACACACCTATACATTTTGCGTGGGATTAAAACACATTGCTTTCTTTTGGTGGTTTTAATCACCGCTGGGTTTTTTTATTTCTTACAAAAAAAAAAGAAAAAAGACAGAACATTTTGAAAAAAAAAAAAAAAGGTTTTCTAATTTTCTGTGAGTAAATTTTGAAAAAAAGTAATTTTTTTCTTTCACTGATGTACACTGATAAGGTGGCACTGATAGGCTGCACTGATGGGCACTGATAGACACTGCTGGGCAGCACAGATGAGCAGGCACTGATTGTGGGCACTGATAGGCATTGGTTGGGGGGACTTTTGGGCAAGTTTTTTTATTTTACAGTAATCAGGGCACTGATGATCAGTGCCCTGATTACCTGTCCTAGGCTCCCCTTTGAGGAGGAGCCGCTGATCAGCTCTCCTCGCCACACACTCTGACAGTGTGAGGCGAGGAGAGCCGATAAGCGGCACTTCCTCATTTACATGTGACCGGCTGCGATTGGACAAAGCCAATCACATGGGTAAAGAGCCATGTCATTAGCTCTTTACCAAGATCGGGGTCGCGCCGTGTCCTAGTGGGTGCGCGAGAGAGGCCGTTCTGGTGCGCCGTCATATGATGGCATCCCAGAACAAGAGCCGCACCGCTCCGCCGTCATTTGAAGGTGTGCGGGCGGCCAGTGGTTAAGCCCCTAAGGGGATATTGAACCCTCTCCCTATGAGATTTGGTTTGGGAGTGTTTTGCTCACTTGCTTATATTTTCTCAGCAGCTGAAGGCCTCCACTCAGATCTCACAGAGAATGTTGCTGATCTTTTAAGATTTTGACAAACCCATTTATGTGTTCCCTCCCCAATTCCAGATCCTAAAAGTTTGGAAGGATCTCAAACTAAAGGCAGATGACTTGTGGCTTGTTAAGAGACATTTCTATTTGTGTGTGTGTGTGTGTATATATATATATATATATACACACACACACAGTATATATATGTTTGGAGACACAATACAGCATCTATTTCATGTACAGTTTACAAAACTTGAAGGAAAAGTCACCTGGATCCACACCAGACACTGCAAATATGACTAAATGAAAGTATCTCTGTTTGATTTGTTTTCCTCTTGGAACCACAGTTTGGGGTACTGTTTATTCAAATACTTTTATTGTAAGGAATATAAATATATATATATATTTAATGTGATTTGAAAAGTAGGTCAGTCAAGTTGAAGTCATAACGGAATTTTTGTAAAATCCCTTTCTCTCAGTCCTCTGACAGTCGCCGCCCCTCATATAGTCTTCACCAATGGGTATTGACCTCTTATCCACAGAAGTAAGCTAGACATAAGACTTGTTAAAAACACAAAACTTTGGCGAAGGGGGGGATTTTTTCTTTTGCATACAAAATAAGGTAAGTAGGTGCTGCCACCGTCCCTGTGTGATTGTGGGGGGGTTTTGGTGCCTCAGACCAAGAGAAATGGGACTTTACGGGCAAGTGGATAACGTATAAAACTAAGTATATACAGAAATAGTAATAGAAAAATGAAGTAAAATGAACAATGATTTATTAACAACAGATGTTATTCCATGTATTGTTAAATAACATATTGGTGAACAATGTGCTTGGGGGGGAGACCCAAGTGTGAAAGAAGTAAAAAAAGGGGTTGATTCAACAAGGAATCAGTGACAATAGTGAAAATAGTGACATATCATGAGGATTTTTTTGGCTGTTTTCCAGTAGATGTTTAAAGGGACACTTGTCCCCCAAAAGAATCCTATTTTGTTGACGCGTTTCGGGTCTCTCTTGGGCCTTTTTCAAAGCGTTAAGTCACTCTGTACTTTAATCTATAAGAATAATATATATAGGATTGTTTAGGTCCTTATTGTCGTCAGGTATATTATAATTCAGATTTAGAAAAAGTTTTTACATACATGGGTGTAGTTAGCAGTTACTGCGCAAGGCTCCCCTCACCATGTTGCAATCACAGCGGGATCGTGTTCTGCATATAGCCTAAGATGGTAATGGCAAAAAGGAGCTTATTGAAATGGTGGGTTTTAAAGACACATTATGTCAGATGTCTCCAGAAAGGTATGACCACTTACAGTTGTGTGGGCTGAGGGGGTTAAATACTTCCTCCACGGGGGATGGTTTTTTCTCCCTCTATCTTTGCCTGATTCTTGGTCTATATTATAATGTAGTAAGAGTAGTCTGTATTTACCTTAATCACTGTATATAACTACGAATATAGTGACTTTAATCCCAGAGTGGGTGTTGTAAACTCCTTGTGTTTATACAGTAGAAAAGTGACTTTCGGTGCCAAAGTTTTTATTGAAAAACAGGGAGTCCATAAGAGCTTACGTTTTGTAGAAAGAACTGGTAGAAGGTGATCCATCCGGCTGGCGCAGATTCCGTCCATCCCCTTCCCTCTGCTCGAGAGAAGTGAGGACTGACTGTCGATCCCCGGCCTTTTAAAGTCCTCCGCGCATGCGCAGTGGCTACTGCACGTAGGAGGGCTCGCTCAGAGTGTGACGTGGCACCGTTTCGTGCGCCTGCGCTAAGTGGATGCGTGCGCAGGTTGCTGGAGTTTGTGGTAAGGGATGCTCTCTGGCCGCCAGCACGGGAGGAGGGGCCCTCCTTTCCCCGAAGGTGATTGGTGGGTCCCGGACAGCCCCTACGTGGATACGTAGGGGCTACCCGTGCTGGGTGTGATTGCAGGGATCAAAGGGGGCCGGTCTGCAGCACTGTCAGCTACAAGTCATGCACGCAAACTATCGTTGTATACATGGTTGGATAATCATTATTTAACACAGAATTTTTGCATTCAATCCTTGTATTGGTGTACCAGGACATAATATCAAAAGCAAATAATAAATATATACAAAAGCAATACAAACATGAAGGTATCTTTTACACAGCAGAAAAATATATTAATACCCACTTCTCAGTGTATTTGGTGGATAGGGAGGGAGAAGTCCCGATAGCAGGACAATCCAGGGTTGTCCCAGGATCATGTTTAACGGGATCGGACATAAAAGATCGGTGTATAAGGGGTATATATACATCGAAAGGTTAAACACCTCTTATGTATAAGGGCAAATTTTAATGGCTCATTCAACGTCTATTGATTGGAGAGCAAGTAATGAAGGATAAAAATAAGGGGTATGGATAGATCTTGTAAGTTGGTTGCCATAGACCATACAATATCTGTTGGAGGAAGGAGGATGATAACTCAAGACAAAGGAGTACAGTAAACCCCCTCCATTGCGGGGGTTACGTTCCAGACCCAGCCGCGAAAAGTGAAATTCCGCAAAATAGAAAAACCCTAATAAAATGCATTGTAGGCATGTTTATTTTACTGTCACTGTACGTGTAGAAGCATTTTAAGGTCTTTAAACACACTTTTAAAACAATAGAAACTCATTTAAACACATAAAAGATACTAAGAGACATAGCAAGAGCTATGGAAAACACAAAAATATTTCATTTTTAATGATTTATATAGTAAAATAACATTACAAAAAAAAACGCGAATTACCGGGACCGCAAAAACTGAACCGCGATGGAGCGGGGGATTACTGTATATTAGTAGGTGGTTATACAGAAGTTTGCCAACTGTTTTTAAGCAAGGGGAGGTTTTGATTTTTTAATCTGTCTTTCCTGATGCAAACCCCTCCAGGAACGGACGAAAACTCTCGTTTTCGTTGAGTCCGGGTGGTTTTGTGGCTTGGAGGCGTCTTATCCACCTCATTTCCATTTGTAGCAAACGTTTGTTCCAATCCCCCCCTCTACAAGGTATATGAATCCTTTCAAGTGCTGTGAATGTCACTTTAAAGTGCTTAAAAACAGTTGGCAAACTTCTGTATAACCACCTACTAATATACTCCTTTGTCTTGAGTTATCATCCTCCTTCCTCCAACAGATATTGTATGGTCTATGGCAACCAACTTACAAGATCTATCCATACCCCTTATTTTTATCCTTCATTACTTGCTCTCCAATCAATAGACGTTGAATGAGCCATTGAAATTTGCCCTTATACATAAGAGGTGTTTAACCTTTCGATGTATATATACCCCTTATACACCGATCTTTTATGTCCGATCCCGTTAAACATGATCCTGGGACAACCCTGGATTGTCCTGCTATCGGGACTTCTCCCTCCCTGTCCACCAAATACACTGAGAAGTGGGTATTAATATATTTTTCTGCTGTGTAAAAAATACCTTCATGTTTGTATTGCTTTTGTATATATTTATTATTTGCTTTTGATATTATGTCCTGGTACACCAATACAAGGATTGAATGCACAAATTCTGTGTTAAATAATGATTATCCAACCATGTATACAACGATAGTTTGGTGGCATGACTTGTAGCTGACAGTGCTGCAGACCGGCCCCCTTTGATCCCTGCAATCACACCCAGCACGGGTAGCCCCTACGTATCCACGTAGGGGCTGTCCGGGACCCACCAATCACCTTCGGGGAAAGGAGGGCCCCTCCTCCCGTGCTGGCGGCCAGAGAGCGTCCCTTACCACAAACTCCAGCAACCTGCGCGCGCATCCACTTAGCGCAGGCGCACGAAACGGTGCCACGTCACGCTCTGAGCGAGCCCTCCTACGTGCAGTAGCCACTGCGCATGCGCGGATAACTTTAAAAGGCCGGGGATCGACAGTCAGTCCTCACTTCTCTCGAGCAGAGGGAAGGGGACGGACGGAATCTGCGCCAGCCGGATGGATCACCTTCTACCAGTTCTTTCTACAAAACGTAAGCTCTTATGGACTCCCTGTTTTTCAATAAAAACTTTGGGCACCGAAAGTCACCTTTCTACTGTATAAACACAAGGAGTTTACAACACCCACTCTGGGATTAAAGTCACTATATTCATAGTTATATACAGTGATTAAGGTAAATACAGACTACTCTTACTACATTATAATATAGACCAAGAATCAGGCAAAGATAGAGGGAGAAAAAAACATCCCCCGTGGAGGAAGTATTTAACCCCCTCAGCCCACACAACTGTAAGTGGTCATACCTTTCTGGAGACATCTGACATAATGTGTCTTTAAAACCCACCATTTCAATAAGCTCCTTTTTGCCATTACCATCTTAGGCTATATGCAGAACACGATCCCGCTGTGATTGCAACATGGTGAGGGGAGCCTTGCGCAGTAACTGCTAACTACACCCATGTATGTAAAAACTTTTTCTAAATCTGAATTATAATATACCCGACGACAATAAGGACCTAAACAATCCTATATATATTATTCTTATAGATTAAAGTACAGAGTGACTTAACGCTTTGAAAAAGGCCCAAGAGAGAGGCGAAACGCATCAGCAAAATAGGATTCTTTTGGGGGACAAGTGTCCCTTTAAACATCTACTGGAAAACAGCCAAAAAAATCCTCATGATATGTCACTATTTTCACTATTGTCACTGATTCCTTGTTGAATCAACCCCTTTTTTACTTCTTTCACACTTGGGTCTCCCCCCAAGCACATGTTCACCAATACGTTATTTAACAATACATGGAATAACATCTGTTGTTAATAAATCATTGTTCATTTTACTTCATTTTTCTATTACTATTTCTGTATATACTTAGTTTTATACTTTATCCACTTGCCCGTAAAGTCCCATTTCTCTTGGTCTGAAGCACCAAAACCCCCCCACAAAAACACAAAACTTTGCATAGACACACCTACAGGGGGCTGTCCCTCTGGTCCAATACCCCTGGCTAGCCTCATTCCAAACTCAGTTTGGTAGCAACCAGTAGATAGTCCGTTAACCCCAAAAGAGGTGTGGGGGCGGCGACTGTCAGATGACTCAGAGAAAGGGATTTTACGGTAAGATTTTACAAAAAAATGTATTTTTGTAAAATCTTACCGTAAAATCCTTTTCTCTTAGCTCATTGACAGACGTAGTCCTCGGTGATACAGCACCTTCGGGTTATGTTGCCTCCACAGGAGTAGGACTAGACAGGAAATGAAAAATGCTCTGGCCACACCCTAGGGGCAGTCCCAGAGGGTATATCCTCTCTCTCTCTGCCTCAGCAAATCAGTTATGTCATAAAAGCAGTCTTTAGAGAATTTAACCCAACCCAACTCAAAAAAACAGAGGGGCGGGTACTACGTCTGTCAATGAGCTAAGAGAAAAGGATTTTACGGTAAGATTTTACAAAAATCCATTTTTCTCTATCGCTCATTGACAGACGTAGTCCTCGGTGATACAGCACCTTCGGGAAGTCCCAGAGCAGTATAACAAATGAGGGGTGGGAAAATGGAAATCAAATCCAAATCTAGAAGGCCCAACCGGCGCCAACTAGAAGTTTACAATGCTCATCCTTAATGATGAGACTCAACAAAAAAAAATTTTCAAACAGAAAAAAACCCTCGAGGTAGACCACCGGTCTCCTCAAATTGCGGCCTGCAAAACCTTGCGGCCAAATGAGGCATCCGCCGATGCCATCACATCAATTTTATAAAATTTTGTAAAGGTATGTACCGACGACCAGGTGGCCGCTTTACATACCTGGACCACTGACGCCTGATGGCGAAAGGCCCAGGAAGTACTGAGCGCTCGAGTGAAGTGCGCCCTAACAGGGAACGGAGGATTCCGACCCTTAATAGAATCAGCCTGTACCACCGTCTGACTGATCCATGTAGATATGGTCGCGGCAGACACAGGCAACCCCCTTCAAGGGCTATCCGTGATCAGAAAAAGGGAGTCCGTCTTACGAAAACCACTTTAGGAAGGAAGGATGGATTCGGAAGAAGAACCACCTTATCCCTATGAACCACCAGATCTGGGGTACGACAGGATAATGCGGCCAGTTCTGACACCCTGCGTACAGAAGTAATGGCCACCAAGAAGGCCAGCTTCTGGGAATGCAAGCAAGGGAATCTCCCTAATATCTTCAAAGAGAAGTTTCTGAAGAACTGACCACACTAAATTAAGATACCAGGCGGTAAGGGTGCGCGCACTGGCGGAGCCAGATGTCGCACCCCCTGGATGAAATTCCGCACCAAGGAATGATTAGCCAAAGGTTTCTTGAAAGAAGATTGCTAACGCCGAAAACCTGACCCTTGATCGTGCTCAAGGATAGTTTCTGCTCAACCCCTTGTTGCAGACAGACCAAAATTCGGGTCACCGAATAGGTATGTGGGGGAAATCCAATAGATTCACACCATGCAATATAAGACTTCCATGTGCTGGAAGTCGCTTTCCTTGCTCTAACTGGAGGTAGGAATAACTGAAGCTGACACTCCCTTGTCCTTCAGTACCTGGGTCTCAATGGCCAGGCCATTAAGCCAGCGACTGTAAAGCAAGATGGAAGATCGGTCCCTGAGACCGCAAATCCTCCCTGAGAGGAAGTCTCCAAGGAGCGTCCGCGACTAGCCTCGCCAAGTCGGCGTACCAGGCTCGACGAGGTCAATCCGGAATTTCCAGAATAACTGGAATTCCCTCCACCTCTATCCTGCGAAGAAGTTCCCGCAGCAACTTGAGAGGATGGAAGGCATGCCGTAGCTGATACTGCCCCCACGGGGCGATTAGCGTTTCTGCTGCGTCCGCTAGAGGATCGTGGCGCGAGCTACAAACCACCGCACCTTCCTGTTAGGCCAAGGTGCCAACAGATCCACATCCGGGATGTCCCGATGAAGGGACAGCTAGGGAAAAACCTCTGGATGAAGAGGCCATATGCGATTGGATCCGAATCGGGCTGCTCTAGAGCTGCTCGATCCAGTAAATCAGACAAAATCTGATCGCTCTCAGTTCCGATACCCTTATTGGTAATCTGGATACTATCGGAAGAAATGACTTCCCCTGGTTGAGCATCGGAGACTTCCTGGTCCGCTCACTCAACCGGATCCGATTGTCCAGGGAATCGGAATTCTGATTCCATTAAAAAAGAATCTCCTTCATTTCGGGTATGAGACTGGGTATACGGTACTGCCTCTAAGAAGGCCACCATCAGTCCCAGCCAATTGACGGACAGCAACTTCCGAATCGTTGACTGAACCTTCTGGAGTTTCCCAGCAAGGAGAAACTCTCTTGCCCAGGATGTATCCAACCTTAGGCCCAGATAGTTCAGTCTCCTGGTGGGAACCAGGGATGATCTTTGGGAAAGCGAAAAAACGCTGATGTCCTGCGATGATGGGGATATAAAGATAGGCATCCTATATGTCTATGGACGCCAGGAAATCTCTTTGATGCCGGGAGGCCACCACTGTACGGATGGACTCTATTTCTTCCCAAGTCCAGATTTGGACGCACCTTGCCCTCTTTCCTGGGCATTGTGAATAGGTTCGAATAGAACCCCTGAAACCGTTCAATGTTAGAAGGGAAGAATCGCACCGGTGGAAGTGATCGAAACTCGATCCTGTGTCCTCCAGAAACCGGTGAAGACATCCCCCCCCCCACCCCAGAGATGGGTAGGGGTTCATCAGGCTATATTCTTCAGGCTTGGCTGAGCCGGACTCTTTGTTTACCCGACCAGCGCCCTTTGAAACCCCTCTAAAGGGGCTTTGGAGGGTATCGCCTTATTGCCCGCCCTCGCGGAACGAACAACTCTATATGAGCAGAAAAGGAAGGTCCTCGTTAGTTACGAGGTCTTTTTATCCTAACAGTCTGTGGCAAGACAGCAGGTGGTACCGTCTATCCTATAAAGAGGAATTCCTCAAACGGATAGCACCTAGCCATGCGTTTGGAAATAACAGGGGTTCGTTTAAAAACGACCCCATTTGGGTAAAGGAAAATCCTTCGCCCTTTTGGTAGGCTAACAATTACCAAAAAGGAATCTCAGTCTCAGCTACCTCTGCCGGTGTAACCTCAAGACTAAAGGTTTCCCGGACGGACACAACTAGTGCATCCACCACTCTTGTGCTATGGCGGAGGCAGAAACGTGCTCCTCACTGCTGAGGAGATATTACCTGAGACAACAGCCCCCTAAGAGGGACCTGCAACTGCATTGACCAGTTCCGAATCCGTATCTGAAGTATCTGATAAACAATAGGGGTAGGCGGGGGTCGCTACTTGACCCCCGTCCCTGACAGGCCACCTCCACCCGGGATACCAAAGACTCCAAAACTGCCGATAATGCATTAAAAACAAGTGGGGTACTGGAGGGTCCTGCGGCCACCGTGAGGGGATCAGGTGGGGATACCTATGCGGCAGGGTCAATGATTATACAAGACACTTGCCAGCGACAAAAAAATGACAAAGTAAAAAAAAAAAACTTTTTTTTTTTTTTTGTGTCCCCCAGTCGCAACAGCGCCCCTCAGTGTTACCTGCCTTTTTGGACCCCACAGAGAGAGAGACAGACCCCAAGGCTCATCCCTGATGCACAGAAGTTTTCATCAGCTTGTTCAGTGCTTGTCTTGTTACAGACAGGAAGTCTTTGGCCCTATTTCCTGGGTAAAAGAGGCGGCTCCGCCCCTTAACACGCCTGCCAGCTCCTCCCCCTGGCTCCATGAGGTGTTTGAGTCACCTCAAACATGGCCGCCCCCATGCTGGAGACACGAGGCTACACCAAAATGGCGGCCTCGTGCGATCTACCAGACAATGGCGGCGGCCTGCACAGAATAGCGGCATGTCTGCAGAAGGATCTCGGCCTCACAACCCTTCACCCTCATGGTGGTCAGCGTGGTCGGAGGTACCGGACCCTAGCGGGCCGTATGCGGTCCGTGGCCGTCGGGAGGCATCTGCTTAGCTGGAGGAATGATCTGGAATGCAGTATACATGTATAGACATCGCCCTGTGGCTACTGACAGGTAGGATACCTTATACTATCACAGTAAAGTTCTAGTACTGCCACTGACTACAATCATTTTCACATTTTTACAATTAGATTGTCAGCTCCCAAACCAAGCCTCCTGGCTTCTTGTACACAAAAATCACACTCAATTAGGGGGATCTGTGACATGTTGTAGGATAGAGGGGAACCCATCCTTACCATTACAAAGAGGGGCCCGCGTTCACCACAAGACCTGTCAGGGGGAAAGGGGGAACATACTACTCACCATACCGGAACCAGGCGGGCGCCAACTCCTGACAGTACCCCTCTCCATCGAGGTAGGAGGGCTGTCGACCAATACGGGCGCCGTGACTCATGGTCTTTGGCGTTTCAGCGAGACGTTTAACTCGCAGGGTCAGTCCCCGACCAGTGGGACTATGTCGCGGCCGACCGAGCGCGGAGCTATGGCCTGCACGCGCTCGTAGGCTGAACTGGGGTGACCACTGGATCTCAACATCCCGCCCGTCGCCCAGTTCAGCTTTCTTGCTTGAAGATCTCCCAGGAACACTGGAGAAAAAAAGCTGTCTTAAAAAATTCTTTTCTAAGAAAAAAATCCTGCCAGGACCGAAGATCCCAGCAAGGTATCTAGGTCCTTACTCCTGACTAGACAGAAAAAAACTGATTTGCTGAGGCAGAGAGAGAGAGGATATACCCTCTGGGACTGCCCCTAGGGTGTGGCCAGAGCATTTTTCATTTCCTGTCTAGTCCTACTCCTGTGGAGGCAACATAACCCGAAGGTGCTGTATCACCGAGGACTACGTCTGTCAATGAGCGATAGAGAAATTAAGTTTTCTCTTACATCCTCTGACAGTCGCCGCCCCTCATATAGTCTTCACCAATGGGATGTCCCAAAGCAGTGTAGACATGAGGGGTGGGAAAGGCAACCGTCTCAAGGTAACGAAACACCCAAGGTCAGATAAAAGAACCTTATCTGAACCCAAAAGGTAACCCACTGGGTAACAGGAAAGCTCAACAGGAGCAAACACCCCAGGAAGGTAAAATAACCAAGGGGGAAAAAAACCCCCACAGGAGGGGACAGGCTAAAAACGCCATGTCTCCCCCAAAGTGCTGCCGCACCCAGAACTTTGCGGCCAAAGGAGGCATCTGCCGATGCCAAAACATCAAGTTTGTAAAGGTGTGCAGTGACAACCATGTCGCCGCCTTGCACATCCGGGACACTGATGCCCGATGGCGAAAAGCCCAAAACACACCCTCCACTCAGAAGAATGCGCTGTGATAGGGAAGGGCGGAACCCGATCCCCAGGCGAATAAGCCTGTACAATCATTCATCGGAACCAGACAGGAATGGTTACCGCAGACGCAGCTATACCCTTCCGAGACCCTCTGGAAGGACAAAAAAGAGAATCCGACTTTTGAAGGATTAAAAATTAAAGGTATGAGTCACGCGCTGTCTGAGAAAATGTGTGATAAAATTAAATCCTTCCCAGATGCTGCATGTACCGATACTGAAAACCATGCAGTAAACAAGCTAATAGTAAGGGGTGGGGGATACTGCGCTTCTAGGAAGTGTTAAGGCTAGTCTTAAAATAAATACTCGATTGTGAAGTAGTAAAAAGTGATTGTTATATAAAATTGAGGTCCCTCAAAGAAGGAAAATAAATAATGATGTTGGTATTATATAACAATAAAGTGCATTAGTGTAAAACAATCCAAAAAATAGATAATAACCATTAATACCCTTATCTCCATAAAAATACATCAGGTGTAAAGTGCATTGGTGAAATCCATAATTTAAATGATTAATAGAATTAACGCTCTTATCTTAATAGAGAGACCTCTAATTAATTAAGTGACAGGTAAAGTGCTCGGTGCATTTAAACAAACAATTGTGCAAAAAAACACTCAGTCCATTTATAAAATGCCACAGGTGACCGAAAAGTTCACAGGTGAAAAATAAATAAATAATCAAATCATGTATCCAGGTGAAAGAAATTTCATACAGATGTTGACCCTCCACCTAACACCGTATAAAAAAAAAAGTGTGGGGTTCTTCTCTCTCGTGTACCCCTCTGGGTGTGCTAATCGCTCATCTCCATATCTCCGATCATGCGCCTTGTTAGAAAAAACCGGGGCTCCTCTCCACTCCTACTCTGTATTCCAATGAATGATGGTATTCAAGCTGCCTAGGATGGGTCAGCCTTCTATACTTTCCAGATGGCCAGCGAATCTCAGAGCGGCTGCGCTACACCAAGCCTGCGCCGTGACACTGACTGGGACCTGGGAGGTATGGGAACAATGTCGACTTCTGAAAGTTGATGGCCCACCCGAACTCATGGAGCATCTGAACCGTGTTTACAGATCGTGCAACAGAGTTGAACTGGAACTCGACCTTAACAGGAGATCGTCCAGATATCCAAGGATTGCGATCCCCTGCGCCCGCAACAGGGCCAGAACAGGAGCCAAAGCTTTGGTAAACACCTTTGGAGCCGAAGCGAGACTTAAAGGTAACGCCACGAACTGATATCGCTCCTCTGCGATTGTGAATCGGAGGCACCTCTGATGACCCTCGAATATAAGGATGTGTAGAAACGCATTCTTGAGGTCGATTAAAAGCCAGGAATCCCCCGGGCTCAGAGAGGCCACCACCGATCAGAGGGATTCCATACGGAATTATTGAACCCGCACAAGCGGTCTAGAAACTTTAGGTCCAGAATCGGACGCACCTTGCCCTCCTTTCAGGGCACCGCGAACAGATTCGAGTAAAAACCCCCAAAAAACCTGTCCCAATGGGACACCGGGGCGATCACCCCCTGGCGAGGAGATCCTGAACAGCCCATTGAAGATAGTGGTCGAAACGATCAGGGGTCAATGAAGATTTGAGGGAAAGAATCTGTCTGCTGGGCGAGATCGAAATTCGATCTTACACCCCGACTGAATGAGTTCCTAAACCCATCTGTCCTGAATGGTGGACGGGGCCGCCGTGCCAGAGCGGGCGGCTATAGACTTGCCCGCCCAAGGCTTCTTCTGGCCACCAGAGGCCTGGAAGGATTCGCCCTTGTCATGTGCCTTAAAGGCATGAAAGGACCCCTGGTTAGGAGTAAAGGAAGGGCCCCGCTTACCGTGGAAAAAACGTACCCTTGGACACATAGAGCAGCAGTGCTTTTACCCCCAGTGACCCCCTTCACCAACTCGTCCAGGAAGTCCCCAAAAAGGCGATTCCCTGCATAAGGGATGTCAGACACCGTCTTCCTGGAAGTCTGGTCGCCGACCAGCACTACAGCCACAGGCGACGGATAATCACTGCGACAGCAGAGAAGTGTAAGGCTAAAGGGGCCTGAACAATTTGGTCCACCATCTCCAAAGTAGCAGGAGGGGGGGAATCAGCCACAAGGGTGCGTCTGAGCACCTCAGTCCACTCTACCACAGCCTGAGAGACCATTACTGAGGCGAACACGGGCTTCAGCAAGGAACCTGCCACCACATAGGAGTGGCGGGCAAGAGATTCCACCCGCCTATCCGTCAGGACTCTAAGCACCAGATGAGCCTCCGTGGGCATCAGAGTGGCCTTGTGTAAACCGGATACCGTGTGGTCCACCTTAGGGGCCACAGTCCAGTGCGAATCCGTCGGAGACGCAAAGGGACCACGGTACTGAAACCGCATAGGTACCACAAAATTTTAAATTGCGCCATTGTACATTCACCGTTATGTGAAACTCAGCGGGACAGGGCATACCTGAGCCGCTTTCTGGGTTCTGCGGGTCACAAAAGGAGGACCACTTACCCGGCAGGTGGGGCCCATCCCTTAAATGCAGTGTATCCACAACAGAACTATAAGCGCAGACATTGCAAATAGCGCCCCAGCAGGGACCGTGAGGGAGACACAGGGACCGCACAGACAGACATGAGGGGATCACACAGACTCTAACAGACTGCCTTCCCCATGAGAGAAGGCCCCACACACACACCCCCAGGCGTACAATGTATATACAGAGGGGGTAGCATGTTACTCACCGATCCATGCAAATTCGTGGGTGCCACTCTGCGACGGGAAGCCTCCCACCCCGGGTGGTGGGGGTGCCGTCAGCCAAACAGGATTCTAGCAACACGTGGCGTACCGCAGTTGAAAAATCCTAGCGAAGTGGCCACTTTGCGGGCTTTGTCCCTGAGGACAGGAACAGGTCGTTTGTGAGGCCAGGGCGTACGCATAGCCTGCTAAACAGTCGATGGCGGACTGGGATTCCGTAAGGCTCTAGTACAACCAGTCCGATTCCCAGCTCCGCAAACACTGTAGTCTTCCGAAGTCTGACTAACTAAGCGCAGTATCAAATAAAAAGCTATTATTGCAAAGAAAAACACACTTAGCAGAAAATAAAATGTAATAAAACAGAAGAAAAGGCTGAGACTGTAGCCCCAGCACAGGGAAGCCTGCTTACTCCTATCTAGGCAAGACAAACTGAGTTTGGAATGAAGCTAGCCGGGGGTATTGGACCAGAGGGACAGCCCCCTGTAGGTGTCTATGCAAAGTTTTGTTTTTTTAACAAGTCTTATGCCTAGCTTACTCCTGTGGATAAGAGGTCAATACCCATTGGTAAAGACTATATGAGGGGCGGCGACTGTCAGAGGATGTAAGAGAAATTATCTTTTACACTTCTTACATTATATGTAGAATTGTCTGTGTTTACCTATGCTTATAAGTCAGCATGTCCACAGTTAAGCTAGAAGGCCATTCTGGTCACAGAAGGGTACAGCCAATTACTCTGTAAATATTCTTTATCAATAATTTGTTTTTCACAATGAAAATCATTTTGTAAGAAAAAGCTGCTCTCGGGTATTATATTATAGAGTTTGCTTCTTTGGCCAGGACTACCTTCACCTTCAAAAATGGAGAAAGATCTGGGAGTCTTAGTAGAAGATAGACTTAGCAATAGCATGCAATGTCAAGCTGCAGCTGCCAAAGCCGGCAGAATATTAGCATGCATAAGGAAGGGGATGTATTCCAGAGATAAAACTATAATCCTACCACTTTATAAAACACTGGTCCAACCGCATCTGGAGTATTCTGTCCAGTTCTGGTCGCCAGTCCTCAGAAGGGATGTGTTGGAGCTGGAGAGAGTCCAGAGAAGGGCAACTAAACTTTTTAGGGGATTGGAGGACCTTAATTACGAAGAGCGTATAGAATCGCTTGATTTATTCTCCCTGGAGAAGAGATGCCTGAGAGGGGACATGATAGCAATTTACAAATACCTCACCGGTGATCTGAGCATATAGAAAAAACTATTCAGTTGCAAGGAATGCATGAGTACATCAGGCCATACAATGCGTTTAGAGGAGAAGCAGTTTAATCTCAGGCTATGCAGGAGGTTCTTTACAGTAAGGGCTAGAAGACTGTGGAATTCTCTGCCACAAATGGTAGTAACTGCGGGGAGTATGGCTATGTTTAACTACTTGCCTTCTGTGCACTTAAACACCCTTCCCATCCAGATCAATTTTTAGCTTTCAGTGCTCGCACGCTTTGAATGACAATTGCGCGGTCATGCTACACTGTACCCATATAAAATTTTTATCATTTTTTTCACACAAATAGAGCTTTCTTTTGGTGGCATTTAATCATCTCTGGGTTTTTTATTTTTTATAAAAAAAAAAGAAAAAAGACAGAAAATTTTGAAAAAAAAAAAAAAAGTTTTTCTTATTTTTTGCGAGTAAATTTTGAAAATAAATAAATTTTTCTCCTTCACTGATGTGCGCTGATGAGGCGGCACTGATAGGCTGCACTGATGAGGTGGTACTTATGGGCACTGCTGAGGTGGCACTTATGGGCACTGATGAGGTGGCACTGATGAGGAGGTACTAATATGCCGCACTGATGAGCACTGATAGGCGGCACTGCTGGGCACTGAGAGGTGGCACTGACGGGCAGCACTGATGGGCACTGGCGGGCAGCACTGATGGGCACTGGCGGGCGGCACTGATGAGCAGCACCATCAGTGCCCACACTCAGTGCCCATAGTGCTGCCAGTCAGTGCTCATCAGTGCCTAGATGAGCAGGCACTGGTGGGCACTGACTGGCAGCACTATGGGCACTGATTGTGTGCACTGATGGTGGGCACTGTGGGCATTGAAGGTGTGTTTGGTGTACCTCTGGTAATCAGGGCACTGGTGATCGGTGCCCTGATTACTTTTTTCTGTGTCCCCGGCGCTGTGCAGCTCTCCCTCCTTCCTCACACGCAGGCTCTGTGTGAGGAAGGAGCGCCGGCGATGAGAGATGATCTCATATGTTTACATATGAGATCATCTCTCATTGGACGGCTTGATCACGTGGTGAATGGCCGCTGTGATTGGCCATTCACCACGATCTGTGATTCCCCCCGATGCGCGCTCGCGGGAGGCGTGTCACTGGGAGGCCGTTTAAAAACGGCCTCCCGAAAATTCGAGTCCGCGCTGCAGCCGTATATAGGCTGTAGCGCAGACGGCAGGAGGTTAAAAGACTCTACTAAGACATACATCTCAAGGATCAAAACATTCAGGGGTATGATAAATGATTACGGCCAAACACACCTACACAGGTTGAACTGGATGGACTATTGTCTTTATTCAAACTCAACTACTATGTAACCTAAGTGCGTGGAGGTTTCAGATTAAAAGTGATATCAGGTATAGTTAGTGATCAAAATATTGAGCAGAATAGGGGAGATTGTAAATGAAATTTGTATATCCCGTGTATTATTGTATTCTATTTGGTATGTATTGCACACTGCACTCATTGTGCACACAATTTTTTTCATTACATGTTTGCATTCTTTCGAGTCCGATTAAAATGAGCTTGTCTATGTTACGCCCCTGTTACCATAAAAGTACAATTGTAATATTAATGTGATACGAACGTAACTATTTGTTTAAAAACCTTTAATTGCATCAACTAAAACAGAAGAGTTATTTTGGAAAGATACGGAGTGTATCTTTTTGTGTCTGTTCCCTTCTGCAGTAGTTATTACTTATTTGGAACCACTAATCAATATGAGGATAGGAGTTGCCCATCTATAAAATACCCAAAACAGCATAATCGATACAGTCTTAGGGACAAATTCTTCCTACGTACTACCACTATTGGTGATGCATTAAGACTTCTGGATACCCCAATAATACCAGCTTTCTTCATTTCTGCTAATTTCTCCCATAGATCTTCCAACTCACTTAGGTGAATTAGGCGAGCTCTCTCTAAAAACGGTTTTTCTTCTTGTGGCTGAATGTGATGTAGGGCAGAGCCCACGTCATAGTATTTTTTTAGAGTCGCTTTTTAACTTTACAGCTCCAATGTGGAAGCAGTGGAGATTTCTTAATATCTAAACCTCTCTCCACAATATCTTTGCAGGCTCCCCCCACTAGACCAGTTGAGGCTACTGGCATGGCAGAGTGAACTTCCTCTAATGATGCAGGAGGCTTCAGTATGACTGGATGGCTGGATTCTGAACTGTGACAGGAATTTTCCCTCAAGCCCTTTGTAGCGCTTTAGCCAAACCCCTTCTGGGACTGGGACATACTCCAACTCGAGTCCTCTCCCTGAGATTCTGCTTTGAGGACAAAGAAGGGTCCGAGCTGATCCTACATTAACTTGACTGTAGCTTACAGACAAGCAAGTTCCCCTGGTTATAGTACTTGTTCCTGTGTAGCCACCCTCCAAAGTCTTCCTACCTCATTGACAGGAGCCTTCTGCTCTCTCATGGCTCACTGATAGGCCTCATGCAGGTACAGATGTGTCCTGCTTCAGGCAGACATCCATCAGGGCCCTTTTTTCTGAAATTAACATGGCCATAGCTTGTCTCATATCAGCAAAGGATTTTTGAAGATTAGTCTGGACTTCCATCACTTATAAGACAGTCTGTTGCATCTCCTGTGTCTGTACAACCTAGGCTAAGGCCTTCCAGCCATTGGATGTAGAGAGCACAGGTGGCTCGGACTTGGTAGTCAGCTCACTTTCTACCTTGTCTTCTTTTGTCGAAGCACCACTATGTGGTCCCAGCCCCTGGGAGTAGGCCCAATAGTCCCCAACATGAGGGGGGGAGGGGGCAGGTAGAAAAGGGGATGTGTGACAGGACAGAGGGGAACCCAGGAATGTGAGGGTCCAATTGTCCCAAGATTGGGCCTAGCCAGAACTTTTTTCTGCCTAGTATACTACTCCTGTAGGGGGCAGCATAGCCCTACTGGTATGCATTAGAGACTGCATCCGTCAATGAACGATAGAGAAATATAGATGACACATTTAAAGTAGTGATTTTACTTGCTAAAGGATTTGCATTTCTTCCCATTGAATTGTGTCATATCACACAGCGTTCTCGGACAAGGCAGCAAACTAGATTTTGCTCTTCAACAGTTACACTTACAGGTCTCCTTCCTAGGAGACCTGTCACTGGAAAGTAAAAAGGAGAAGCAGCAGACAATCTCTGACCCGATTTTCTAATCCTGTTAGCATACTCTGGGCTGTGGCACAAATTCCTGGCTGTGTGGTGCTTCTCCCTGCCCCATAAGCTCTGCTGAAATGGGAATGCAAGAGGTGGAATCGGTGAAGAGTCAGGAAATTGTTCAGGGGCTTTAACAGTGGGGTGTTTATTTTACCTTAATGCAGGTAGAAGAGAAGACATTACAATGATTCTAAAATAATGTATAAACCTTTCATGTTCATTTGAAAATCTTGTAAAATTATTTTTTTTTTTAAATTTTAATAAAAATCCATGGCTTGAGATCATGCTAAGGTAAGTATTTGGGGGGCTGAGGTAGCTACATGCAGAATTTTTTTTTTTTAACTTTAAAAGCATACAGTTCATTAAGGCTATAAAATAAAGTAACAAAAAAAACTTTAGAACCACTTTAGGATGTATTAATACACAGCTGCTTTAATTTCGGTCTTTTACTTGTCTCCACTGAGATAAATGTGCATTGGAGTGTACATGGGAAAAAAAAAAAAAAAAAAACCACACAAACACAAGTCAAAACACTAAAAACAATATAACTTAATGTTTACTTCTCATATAATAAAAAATTGACACAAAGCACACGATCCATTTTTACATTTTACATACAGTTGTACATAGTATGCTCAAGCCAAAGAATTTTCTTGTGCGTTTCAAGAGTTCATTACCAAAAACACAAAAACACACACAATCTGTGTGAGCTTAACATTATCAATTATAGTACATTACACATTCATACTAAAACAAATCCCTAATAAATAGTGGGACAAAAACAGAAAAAATATACCAGGTAGCTTGTGATCCTGAAATAATCCTGAACATTACTTCTCAGGATCTTAAATACTAAGCCCACTTAAAACTGATTTTTCAGTTTTGGGCAGAGACCTGTCGGATGGACCACCTGCTGTTTATTTCTGGCATCTCAGGCTCCAGTAAGAATATTTTTGCAGTGCCACTCAGAGGCAGACTCCCCCAGTTGTCTATTTTAGATTATTGAAAACTGAGAAAGCATGCATCATAATTTGCCTTTGTTTGCAATTTGCAAAAACTAGATAATGATATAGGACATGGGATAGAGCTATGAATTCTGGTGGCACTTTTTCTCCTCCACAGCAACTGCACAAAACTAAAATATCAATTATGGGTGCAGCTGACAATTAAGATTCACAAAAACCATATTACAGCCTAAAGTGTCAGCATATGCATTGAAGAGAATTACGAAAGCATAGTGTCAGAATTCTAGAATGGAGTCATCCTACATCCACAAGGGTGTATGCTTCCAAGTAGAAAGAAAAACAATGCAGAGTGTGAAACGATATTAGTCCTCAAAAATTCCATGAGGCAATGACAACTCCTTCACCTTTGATAGAGAAGTCATACGGGCCAGAAATAAACATTGGTAACATCTCATTTCCAAGCTCAGCAGGCAGATAGAGTAAAAATTAAAAAAAGGTAGCTAAAGTGATGTGATAAATAAATACACACTGTTGTAAGAGTTAACGTTCAAATCATAGTTTGTTTAGCTAGAAACATTAAGTATATAGTAATTTTCAGATGTCATACTATTTTATTGCCTAGGTTTCCTCACTACCACCCTCCTCATCTTTAGGCTCGAGAGGGACCCCTGCTCTTTGTGTGGAACCAGTGGACTCTGCAGTGACCCAACATGTGCTCTCTGCATACACTCTGGACTATAGCTCTGCAGTCAGCAAAGCTCAAGCTTCCTGCTAATTGGAGAGTTCTTCCTATGCCTAAGCAGGGAAATGTGTCAAACCACTGTAGAGAATTTGCTGGTTGCCTGGGGCAGAGGATGCTGTACTTGCAGCGGGGATCAGGGCATTAGCAGCGAGACATTTTTTTTTTACTGCACTTTCAATAAATGTACCTAAAAAAAGGTAATAAAAACTTTTTTTATTAAAATTAGGTTTTAGGAAATCTTAGCTCTAATGCCTCAGCAGTCATCAAGATTGAACAAATTTACCTTCAGTCACCAATGATTCAAGACTGTTCTGAACATCTCAAATGGACCGGTGCTTCAGAAATAGATCCAATTCTTTAGTGGCTAGTACTATTGGAGCACAGGTCTTAAAGTGCTAAAGCTGATGGGAAACCTGTACTACTTTAGGGGCCTCATTTGTGGTCATCCCCCAAAGCTGCACATTACAAATTTACTGTTGAATAAAACACATGACCAGGGATTGCAAGTATGCCAACCATGAAACTTTGCATTGTGCATTTGATTTATGTGTAGGATTTATTAATCAATATAGCAGAACACAAACTCCACTACATTCACAGCAGTTAATTAGCCATTAATATCTGGCTAAAGCATGTTAGCAAAAAGAACAAGTATCAGGTCTGGTATTATGACTAAAAGAAACTGCATCACAGTAACCTACCCATGCCATTTTAGTTTATTTTGGATATCCCTTAGAGGTTTAAGTACTCTCCTCTAAAATGAGATCATATTTTCAAGAAGGAACTCAAATATATGAAGTTAGGAATAGAACAATAAACAAAATCTAGAGTACATTAAATGTCAACTCCACCTTTTGCAAACAAATTAACATATATGCACCCATATTTGCAGAAATGAAAGAATTAGCGTTTATTATTTGTTTTGCAAATGAGCCTGCAAAGCATTGCAACTGCAATGCACAGGCTCCTGAATGTTCTTCTTCCATCTCCTTGTCTGTACCAAGGTACAGACTTTTAGTTCGAGAACTACAGGAATAAACCATGGACTAAGCAAGATAATGAGAACACTTTGTTGCATGGAGAAGGACTTGTAGGTTAATTCATTCACAGTTCTGTGAAGAACCCCCTGCATCCCGTCAGATGGGCTTAACATGGTGTTAAAAAAAAAAAAAAAAAAAAAAGTAGAGACTGCCTTTAGGGAGTGGTTAACAATCAAATAAAGCATCCATCAGAAATGACTATGAAAGTTATAAGGTAAAAAAAAAAAAAAATCTATAAAAAGGAGAACAATTTTTAATAAATTGCTTACTGACTGTTTCATGCTGCTAGAAATTAACAATTGTATAGACCATTCCCACCTTCCAGAGGGTTCATCCATTTTCATATTAAGAGCAACTGGTCTTTTTTAATGACATCTGAAGCAATGTACAGTAGCCAATAGCAGAAACAACTAACCTATTAGTGATCCAACTCCATTAAAGTGGGGTTAATGTAGCTTTAAAAGTAAAACTCCACCAAAGGCTTAAATTCAAGTTTATAGGTGGTAGAAAGAAAGCTAAATCACATGCTGGCTTACTGGATCTCTACGGATTTAAGCTCCAAAATATACCAGAATAGTTGGTACTGGCCAAATGCTACAGCCATAAAAAAAAAAGACAAATTGTTGCATCCTACTCTTGATGGATTGACCATAATGCATACAAATAAAATAGCTAGGGATTGGAGCTGCAAATAAAACCATTGTTAGGGGTTTTCTTCAGCAATAAGCGAGACTGTCACAGGAAGTACAGTATAACTGCTATAGAAGGAGAGCGGTGTAATTCTTGCATTTATGACTGCAGACTGTCAAAAGACACTTTATTAAAAAGGACAAATAAAGGCTTGAAAAACATTTTGGCAATGCCTGGATGTAAGTGTTCTGTTTAATAATGACTCCAGTGATACAAGGATGGAAGATTGCACGAAAGAGCATTTTTGCTCACAAAACAAAATTAAACCTTTATTAGGTTGAATCCAAGTTAAAAGATAAATTTTAAAAGCCTGAGAGTTTGAGAAAAAAGTGCTTTGCAATGCAAGATTTTATGATGGAAAACCCATTTGTAGGTTAAAAGCAAGCTACAGCCTTTTGTATCAAATGTTGAAGCTTTCTCCACAGCCACAGGTTCCTTTAATGTTGGGGTTATTAAATACGAACTCACTAGAGAGTTTATCTTCTACATAGTCCATTTCAGTTCCTAATAAAGTCAGCTGTGCTTTCTTCTCTATGAACACTCTCACTCCTGCGAGGAAAAAAAAACAACAGTGCATTTACAAAAACTGGATTACTCTTGAAGGTTTACAAAGCAGTACTATAATGTAAAAGAAATTTTACAGACCTTTACAGAAACAATAATTTTTACCATTTCAACAGAAGTATTTAAGCTGCCTTTGATCACTTATTTTTAAAAACGCAGGCTCCATGATCTAGGCTAAAAACTGCATAGAGAGTCACAGCATGCTACCAGTAAAGTCTAGAATACAATACAGTCTGCTTTTTAAGTTAGTTATTCGATCATTTA
Organism: Pelophylax lessonae; assembly: GCF_965119305.1. Classification (NCBI taxonomy): domain Eukaryota; kingdom Metazoa; phylum Chordata; class Amphibia; order Anura; family Ranidae; genus Pelophylax; species Pelophylax lessonae. The sequence continues at coordinate 349,918,629 of NC_138768.1, read as the reverse complement.
GCCCAGATCAGGATTACATTTATTAAATCTGCACCTTTAAAAGAACTCCAGGAAGAAAGTTTGTATTTAGACTATCCTTTGAACTTTATATCTTGGGAGTATAGTAAAGGACTCTGGATCTGTAGTCCTAGAGCATGGGTCATATGCTGCTACTTTCAGGTGATTGGACATTGGCAAAAAAAACTTTACTGTAAAAACACCCCCCAATGGACCCTCACATAACCCCATCCACTCCATAGGGTTATAGTTTAATAGCAAGAAATAAAGAAACAAAGAATATTGTACTCCAAGATATGGAATTTGAAGGCAATCAACATTCTCATTATCTGATCATACAGTACAGGTCACAGGATCTGTAGTCAAAGACCATGGGACCTCCCAAAGCAATAAACAGAGGTGGGCAGTAATATAGAAAACAGGCCCACAAGAAAAGAGTCAACAGACCCGAACAGGACCACTTTCTCTTTGCAAGATAAAATATTCTTTACAATAAAAAGCCTTTGCAAAAGATGTATAAATAAAGACCAATCCGTATGTCTCAGTCCAATAATTCATACATTCAGCAGCGCTTATACACAAACTCCCAGTATGTGCAAGTAAAAGCAATCAGCTTCTGCAGCAGATTCACACCCGCAGAGACTGTTAAGTTCACTCTCATGTGGTAACAAATCACAGCCTGTTAGATCTTGCTCAGATGTCAATCACCAGTGTTTTAACAACCAGGACACAAAAGCCTCCACCACACCGACTGTGCTCCCCTATGCAGTGGAAACTCACCAAATGGTTAATTAAGCCAAGCCTTTATGCATAAGCTGCATGAGCCCTTGCTTCACACTGGTATGTCTTCTCCAGAGTATTATCCATGCCCCAGGGATCATCACCAGGTTATGTGTCTCCTTAGTTGGATTTGTAAGCAAAATAGGAAGCAGGACATAGCGTAATACTGTCACAATTTTATTGAATATACCATGTTCCCTCACCCTTCAATAAATATGCTTACATTAAAATCACCCTTTGCACGCATGTAGTAAACAATATTAGAGACTGGGAAGGTACCGCTGCTCGCCGTCCACGAGCTATGGCGTCTCCCTGCAGCGGGATGCATCGCTTCAGCGGTCAGCCGACGGGTTCAGCAAACTCCGATAGGCTCCTCCCTCCGTCTCCAAGGTAGCAACGTCCGTGCGTACTGACGCGTTTCGTCACGTGGGACTTCAACCGAGTCCTCGGTTGAAGTCCCACGTGACGAAACGCGTCAGTACGCACGGACGTTGCTACCTTGGAGACGGAGGGAGGAGCCTATCGGAGTTTGCTGAACCCGTCGGCTGACCGCTGAAGCGATACATCCCGCTGCAGGGAGACGCCATAGCTCGTGGACGGCGAGCAGCGGTACCTTCCCAGTCTCTAATATTGTTTACTACATGCGTGCAAAGGGTGATTTTAATGTAAGCATATTTATTGAAGGGTGAGGGAACATGGTATATTCAATAAAATTGTGACAGTATTACGCTATGTCCTGCTTCCTATTTTGCTTACAAATCCAACTAAGAAGACACATAACCTGGTGATGATCCCTGGGGCATGGATAATACTCTGGAGAAGACATACCAGTGTGAAGCAAGGGCTCATGCAGCTTATGATAAAGGCTTGGCTTAATTAACCAATTGGTGAGTTTCCACTGCATAGGGGAGCACAGTCGGTGTGGTGGAGGCTTTTGTGTCCTGGTTGTTAAAACACTGGTGATTGACATCTGAGCAAGATCTAACAGGCTGTGATTTGTTACCACATGAGAGTGAACTTAACAGTCTCTGCGGGTGTGGATCTGCTGCAGAAGCGGATTGCTTTTACTTGCACATACTGGGAGTTTGTGTATAAGCGCTGCTGAATGTATGAATTATTGGACTGAGACATACGGATTGGGCTTTATTTATACATCTTTTGCATGGACTTTATCAACAGCGGCAGCTAGTGTATTAAAAGGATACACATATTTTATAAGTTTTATGAAAATTTTATATGTTTTATAGGATTACACATCCACTGGATTTTATAAGTTATAGATTTTAGTGGAGTACAACGTTTACATTTTATCATATCCAGTCAAACACTGTTTTATATATCCTGAAGCGCCGGGCGGGTGGTTGGGGTTTTAGCTACAGACACCTTCTCTATAATAAAAAGCGAGAGAAACCCAAAATCTTAAAGATAGTAAAAAAAAAAAAAAAAAAAAAAAAAAAAGAAGGAAAAGTATGCATACATACCTGAAGGAGGTAAAAACTTACTATGGCAGCTGAGGAGGTCATAAATTACTAGGACGGGGAAACTACAAAAGGGAGATCGAGCCAGCAATTAGCAGTTCTAAAATAGAGGACTGACCAGGGACAGATGGATATAAATCTCTATAGAAATAAAAAAAAAAAAAAATGTATCCCAGAATATCTGACCCCCCCAGTTTCGGAGATATATGAATGCTATCAGGAAGGGTAGAGAAGAGATGTGAACGGAGGTCTTTAGCCTATATAACCCACAACAGTATTCCGAATCCTAGTATCAATAATTATATCACAGTGATTGTGTGGCAATAGCGTTCCTAAAAAAAAAGAAGAAGAAGAGGCAATAAGAACCTTCTGGGGATTACCTAACAAATCCCTTTTAGGCCCCTTTCACACTTGTGCGACTTGCCCTGCGACTTGGGACTGCAAAGTCGCATGACAAGTCGTACTCCATGATTTCCAATGAGTACTGTTCATATCTGCGTGACTTCAAGTTGCAATGACTTCAAAGTAGCCCGACCTGCACTACTTTAGTCTGACTTTGATGCGTTTTGAGGTCTGTAGACATAGGCATTGCTTCAAGTCCAGTCACAATCGCGGCAAAAAAAATTGCGGTTAAAAATCGCAGTAAAACCGTGCAACTTTTAGGTCGCACAAGTGTGAAAGGTGCCTTAGTTAGACCTAATTACTTGTTCAAGGACGGGGGGGGGGGACCAAAAAATAAACAGGACAAAAAGCTTCTCTCTATCCACCCCAGAAAGACAGCGAAGGGGGTCATGGCATATCATCTTATGTCAGGATTTATGAAACTCAGCGGGGGAGCTAATAGTATCATGCGACGTGCACGTAAAGGCCGTCCATGGCAACTAGGTATCGCTGAACTGATCCCTTCTTTCCACAGAGAGATGCTGTCATGTTTTCCCATTGTCCTAATCTTGTCTATTTTGGGAAACCATTGTTTTAAGGATGGCCGGGTTGAGCGCTTCCATAGGTCAAGGATGCACGCCTGGGCAGCATTCAACAGATGCGCGGTCAGAGAATTTTGCAGTGGCTTAAATGCACTGAGATTAGATGCAAAAGATATACCAAAGAGTCCAAGCCAAGATCGAGACATAACCATCGTTTGATCATGTTCCCCACCTCCTTCCAAAACGGAGTGCGCAGCGGACACTGCCAGAAAATATGTAAGAGTTTGCCAGGTACATTTATTGAGTAGGGTTCGGGACCCTAACCATTTGGATAAGCGCTTATAATGGTTCCTGAAAATGGTTGGATATAGATGATTTATAGGCCAAAGAGATAATCCTGGTGATTTGCTGTGCTGAGAGCGAAGTTTGTAAATCTAACTACCATCAGAAGATATATGAAGGAATATAGCCTTCCGCAGGTGCAATAGGCTTTTTATATAAGACTGACAGCAAATGCGGTACATTCTTGCCATCTGCACAAAAGTGCTCAAAAGCGGTCAGTGGCCTAGCATATAGTCCTGCCTCCGGTATAGACTGCGAAATGCGGACCAAGAACTCAAATGAGGTGTATGAGAGCTGAAATATCTTGAGTAGACAGCCAACCATGGGAGGTGGCAGAATGCATGTATCTTGTCCTACCCACTCTTGCCAACCTTTGGATCGGTTTAGATTCTGAACCAGGTGTGAAATCAGGATTATGGATCACTGGTGTCAATGGAGATGAATAGTGAAAGGCCTTTTAGGGGAAAGGCCTTTTAGGGGAAATGTTACCCTATATAACAATCCTTACTAAAGATGGGAAGTATCCTACCCTCTGTTCAAGCTATAGGCAAACTTCTTGTTAAATTAAGACATTACCATCTATGCGAGGATATTATCAGAGAGGTTAAAACATCACATGCCATACTGGATAGATAGGATAGATAAAGACCAAGTCTTATTTGTTCCCAGGAGGGGGACCAGGGACAGGTGTTGTACTGTGCACTATTCCTTTTGCTCCATGCTTAAAAATGTGCATGCCATCTGTGGACCCCTTTTGATGCATGGAGCATCCATCATGGAGGAAACTAGTTAGAGAAGAGTATACCTGTGCTGCCTGACATTCTCCAGCTCTGGTGCTAAGTGTTTCCTCTCCTACTGGCCCATGTCTTGGCATGTTGACCTACCTTTAATAAAGGAGTCTTCTGTGCGTTCCCAATGTATGCACTTTTGATGGCCATCTTCAATAAATGGAAAAAAGTTTTCATTCCTAAAGAAGCAGGCTTTACCCTGTGAAACGTGTTGAATGTGGAAATTTCATCCATCATGCTTGTGAGTGTAAACTAATATTTGTAACCATGTATGTGGATATTTGTAGGATACAGTGAATCTGGAATGTTTTCATAGTGCTTCACTTTTTCCACATTTTGTTATGGTACAGCCTTACTCCATAATGGATTAAGTTAATTATTTTTCTCAAAATTCTACAAACAATACCCCATGACAAAGTGAAAGAAGTTTGCTTGAAATCTTCTCAAATTTATTAAAAAAAAAAAAAAAAACCCACACACACCACACACACCCACACCCACACCCACACGTACATAAGTATTCACGGCCTTTGCTCAATACTTCGTTAAAGCACCCTTGGCACCAATTACAGCCTCAAGCCTGAGTTATGAGGCTACAAGCTTGCAACAACTATTTTTTCCCAGTTTCTCCCATTCTTCTTTGCAGGACCTTCCAAGCACCAACAGGTTGGATGAGAAGCATCGGTGCACAGCCGATTTCAGATCTCTCCAGAGATGTTCAATCCTGGGCTCTGGCTGGGCCACTCAAGGACATTCACAGAGTTGTCTCGTAGCCACTCCTTTGTTATCTTGGATGTGGGCTTAGGGTCGTTGTCCTGTTGGAAGATGAACCTTCACTCCAGTTTTAGGTCAAGAGAGCTCTGGAGCAGGTTTTTATCAAGGATTGATTCATTCATCTTCCCTCGATCAGGACCAGTCTCCCAGTTCCTGTCTCTGAAAATCATCCCCACAGCATGATGCGGCCACCACCATGCTTCACTGTAGGGACCGTATTGGCCAGGGGGCGAGTGGTGCCTGGTTTCCTCCAGACATGATGCTTGCCATTCAGGCCAAAGAGTTCAATCTTTGTTTGATCAGATCAGAGAATTTTATTTCTCATGGTCAAAAAGTCCTTCAGATACCTTTTGGCAAACTCCAGACAGGCTGTCATGTGTCTTTTACTGAGTGGCTTCCGTCTGGCCACTCTACCATACAGGCCTGATTGGTGGATTGCTGCAGGGATGGTTGTTCTTCGGAAAGGTTCTCCTCTCTTCACAGAGAAACGCTGGTGCTCCGTCAGAGTGACCATCTGGTTCCTGGTCACCTCCCTGACTAAGGCCCTTCTCCCCTGATCACTCAGTTTGGCCAGGCGGCCAGCTCTAGGAAGAGTTTTGGTGGTTCCAAACTTCTTCCATTTACGGATGATGGAGGCCATGGTGCTCATTGGTACCTTCAATTCTGCAGAAAGGTTTCTGCACCCTTCCCCAGATTTGCACCTTGATACAATCCTGTCTCAGAGATCTACAGACAATTCCTTGGACTTCATGGCTTTGTTTGTGCTCTGACATGCACGGTTAACTGTGGGACCTTAGACAGGTGTGTGCCTTTTTCAAATCATGTCCAATCAACTGAATTTACCACAGGTGGACTCCAATCAAGTTGTAGAAACATCTTAAGGATGATCAGTGGAAACAGGATACACCTGAGCTCAATTTTAAGTGTCATGGCAAAGGCTGTGAATACTTCTGCACATGTGATTTTTTTTTTATACATTTGCAAACATTTATAACAAACTTCTTTCATGTTGTCATTATGGGGCATGGTTTGTAGAATTTTGAGGAAAATAATGAATTTAATCCACTTTGGAATAAGGCTGGAAAAAGTAAAGCACTGTGAATACTTTCTGGATGTACTGTACACTGTGATGCCAAGCAACTGTGCATTAAATGTTTTAATGGGTGATTTTACCTCTAGTCAAAATTTAAAAAAAAAAAAACTTAATTTGGTTATCTTGGAAGGGGATTCAATTACAATTGCTAGTTTTGGGGATATGGTAAAAAAAAAAAAAAAAAAAAAAAGAAGGATAATAATTTATTCCCCTCTATTTTTTTTTTTGTTGTTGCAACAAGCAGAAGGAGCCAGATTAATAGAGAAGAAAAGGGTCTGCAGGAATATATGTTTTTTTTGGTCCATCTCCCCCCTCCCTATGTCCTGTCTGTGTATAAAAGTGTTAGAGTAAGATGTATGATTTAGTCTAAAGTTTGCCTTTAGTTATAATTCAAAAATTTACGTTTTGGACTAAGCTGTAACAAACTTATGTCCAGGAAAAAAAAAAAAACCCCTTAAACTTTTTTACCCATCTATGGTTGCCATTAGCGTCACTCGCCGCCACCTCTTTGGTATGCAGAGTGAAATTCCAGCCCCGCAGCTTGTGCCTATACTGACCAAACCCCATTTTAGTTCATCATACCTTGCAGTCTTCTGGAGCTTGAGAGAACTCTGCCACTGGAAAGCAAATAGGTATTCATGTCAAACAAGCAGCAGCGTGAATACCCAAAGGAAGACATTCTTCCTTTGTAGTGAATAAGAGGAGCTTTAAGCTCAACCGTGGAACCTATAATACTTCTATAAGCTTTAACCCCTTGCCGACCACCCCTTGCAGATTTACTGTGGCAGGGGGCGGCTTGGCTGCGCATAAACACAGATCTACGTGATGTACAAATGGTCTCTGCGCCGCGTAACCGTTGTGATTAGACACAGCGGGAGCCGGACCGCAGGAGGAGCGGGCACGGTCGCCGCCGGCCTCCCGTGATCTTCAGGGAAACTGACAGGAGAGCCGTCTGCCTATGCAAACAAAGCAGGCGGCTCTCCTGTCAGACAGGCACAATGAGATTGTGTGTCTCAGCTAACCTGAAACACCGATCTGTGTGTGCCTGTCACAGAGCCTTCCCCCCCCCCCCATAGTTAGTAAGCACAATTTAGGAGCACACTTAACCCCTTCCCTGCCAGTGCCATTTATACAGTAACAGTGCATATTATTTAGCACTGATCACTGCATTGGTGTCACTGGTCCCCAAAAAGTGTCACTTCGTGTCAGATTTGTCCACCGCAATGTCGCAGTTCCGCTAAAAATCGCTGATCTCCGCCACTACTAATAACAATCAAAAAAATAAAGTCCAAAAATCTACCCCATAGTTTGTAAAATGCTATAACTTTTGTGCATACCAATTAATATATGTTTTTTTTTTTACCAAAAATATTTAGCAGAATACAAATTGGCTTAACCACTTCCCGCCCGCCCTATTACAAAATGACGGCGGGAATGTGGTTGAGTTATCCTGACCGGACGTCATATGACGGCGGCCAGGATAACAAGCTGCTGCGCGCTCCTGAGAGCGCGCACCGCAGCGATCGGGCATGTAATGCGTCCCTCGGACACAGCGCATACCCGATCAGGGTAAAAAGCCAATAAAATTGGCTGTTTACCACGTGATCGGCTGTGTCCAAATCACAGCCGGTCACAACAATAACATTGGAAAGCTGTTACTACTGATCTGAGCTGTTCTCCTCACACACACCGATCGTGTGAGGAGAATAGCAGAGATCAGTGATCAGTGAGTACATTTACTGTCTAATTTTAGTAAAAAGTGCACTACACAGCCCCCCCCCCAATAAAGAGGCCCTGTCACCAGTGTCACAGCCCATCTGGATCTGTCAGAACATCTGGATCTGTCATCACATCTGGATCATCTGTCAGCCCATCAAACAACCCACCAGTACCACCAGTACCGCCAATACCCACCAGTACCGCCAATACCCACCAGTACCGCCAATACCCACCAGTACCGCCAGTACCAATCAGTACCGCCAGTATGGCCAAAAGGCTTTTCACAGCACAGGAGGCATTTGAAATAATAGCAGGGTCAGGTGATGAGAGCGCCGGGGAGCTCGCATCATCCGATACTGGTTCGGAATATGAGCCAGTGGAGGATAGTGGATCGGACCTTGAATACGAGGCGGAAACAGTCCGTCCTCCTAAAAGGATAAGGAGAGTAAGCCCAGAACACCATCCTTCAACTAGCAGCACCAACACCGCCGCAGCTAGACCCCAAGAAGAGGAGCCCAGTACCAGCACTGGAATAACTAGTGCAACCCGAAGAAGCCGGGTCCAAACCCACCTTCCCGATACCCTGGCAAACCCCGTATGGTTGCCTGCCAGCTCAGGAACAGCGATAATCCCCCCTTTCACCGCACAGCCAGGTGTGCAGCCCAACACTTCAAATTTTTCCCTATTGGATTATTTTTATTTGTTTTTTCCCCAAGACTTGCTGGAGTACATTGTGGACCAAACCAACCTTTACGCAGATCAATTTGTTGCCTCCAACCCCGATTCTTCCTATGCCCGCATGTTCAATTGGCACCGTCTTACAGTGGACGAATTCAAAATATTTTTGGGACTTACACTCAACATGGAGCTCTCTAAGAAAAATGAAGTCCATGCCTACTGGTCCAGCCACCCCATCCACCACATGCCTCTTTTTTCCGCTGTCATGTCCAGATCAAGGTATGACATGATCATGCGCTTCCTCCATTTCAGTGACAATTCACAGTGCCCTCCCCGAGATCATCCCAACCACGACAAATTATATAAATTGCGCCCCCTAATAAATTATTTTTTACAAAAATTTGCTGTAGTGTATGTCCCAGACAAAAACATATGTGTGGATGAAACCCTTATTCATTATACTGGCCGTGTGCACTTCAAGCAATATATCCCAAATAAGAGAGCCAGGTATGGGGTGAAAATGAACAAATTATGCGAGAGAGCCACTGGGTATGTCTATGCCTTTCGTGTCTATGAAGGCAAAGACTCCCAGCTCCAGCCCCCCGAATGCCCAACATACATCGGAACCAGTGGGAAAATTTTCTAGGACCTGGCATACCCCCTGTTCAAAAAAGGATACCATCTTTATGTGGATAATTATTCCACCAGTCTTCCCCTTTTTCGTCACCTATACCTGGAAAAAACCCTGGCCTGTGGTACAGCAGAAAAAAATAGGGATTCCCACAACCTTTGGTCCAAAAAAATCTTCAACCGGGGGAAACCGCATTTATGAGGAATGAGGAAGTGTTGGCCATGAAGTGGAGGGACAAGAAAGATGTCTACATCTTGTCCACCATCCACAATGACACCGTGGTGGAGATTCCCCGAAGATGTGGCCCCATTACAAAGCCTGAATGCGTCCACAAATACAATTTGTTCATGGGGGGGGGGGGTGGATTTAAATGACCAGATGCTGCAGCCCTATTTATCAACCAGAAGGTACCGTTACTGGTACAAAAAAGTTGCATTTTACCTTTTTCATATGGCCATGTACAATTCCTTTGTCTGCCATCAAAAAATACCCGGAAACCCACACCTCCACTACCTCAAGTACATTGAAGAAATCATCACTGCCCTAATATACCAACAAGGACCGGCCCCAGCAAGCATTCGCTCGGATAGTGTGAGTAGACTTCACGAGCTACATTTTCCCTATAACATTCCCCCCACAGAATCAGGAAGAAGGCGCCAAAAGAGATGTCGTGTGTGCAGCAGAAATGGAATTAGAAGAGACACTAGTTATTGTCCCGATTGTCCCTCCCAACCTGGCCTATGCATTGGAGATTGCTTCAAAATCTACCATACAGCCATAAGATTTTAGATCCCCCTTAATTTTAAGACTGCCATTTCCCATTTTGAAATACCCGTCAGATCACCATGCTACCATGTTTCTACGTTACCAGACCCTGGCCTGTTTACCGACGATGCATTTGCCTGCCGTTTTAAAAACCAAGTTTCTGAAATCCATGTGTACCGACCTCAGCCTGTTTACCGACGATGCCTTTGCCTGCCGTTTTAAACCAAGTTTCTGACTTCCAAGTGTACCGACCCGGCCTGCTAATCAACCACGCTTTTTGCCTGCCACTTGGACTGATCTTTTGCCCTTCTACTTCAGTAGACAGGGGTCTCACATATATGTGAGGGGCTTCAGAAGAGAGTTAGGAGTATAGAAAAACCGTTTTTGGTTTTCTGTGTTCCTATAACAGGGTCTGGAGTCCGGAGGCTTCAAAGCGATTTGGGTGGGAGAAGCCTCTACCCCTGTCCCCATTCTTTCCTGACCGAGGCCTAAGCGTGATGGTCCTTCCTGCTGCCTGAATCAATATTTTGGCTGTGTTGAACATATCGCTGCATATAATGACCCAGGACTTTATAGACCACATCACTGCCTGCTACCTGGACCAATGCTTGGCTGTGCTGACACTATCCCCGCTTGCTGCCTGTAATGACTATGGACAGTATCCCTGCTTGCTGCCTGTAATGACTATGCACAGTACTCCTGCCTGCTGCCTGTAATGACTATGGACAGTATTTCTGCCTGCTGCCTGTCCGATTGCTTTTGCTGTCATGGACCACATCCCTGCCTTCTACCTGGATGCTCTCCTCTGTGGACCACTACTAAAACCACAGGTAATCTTTTGTTTACCCTTTGCTCAGCAGAATATATTTTGGGGTGTAATTGGTATGTACATGCTATGTGTTAGAAATATGAAGGGCCATCAAAAATTTAATAGGTTGTCAGGAAATTAGATGTAAAATGCATGCTCCTAGAACGTCTGAAGGTGTCTACTTGGATGTTGGGTCTCGGTTTATGGCCAGGCGGTGTAAAAGTCCCACACATATGGTATCGCCATACTCAGGAAGAGTGGCAGAATGTATTTTGGGGTGTCATTTTTGCTATGTACATGCTATGTGTTAGAAATATCCTATAAATTGACAAGTTTGTGTAAAAAAAAAAAATTGATTTTTGTAAAATCTTACCGTAAAATCCTTTTCTCTTAAGCTCATTGACAGACGTAGTCCTCCTTGATTAATATCAACTCGGGTTATACTGCCCTCTAGAGGAGTAGGACTAGACAGGAAAGAAAACGTTCTGGCCACACCCTAGGGGCAGTCCCAGAGGGTATATCCTCTCACTTCCTGCTACAGCAAATCAGTTTTTTTTCTGTCTAGTTAGGAGTAAGGACCTAGATTCCTTGCTAGGATCTTCGGTCCTGGCAGGATTTTTTTTTAGAAATAATTTTTTAAACAGCTTTTTTTCTCCATTGTTCCTGTGAGATCTTCAAGCAAGCACACTGAAACTGGGCGACGGGCTGGATGTTGAGATCCAGTGGTCACCCCAGTTCAGCCTACGAGCCCGTGCAGGCCGGTGGAGAGGGGTTCTGTCAGGAGTTGGCGCCCGCCTGGTTCCGGTATGGTGAGTAGAATGTTCCCCCCTCTCCCCCTGTCGGGTTTGTTGGGGACGCGGGCCCCTCTTTTGGATGGTCGGACACTCAGTTTCTGGGTCTCCCCTCTATCCTATAACAGGTCACAGATCCCCCAATTTGAGTGTGATTTTGTGAATAGAAACCAGGAGGCTTGGTTTGGGAGCTGACTATCTAAAGTCACTATATGACTGTAAGGGTGACTGAAGTCAGTGGCAGACTACTAAAAGGCTTTACCTTTTCAAATATAGAGGTATCCTACCTGTCATAGTGTGTACACAGGCCGATGCCTATGCCTGAGTTACTGCAGCCAAAAGCCGGTCACTTCCACAGGCCGAGGACACCTCCCACAGGCCGAGGACACCTCCCGCAGGCCGAGGCACTCCCGCAGGCCGCACAGGCCTAATGCACACCTCCCGCAGGCCGCTGCTAGCTTGCAAGCCGCCGCTATCCTACACAGGCCGCCGTCATTGTCCTGCAGATCGAATGAGGCCGCCATATTGGCGTAGCCTCGTGTCTCCAGCATGGGGGTGGCCATGTTTGAGGTGACCAAACACCTCGTGGAGTAATTGGGAGGCGCCGGAAGGCGTGTAAAGGGGCGGAGCCGCCTCCTTGGCCCGGGAAGGAGCTCCCTGGACGTTGGGTCTCTGTATGTGGCCAGGCTGTGTAAAAGTCTCACACATGTGGTATTGCCATACTCAGGAGGAGTGGCAGAAAGTATTTTGGGGTTTCATTTTTGCTGTGTACATGCTAGGTGTTAGAAATAATTTATAAATTGACAACTTTGTGGGAAAAAAAAACAATTTTTTTTCTTCATTTTCCCAAGAATTGTGGGAAAAAATTAAAACTTCAAAAAACTCACTATGCCTCTTACTAAATACCTTGGACTGTCTACTTTCCAAAAAGGGGTCATTTGGGGGGTATTTGTACTGTTCTGACATTTTAGGGCCTCAAGAAAGGATATAGGCCGTTAGTACATCAGGTGTGATCAATTTTCAGGAATTGGTACCATAGCTTCTAGACTCAATAACTTTCACACAGACTAAATAATATACACTAATATGGGTTATTTTTACTAGAGATAAGTGGCAGTATACATTTTGGCCAAAATGTATGAAGAAAAATAAATTTTTTGCAAAATGTTTTAATAGAAACTAAAAAAAAAGTGTTTTTTTTTCAAAATTTTTGCTCTTTTTTTGCTTATATCACAAAAAATAAAAAACCCAGTTGTGATCAAATACCACCAAAAGAAAGCTCTATTTGTGTGAAAAAAATGATAAAAATTTTGTTTGGTTACAGTGTAGCATGACTGAGCAATTGTCATTCAAAATGTGAGAGCGCTGAAAGCTGAAAATTGGTCTGGGCGGGAAGGTGTTTAACTGCCCTGTATTAAAGTGGTTAAACTGATAAAAAAAAAAAAAAATGATTTTTAAAATTTTTTTTATTGGGAATGTTTTATAGCAGTAAAGTAAAAAAATATATTTTTTCAAAATTGTCGCTATTTTTGTTTATAGCGCAAAATCTAAAAACCGCAGAGCTGATCAAATACCACCAAAATAAAGCTCCATTTGTGGGAAAAAAAGGACATCAATTGTATTTGGGTACAGCGTCGCACGACCACGCAATTGTTAGATAAAATAAGGCAGAGCCGAATAGCAAAAAAATGGCCTGGTTATTAAGAGGGTAAAACCTTCCAGGGCTAAAGTTGTTAACTGAACTGACTTGAGCTATAAACAAACCATAATAAAATAAAACACTTCTTATTAGATTACATCATGCTTATATTTGAAATAAAAAAACACATATGTACTACGCAAATCACTTTTATTAAAACCCAAGTTTTGTGTTCAATATGGAAGCTGTTTATGGTAATAACAAGATAACAGGTCGTGACATGTAAGGAACACTGATTCTGAGGTTCTACCTGAACACAGCTTGTAAAATTTAGCAAATCCTTGCATGCACCTAGGCAGCATCTGTTGAAAGAATAGCACATGCTTGGAATTTAGAGTAGAGAGTTTTCACAAAGCTGAGCACTGCTGTGATAACAGCCATGCAATCTGTGTATTTGAATTAAAAGAGGAGATTGCACTTGAAAACATAGAAAAACTATTCGCTTGAGAAAGCCAAGACATACTAAAACTAACTGATGAAGTATTTTTTTTCCCCCTTTCTTTACTTTGGTTAAGAGAAGAAAAACAAACAATCGTGCCATTTTCAAATTAGTGAACTTACCATCTTGCACTACTTCTTCATCTGATGCACCCTTACACTTTGCATATTCTAGGTAATAGGACAAGCCATTGCAGCCCCTGGTACGAACTCCTACTTTTAAGCCAACCTGTTATAAAAAGAGGAACATGAGTTACAAACCAGTTTTTACAGACTGCACGTTACAATAGAGTCAGATTTCCTATTATAGACTGACAAATGATTTACAGTATTTTTCATTTAAAATGTGTGTATTTTTTTATTCTTACATACTTCTACACACACACCATTTTTTTTTTTTTTTTTTACATTACACTGTCAAAACGATGGCTTTTCGTGAACAGTCACTATATCATATAGCTGACATGGTGATCACATGATCAAGAACTACACTTCGAGAGACCAGGAATGTGCGCTGCTCATTTGAAAATAGCTGTATATTAAGGGAACAATGATCCACCTACTGTAGATATCAAAGGATTAAAGAGAAGCTTTCACCAAACCACTCAACATTCTTCCTGTGAAAGTGCTTGAGAGTGAAACACGTTAGCAGATCGAGGAGCAGGCTATATGATGGCAAGTGCATTCCTTTTCTTTGTTGGACGGTTAGGATTGTGGAGTGGGTAGCAAACAGATTGGAGCCAGCACCTATCAATCGATGGAGCAGAAGGTTAACTACCTTAAGCAAAGCAATATATTTTATCTGCAGCATCTTGGGTATGATGGCAGCAGCCCGAGCAGACTCAGAAACATCATTTTAGTGACAACCTATAGTATTTCCCTTTGCATCTCCCCTGTCAACTACTTAAAGATTATGTAGGGAGGGGAAGGGGAGGAGAAGAAGATCTACTGGGCCAGCACTGAGGGCAAATTTGACACTCCCAAAAGAGAGGGCTACGATTTGCAAGGAGGAAAGGAGCTATGCTTGGAACTGGCTTTTCCTAGGAGTAATCAAACTTGCAAGTTAATTCATGTTACTTTATGAAAAGCAAAACAATGCCAAGTAAGCATTTAAAAACTAGTTTATGCCCTTGGCTGCAATTTTATTTTTTTTTTTAAGTTAGTGACAAGGTCCCTTCAAAACTCAATACCAGCACAAGTTTTGAAAAGTGTATTTGAGGGTTAGAGGGTAAAGCAGGTTTTTATTGCAGTCTTTGTTACTACTGGAGAGACTGTCCTTCAATTTGGGTCTTGGTGACAGTAACAGGAAATAAAATGTATTATCCTCCATTGGAGACAGCGAGCAACAAAAGTACTAAAAACACTTCTGTAAAAACATACAGCTTTTATATCAAAAACTAGAGATCTCAGAACATAACTTTTCAATACTGGGTCTCAGTTTCTGGAGCTGATCATATGGAAAGGAGCTGATCCTAAATGAGAAGCCCAGAATAATTTGGGCTGCGGAAATCACACTTTGTTTGGGACCGCCTCCACCACTGACAGCTTGTAATTTTTAAATTCCTCATTCAAAAGGCCTTTTCTCACAGAAAGAGTTATGGTTCTTCTGAAAGGTCACTTTGGTTACATCGGTTTAGGAGCAAATAGTGCAAAGTAGAGTTCTTTTTAACTGCAGCTCCAATTCCAAAAAGGTTGGGACACTGTGTACAGTTCACATAAATACAAAATGCAATGATTTGCAAAGGTCATAAAGCCGTATTTTATTCACAATAGAAAAATGTTAAAACGTTGGGAAAAAAAAACTATATTAAGAAAAATCTAAAGTAATTGACCCAGTAATTGATGGCAAGTTGTCTCAAAAAACTGGATATATCTTTCAGCATGTTCACCACCAAAACTACTCCCACTAACTATTTTTAGTTTTTTGGTAATGCCATTTTTTCCCCCCTCTACTCAGTATAATATATATATATATATATATATATATATATATATATATATATATATATATATATATATATATATATATATATATATATATATATATATATATATATATATATATATATATATATATATATATATATATATATATATATATATATATATATATATATATATATACACACACACATATACACACACACATACATACATATACACACACACACACACTTTAGAAAGAAAAACACAATAATGAAGAGATTGTACAAAATATAAGCTCAGCCACAGTAAAGAAATACATATTATAAAGAATAAGGATAGGGCTACAATAGCAATTAAATATCAACTTTGACATAAATGCTTGTTCGTAGTAGTCTTGGTTCTATTGTACCATAATGAAAGTGTTGCCAATGAGATGACCATCAACAAGTAATACTGCTAGCAGTATAAGCCCCGGGTCACACTTATGCGAGTGCGGGGTTCGCATGTAATGTCGGAGCGCACTGCTCCTTCATTACATGCGATCGGCTGTGCGGTGCGAGTTTAGCCATACACTTTGTATGGCTAAATTCGCACCGCACCCAACACGCACAGGGACCCTTTTTGGCAGCCGCATCAGGATCGGATCGCACAGCGGTTCACACTTGTGCGATCCGATCCTGTGCGAACTGCAAGATCGCACTGCGATATGCGATCAAACTGGGGTTGTCGTTAAGATTACATTGACACCCCCAGCGTATCGCATATGGCAGTGTGAACTGCCGGGGGTGCGTGTGCGATGCGGGAACAGGCTGCGGATTCGCAGCCTTCCCGCATCGCATAAGTGTGAACCGGACCTAAAGAAGTAATCACCCCTACTGCCCTAGGCTATTTTGCATACAGTGGGTACGGAAAGTATTCAGACCCCCTTAAATTTTTCACTCTTTGTTATATTGCAGCCATTTGCTAAAATCATTTAGGTTCATCATTCTTCCTCATGAATGTACACATAGCACCCCATACTGACAGAAAAACACAGAATTGTTGACATTGTTGCAGATTTATTAAAAAAGAAAAACTGAAATATCACATGGTCCTAAGTATTCAGACCCTTTGCTCAGTATTTAGTAGAAGCCCCCTTTTGATCTAATACAGCCAGGAGTCTTTTTGGGAAAGATGCAACAAGTCTTTCACACCTGGATTTAAGGATCCTCTGCCATTCCTCCTTGCAGATCCTCTGGTTGGATGGTAAACGTTGGTGGACAGCCATTTTTAGGTCTCTCCAGAGATGCTCAATTGGGTTTAAGTCAGGGCTCTGGCTGGGCCATTCAAGAACAGTCACGGAGTTGTTGTGAAGCCACTCCTTCGTTATTTTAGCTGTGTGCTTAGGGTCATTGTCTTGTTGGAAGGTAAACCTTCGGCCCAGTCTGAGGTCCAGAGCACTCTGGAGAAGGTTTTTGTCCAGGATATCCCTGTACTTGGCCGCATTCATCTTTCCCTCGATTGCAACCAGTCGTCCTGTCCCTGCAGCTGAAAAACACCCCCACAGCATGATGCTGCCACCACCATGCTTCACTGTTGGGACTGTATTGGACAGGTGATGAGCAGTGCCTGGTTTTCTCCACACATACCGCTTAGAATTAAGGCCAAAAAGTTCTATTTTGGTCTCATCAGACCAGAGAATCTTATTTCTCACCATCTTGGAGTCCTTCAGGTGTTTTTTAGCAAACTCCATGCGGGCTTTCATGTGTCTTACATGAGGAGAGGCTTCCGTCGGGCCACTCTGCCATAAAGCCCCGACTGGTGGAGGGCTGCAGTGATGGTTGACTTTCTACAACTTTCTCCCATCTCCTGACTGCATCTCTGGAGCTCAGCCACAGTGATCTTTGGGTTCTTCTTTACCTCTCTCACCAAGGCTCTTCTCCCCCGATAGCTCAGTTTGGCCGGACGGCCAGCTCTAGGAAGGGTTCTGGTCGTCCCAAACGTCTTCCATTTGAGGATTATGGAGGCCACTGTGCTCTTAGGAACCTTAAGTGCAGCAGAAATCTTTTTGTAACCTTGGCCAGATCTGTGCCTTGCCACAATTCTGTCTCTGAGCCCTTCAGGCAGTTCCTTTGACCTCATGATTCTCATTTGCTCTGACATGCATTGTGATCTGGAAGGTCTTACATAGATAGGTGTGTGGCTTTCCTAATCAAGTCCAATCAGTATAATCAAACACAGCTGGACTCAAATGAAGGTGTAGAACCATCTCAAGGATGATCAGAAGAAATGGAAAGCACCTGAGATAAATATATGAGTGTCACAGCAAAGGGTCTGAATACTTAGGACCATGTGATATTATAGTTTTTCTTTTTTAATAAAATCTGCAACAATGTCAACAATTCTGTGTTTTTCTGTCAGTATGGGGTGCTATGTGTACATTCATGAGGAAGAAGAAGGAACTTAAATGATTTTAGCAAATGGCTGCAATATAACAAAGAGTGAAAAATTTAAGGGGGTCTGAATACTTTCCGTACCCACTGTATGTTATTACGATCAATAAGCAAAATATTTACAGAATTTGAAACCTATAACAGCACCCCCTCCAACACGTTCAACTTATGTTGAAGTTAAAAAAGGCACATTTTAAGCTGGTCTGTCTCGATTCAGGGTTAGATAGGGTTCCAGCATAAAAATATATTTTTTAAATTGATTTTTTTGTCCCAAAAGAACATTGCGAACTGACAATATTCTGCACAGATGCCAGAACATTGATCCCAATTTCCCGTGGAGAAATCAAATGATAAAAATTCAGAGAATTAAGATTTTTGGTTTTACTCACATGCTCTGGTTTATCTGTTAGAAGCTGTTTTACTTTACTTACAGCGGATGGTGTCTAAAAAAGAAAAAGATAAAGTTCTATGGTTAAATGCATTTTTCCTATTACAAGTATGGATAATGTCTCAGGAATCTAGGCTGTTTGTAGTTATTTTTCCCCAGATTATTATTTAAATAATGTATTTAGTCATAGTATATAAAAAAAAAAAAAAACGGAATTTTTGTAAAATCTTACCGTAAAATTCCTTTCTCCGAGTCCTCCGACAGTTGCCGCCCACTCATACAGTCTTCACCAATGGGGTATTGACTCCCTCTCCTTAGGAGTAGCTAGGCAAAAGACTTGTTAAAACAAAAGCATTACCATAGACACACCCATGGGGGCTGTCCCACTGGTCCAATACCCCTCCTGCAATAGCCATCCCAACTCAGTTTGGTATCAAAGCAGTTAAGTGTATAAGAACCCCAAAAGAGGGGCGGGGGCGGCGATTGTCGGAGGAATTTTTACGGTAATATTTTACAAAAATTCAGTTTTCCCTTACGTCCTCCGACAGTCACTGCCCACTCATACAGTCTTCACCAATGGGGATGTCCCAAAGCAGTGTAGACATGAGGGGTGGGAAACGCAATCAGAAAAGGCAACGCAGTACCCATATCAGAGAAAGGAACCTTACAAGAGCAGCAAGGGAACCTTCTGGGTAACAAAAAAGGCTCAACAGGAGCAACAGCCCAGGAAAGCAAATAACCAAGGGGTAAACAACCCCAACAGCCAGGGACCCGCAATAAAATCTGGGTCCCCTACTGGACTGCCGCACAGAGAACTTTGCGGCCAAAGGAGGCATCAGCTGATGCCATAACATCAATTTTGTAGAAAGTGTGCACTGACTACCAAGTCGCAGCCTTGCACACCTGGGCCACCGAGTCCTGATGCCGGAAATCCCAGGACGCACTTACCGACCTAGTAGAGTGCGCCTTGACAGGAAAGGGTGGTACCCGTTCCCTCAATGAATAGGCTTGAACAATTGTCTGTCTGATCCATTTTGCAATGGTTGCCGCAGACGCAGCCATACCCTTCTGAGGTCCCTCAGGAAGGACAAAGAGGGAATCCGATTGCTGAAAGGATTCAGTCGACAGGTAAACCCTGATCGCCCTGACAACATCCAAAGAATGCAACGCAATCTCCTTAGGATGCTTAGGATTCACACAGAGCGAAGGTAAGACAATGTCCTCATTGAGGTGAAAATCCGAAACCACCTTTGGAAGAAAGGACGGGTTTGGTCGCAAGACCACCTTATCCCTATGAACCACCAGGTAAGTGGGAGCGGCAGGACAAGGCCGCCAATTCCGACACTCTGCGAGCAGAAGTGATCGCCACCAGAAAGGCAACCTTTTTAGACAGCAGAGGGAACAAGATTGTTTTCAAACGTTGTAACACGGACAGAACCAAGTTCAAGTCCCATGGAGGCAGAGGCTCCCTTCTAGGAGGGCCAAGAAACGCACACCTTGAATGAAGGTGCGAATCAAAGAATTAGACGCCACAGGGCTCTGAAAAAGAACAGCCAGTGCAGAAACCTGGCCCTTAACCTTAGCCAACGCAAGGTGCTGGTCCACACCAGATTGGAGGAAAGCCAACACTCTTGCCACCGAGTATGAACGAGGAGAGAAGCCCCTGGACTCACACCAGGCAAAATAAGCTTTCCAAGTTCGGTAATAAATCTTACCAGACGAGGCTTTTCTAGCCTTGAGTAAGGTAGGAATTACGTCTGAGGAGAGACCCCTGTCTCTCAGGACCTGGCTTTTAACAGCCATGCCGTTAAAGCCAGTGACTGTAAAGCAGGATGGAAGATCGGACCCTGAGACAGCAGATCTTCCCGCATTGGCAGCCGCCAAGGAGGCTCGACGGCCAGGTGAACGATGTCCGCATACCAGGACCGACGAGGCCAGTCCGGCGCCACCAGAATCACCAGTGTTTGTTCCGAGGCCAACCTGCGAAGGAACCTGGACAACTGAATTGGAGGAAAGGCATAGATCAGACGATACTGATGCCAAGGCACCACCAGCGCATCCGAGGCGTCTGCCAGAGGATCGCACGTTGTTGCCATGAACCTTTCCACCTTGTGGTTTAGCCGAGACGCGAACAGATCCACATCCAGGGATCCCCACTTCGCCCACAGCATCTGAAATACCTCCGGGTGCAGGGACCATTCCCCCTGGTCCAGGGTCTGGCGGCTCAGATATTCGGCCTGCCAATTGTCCACACCCGGAATGTGAGCTGCCGAGATCGCCGGGACATGAGTCTCGGCCCAAGACAAAATTCTGGTCACTTCAAGGGCCGCCCGGGCACTCCTGGTGCCCCCTTGGTGGTTGATGTACGCCACCGCAGTGGCATTGTCCGTCTGCACCCGCACAGGACAGCCCTGAAGACGATCCGACCAATGGAGCAGGCACAGCCTGATCGCTCTCAATTCCAAAATCTTAATAGGAAGAGAGGATTCCTCCTCTGACCAAGTGCCCTGGGCAGATAGGCTGGCATCCGTGGTAATCACCGTCCATAGTAACGGCCGGAAGGATTTTCCTTCTGACACAGCCGGGGACTGAAGCCACCACAAGAGATCAGTTCTGGTTTGGCGACTCAGACACTCTCACGTCCAAGGACTGAGGTAGTCTGTCCCACCTGGCCAGGATCTCCGCTTGGAGAGACTGCGTGTGAAACTGTGCAAATGGTATCACCTCAAAGGCCGTCACCAACCCCAGAGACCGCATACAGGTCCTGAGTGACGAGGATTTGTTGTCCCTGAGGGACCTGACCTCGGATTGCAGGGTTCGGAGTTTTCCCCCTGGTAAGAACACCTTTGCTTGAGCAGAGTCCAGAACCATTCCCAAATAAATATGGGAGACGAACCGAAGGAGACAAGGTCGACTTCGGAACGTTGATCGCCCAACCGAACTCCTGAAGCGTCTGGACCGTAGTGGACAGATCGCGCAGCAGGCTCTGACCGGCACTCGATCTTAACAGGAGATCGTCCAGATAACCCAAGACCGCAATGCCCTGCGCCCGCAGCAGTCCCAGAACAGACGCCAACACTTTGGTAAAGACCCTTGGAACCGAAGCGAGACCGAAAGGTAACGCCACAAACTGATAGTGTTCCTCCGCTATAGCGAATCGGAGGTACCTCTGATGACCCTTGAATATGGGGATGTGTAGATAACGCATCCTTCAGGTCGATAGAGGCCAGGAATTCTCCCGGGCTCAGAGAGGCCACCACCGAGCGGAGCGATTCCATGCGGAATATGCGAACGCGCACAAAGCGGTTCAGAGCTTTCACGTCCAGAATCGGACGCACTTTGCCCTCCTTTCTGGGCACAGTGAACAGATTCGAGTAAAACCCCCGAAACCTGTCCCGATGAGGCACCGGGACAATTACCCCCTGAGCGAGGAGATCCTGCACCGCTTGATGCAGGTCTTGCAACCGCCCTGGGGTCAAATGAAGATTTGAGGGAAAGAATCTGTCCGCCGGCCATGAAAGAAATTCGATCTTGTACCCTAATCGAACGATTTCCTAAACCCACCTGTCCTGAACTCGGAGCAGTCAAGGTTGGAGGAAACCGCGCAAACGTCCCCCCACCCCTGAAATGGGTGAGGGCGCCCCTTCAGGCAGAGGCTGACTGAGCCGCTGCACCAGCTTGGCCGGATTTCTGTTTTCCGGCCCAGGGCCTTTTCTGGCCACCCTGGCCCTTGAAGGGTTTCCCCTTGTACTGCGACTTGAAGGCACGAAAGGAACCCAGATTAGGTTTAAAGGCGGGACCCCGCTTGCCGCGGAAAAACTTACCCTTAGGATTCTGGGGCAGCAGAGTGCTCTTGCCCCCAGTGACTCCCTTAACCAATTCATCCAAGGATTCCCCAAAAAGACGAGACCCCGCATAGGGAAGGTCAGCCACCGCCTTCCTAGATTTCTGGTCAGCCGACCAGCTCTCCAACCATATCAGCCGATGGTTAAGCACTGCGACACTGGACAGGCGCGCAGCTAAAGGGGCCTCATCTAAGGCCACATCGCACAAATACATGACCCCTTGATAAATCTGGTCCACCATCTCCACAGTAGTGGGTGGGGCAGAATCAGCCACGAGTGTGCGTCTGAGCACCTTGGTCCAGTCCGCCACAGCCTAAGCCGCCATGACATAGGCGAAAATAGGCCTGAGCATGGAACCCGCCACCACATAGGTGTGGCGGGCAAGCGATTTCAGCCTCCTATCCGTAGGATCCCTAAATACCGGAGAATCTTCGGTAGGATTCAGCGTAGCCTTGTTCAATCTGGCTACCGTGTGATCCACTTGAGGAGCCACACACCAGCGTGCAACCGTAGTCGACGCAAAAGGATAGAGAAGTTGAAACCTCTTAGGCACTGTGAAGGTGTGTTTTAAATTGCGCCATTGTTCATTCACAGTGTGATGAAACTCAGCGGGGCAGGGAAAAACCTGCGCCGTCTTACGGGTCCTGTGTGTACCAAAAGATGACACAATGCCCGGAGGATTGGGCTTATCCTCTAAATGTAGTGTTTCTTTAATGGCAGAAGTCAGCGCATCCATAGCCGCGCGTTCCTCCGGCGTCCCAGGGGGGGGGAATCATCCACCCCTGTAACCTCCGCCTCCCCCTCAGATCCTTGCGGGTCCTGAGAAGAGCGAGACCCTGAAAGGGGCATGCTACCTACAGCAACCATGTCACATTCAGAATCAGAAGAAAAAGAAATCCTAGGCCTTTTTCTAGCAGCACGTTCAGACATCAGCACATCCATTTTGGACACCAAAGACGCCACAACAGCAGCCAAATTAGTCAGAGTAGAGGATTCAGAAGAACTTGAATCCCCTACCAAAGCTGGAGGGAATATGCTGTCCTGGGATTCCATTGCAAACAAAAAAGCGCCGCGGACCCCGCAGCACACCGCTACAATGTACTGTGGAACACAGACCCCCCACAGGGACAAACCGAGCCAGAAAGATTGCACAATGGAGGAAAAGAAAGGACAGCTCCTACGATCGCTCCTGAGGAAAAAGGAAGGAAGTGATGTCACCGCAGAGACTGAACAGAGGCTGCAGGCTAAGGAAACATGGATGCCTATGCAAAGCAAATGGGAGGCTTCGGCAAAATGGCCGCCGACGTGCTCAGAACAATCGTTGCCACACACAAGATGGCGTCGTAAGGCGCCAAAAGACACTACACACAATGCTATACAAGCACCCACAGTGAAGCCAGACATGCTGCCCACACCTAAAATGGCGGACCGGCGGTTTTTAACCCCGCATCGGTCGCCACACTAGTCCGTACCTCCAAGCACCTTAGTGACACAGGAGAGGGATCCCCCAAACCCCACACAGCGCAGGCTGTAAGAAAAAAAACCCATGCAGGGACCAGGGAGCCCAAAAAAACGCACAGACATAGGGGACACCACAGACACAGAGGACTGCCGACCCCAGACAGAGGCCCCACACAGAGTGTACTTACCTGTACCCGATGGCATGGGGTGCCTCATAATAAACGGAGCAAAAACCGCCCACCCTCAGATGGCAGGGGAGTGCCGCCAGCCAAAAACGCAGGACACCAGGAGTGCACGGAAGAACCGTGCATGTGTCCGGTGAGGTAGCCACCTCACAAGGCTGCATCCCTGGACAGGGATGGGTCGTTTGTGAGGCCAGAGCAAACACATAGCCTATTAAACGCTCGATGGCGGGCTAGGATTCCATCTGATCCTCTGTCCTGGCTAACCAGGACGACCAGTCCGATTCCCAGCTCCGCAAACTCCATCTTCATCTGAAGATCCGACTAACTAAAAGCTGACAAAATAAACAGCTAGCAATGCAAAGAAAAAAAAAAAAAAAAAAAAGACATTTTCAGAAAATAAAAATATAAAATAGAAGAAGGCTGAGACTGTAGCCCCAGCACAGGGAAGCCTGACTACTCCTGAAATAGGCAGAAGACAAACTGAGTTGGGATGGGTATTGCAGGAGGGTTATTGGACCAGTGGGACAGCCCCCATGGGTGTGTCTATGGTAATGCTTTTGTTTTAACAAGTCTTTTGCCTAGCTACTCCTAAGGAGAGGAAGTCAATACCCCATTGGTGAAGACTGTATGAGACTGTCGGAGGACGCAAGAGAAATAGGAATTTAAACTTACCTGTAAATTCCCTATCTTGGAGTATGGTACAGAACTCTTATTTTATAGACCATGGGGGGTTCTATGCTGCTGCCTTCAGGTGACTGGACACTGACAGAACATTATTGCAAGGGCAGCCCCTAACAACATAACTTAGAATTTCCAATAGGCTTACAAGAAACACAAGGGTGTAAATAAAAGGAGGGGGGGGGGGGGTCGAACTTCTGAAGACGGGTACCTGAAAAAAACAGGTACCTTCTCCGCCTTCCCCAAAAAGGTGCCAAATGTGGCAGCGAAGGGGGGAGCAAGCAAGCAGAGCTTCCCCTTTTGGGTGTAGCTCCGCTTTAAATACTCTAACAGTTTGAAGCACATCATGGCTGAAACTTGTCATCAGCCTAGGTCTGAATGTCTACCCGTAGGACCTGGAAAATGAAATGTGTGAACAGAGGACCAGGTGGCAGCCTTGTAAATCCAGGATACAGATGCTTGATGTTCAAAAGCCTAGGAGACCCCATCAGCTCTGGTGAAACTGGCTTTAATGGACACGAGGAACTTTTGACTGGCTTCAGGTGATGCAGAGATTAAACAAATCCTCCTACATACGTTGTACCCAATTATCTATAGTCTTCTCGTCATCCGTTGTGCTGAATATTAAAGCTCGTCTGAGCTGTCAGGTCAGAAAAAAAAAAAAAAGGGGTCAGTTGCACTCTGCAGAGCTCAGTGTAGGAGAGCTTTGAGAGTTAATTGGAGGGAAGGGACAATCCCCCTCCCCCCTCACACAGAACAGAGCTGAGGCTGTCAATCTGCTGGAGGTCCCTCCCCATCAAAATGTTTTTCTTGTTAGGAAAACTCGCCATAAGTGCTTCATGTGGATAGCAAAGGAACGTGGCAGCAGACAGAAATAACAATAAGTACACCTAATTGAGATAAGCACACACTATAGAATGGTAGGTTATTTAAGGGTGTAGACCAGAGATATGCAAACTGTGGCCCTCCAGCTGTTGTAAAACTGATAAAGTCCCATAATGCCTGCTTCTGGGCGTCATGATTGTGGCTGTCAGTGTCTTGCTATGCCTCATGGGACATGTAGTTCTGCAACAGCTGGAGGGCCATAGTTTGCAAATTCCTGGTGTAGACCATGGAAAGGGGTGATCTGATCCACCTGGCAGTGATGGAGCAAGAGGCAGGGTGTCTTTTACAACAGCCCACAGATCGAACAAAGGAAATCAGTCTTGCAAATAGAGGCTATAGCGTACGAGTAGATCCTGACCACATCCAGGCAATGTGGGGCCATTTTATCGTAATGTTTTGGGGCAGGACAAAGGGAAGAGGAAAAAGTGTACAAGTTTTAGAAAAAGGAAGTTTATGGTCATAAAACCTTGACCAAAACAAGAAAATGTTCTTTACGAGAGCACCCCTAACTCAAAATAGGAGTCTCTGAAGAACAGGAGTTCCAGGTTGAGATCCCAAGGTGACAGAGGAGATCAATTTAGAGAAATGAGAGGAGCAACTCCTTGTAGAAAAATCATGTTAATGGATGGCAAGTGAAAGGCTTTCTGGAAGAGGATGGATAAAGGCAGAAACCTGTCCCTAGAGAGTCCACAGGTCCGGACACTGGCCAAGATCAGACTGTAGAAAAGCCAAATTTAGGAGTGATACGCATATTCCTTAGAGTTAAAGTGGTTGTAAAAGGCTTTTTTTTTTTTACTTTTTTTTTTTTTGGTGCAGCTCCCTCTGCCACCGCCACCCTCCTGAAAACGTAACTGAGCCAGATCTTGATCCAGCGCTGCTCTCTCTGCCTGCTGCTGTCAATCAATTATAGTGACAGAGGGCAGGGCCATACACTGTACAGCTCAGGAGCAAGCCTGCGTGAGTAACCCCCACTAGCAAGCAGCTTGCTGGGAGGGGTTTACTTGAAGGCAGGAGGAGCCAGAAGCACTGGTGGGGGGGACCCCAGAAAAGGAGGATCGGGACACTCTTTGCAAAACCATTCCACAGAGGAGGCAAGTATGACATGTTTGTAATAATATTATTATTAATAATAAATACAAAAAAATTCTTTAGTATCACTTTAAGCATTCTGGCCCTCCTATCATGCAAATAAGAACATCCTTGTGCAATGGTAAATCTTGCAGAAGTTAGATTTTCATGCTCTCAGAGCAAAGTAGGAATGACCGAACTAGAAGTACCCCAGCCTTCAGCTTTACGGCTAAACATTAGTGCACAGATAGTAACCAATCTATAAACCTATAAACCCCAATCCAAGCAACTGGAAAAACAAACTTAATAAAAAATATTGTATTTTAGTAAGAACCATACATTCCACATATAATAATATTGCCTCCAAAATTATTGTGCGCTGAAAGTTGTTTGCAGAAGGTTTTTTTTTTTTATCCTTAATGCAGAGAATGTATTAAGGTTTACAACCACTGTCACTTGGGTGCGATTTGGCACATACACCATTGTAGAATAGGAGCACAATTTGCTTATGAAAAAAAAAAAAAAATGTAAACATACTACACTATAAATATGTGTCCTATTTAGTAAAAAGCTTTCTTTGAGGAAGAATAGGTAGTGAGGAGTACAAGAGAAGGGGCCATTATAAATCAGGCTTCATTTAGACCCATATACATATTGGGGGGGGGGGGGGGGGTCGCACCATCTGGATACAGACTAGAAGTTTCAAAGAAAATTGAAGATTAGGACTTTATATTATATTAATGCTTGTTTTTGTTTAAAACCCTATCCTTAGGTCTTTGGTTTCAACAGCCAAAGCCAGCGAGTGAGAAGCAGGATGGAACAAGGGGCCAATTACCAGTAAAACTGGTCTGTTTGGAAGAGGCAAAGGCTTGTCCATGAGGTGTCTGTATCACTTTCTTCTGGGCAATTTAGTGTGATGAGAATCACCAGGATACTCCTATACTGCAAAACAGTCGAGGGAGGATCTTCATGAGGAGGGGGGCACAAACCAGTTGGAACCGAGTCAAAGGAATACCCAGAGCACCTACGGTGAAAGTAAGGGGATCCCAGGTACTGCTTCGAATTTGTTCAGCTTGTTGTTGAACCTAGAGGTCCACATCTGCATCCAGAGACGTTTCAAAATCTGTCAAAAAGGTGGTAAAAACCAGAGACCAATCCCTGAGGTCTAGGTGTTGACAGCTTAGAAACCCACCTGCCAGCTGTCCACTCCCAGAATGTGTATGGCATGAAATGTTAGCTTCTGCTGATAGTCTAGTACTCTTAATTTCTAGAATAACAGATTTGAGCAGAGGTTCAAGAAGTCCCCATCAACGGCTATCTCACCAAGGCAGGGCTTGACAAATTTGCTTTGAATCTAGGTGCCAGCTATAAAAGTTAGGAGACAGTTTTTTTTGTTTGCAGGAAGCTTTTACATTATGAGGAAAATGGGGTGGGTACCTGTTCTCATGTTTAGTTGAAATGTTCTCAAAAAATAAAAAGATCAAGTTTAATTTTTTTTACTGAATAAACTGTACTCTTATTTCAAGCATAATACTTTTTTATACATTGCATTTCACCTTCCCAATGACAAAATGACTTTCAATTTATAAAAACTACCCCCACGCTGTTTTTGTCTGAAAATTTACATTTTATTCCCCCATGGCTTCAACATTTATGGACATTTCACATCTCTGTGTTCACTGGCCAGGAAGCACAGAAGGCTGCAGAAAGGAACAAAAATAATTCCTGTGGTTTCAGGAGTGTAGCTGTCTGCAGGTGATGGCTGGGACTGGTGTTTTGGAAGAACATAGTCAGTTGGACATGTAGATGGGTGAGTTAAAGCTGCAGGCAGAGAAATGGTCATCAAACAGGCAAAAGAATCAGTCTAGGCTGCAGGCAGACATGTGGTGAATAAACAGGCTAAAGTCAGTACAGGCGGCAGGTAGAAGCAATACTGAACTGGTATGGCGGTGAACAGGAACATTGGCTGGCAGCACAGGTCTGGTGACACAGACTTGTGAAGTCAGGATCAGAAAAATTGTTGCTGGCTTACACTGGTCTAGTGCCATTGGGGACTAGTGTGGCAGCAATCAAACAATGCTGGCAACATTTATGGACACTACTGTTGGTTTACACTGGTGCTGTGATATGACAACTGGTGCATCGGTGATGAGGAACACTTTTGCTGGCATACACTGGGAATGGTGTGGCAGTGATCAGGAAAACCGTTGCTGGCGGCAATCAGGTAGGGCTGCAACTAACTTATTTTCATAATCGATTAGTTGGCCGATTATTGTTTCGATTAATCGACTAATCGGATAAAAACCTAAAAAAAAAAAAGTGTCTAATTTAGTTAATCTAGAATATCTATCTATATGCAGTGGTAAATATAACTATCCAGCTATATAGTTGGATATTTAATCCACTCTGAGACAGATCAATGTATTATTAGAGGTTTAAATGTGGTACATATCAGACTCAGAGATAATATTTTTAAAAGGCCTAAAACACGGTTTTGCAAATTTTCAGACTGGATTGGTATATAATATTCATGATAGACTCTTTATTAATAGGCAGGTAGTTTGATACAAGCTCCCTGCTCCTGCTGTCACTTATGCTGGCCATACACAAACTAATTTTTTTAGAACATTTTTAAAAACATTCATTTGAATTTTCTAACCATTAGTGGGGTCTATTCGGTGTTCGTTGTCAACCTCAGTGACAGGAAAATTTGAAGGAGCAGAATAGAAAACTTCTCGATCAAACGAATCTTCAAATAATGCATGTGGTTTTTGCTCAGAAGATATATTCATTTTAAAATTTATTGTTAAAAGCAAGTGGAATTTTCAAAAACACTCGTCCATTCAACGAATATACAACTAATTTTTGAACAAATATAGATGCAAATATTTTTGTCCAAAAATCCAATACATGTATGAGCAGCAGAAGACATTTAGTAGCAGCAGCTTGCTTTTTTTTCATCACCTGTCATGATGGGGTTAAAAAAAAATAGCCCTTTATAGTAAAACAGCAGATATCGCTACTGTAATATAATTATAATTTCTACTGTGAAACAGTGAAAGTATTATATCTTGTATCATGTGTATGCATATAAAATAAATATGCCCAGAAGTCGGATATGCCGGATATTTTAACTGGGAGTCAGACATGAAACTATATGAAGGGTGGAGGGGAAAATAACATTTTTATATTAAAGTAGTACTAACAGCTGAGACTTTTTTCATGGATATAATAATTTTAAATATAATACACAATACTAGTAAACTTTTACTTTAAATGTACGGTAATTGTAATGCCTTCTATCCCCTCTAGTCTATAAACTCCACCTTCTCTGGGGTCAGATGCTGATCTTCCCAGCACAGAGCCCTTAAAGTGATTGGAAACATTGGATTTTTTCTTTTTAACAACAATCTTGTCATACTTATCCTCTTTGTGTAATGATTTTGCACAGAGCAGCATTGATTCTCCTCTTCTGCCCCCCCCCCCCCCCCACGGCACTTCTGGCCCTTCCTGCCTTCAAAGTGCCCCTATAGGAAGCAGCAAGGTATAGTACTGTAGAAAGTGTCCCTATAGCAAGGTAAAAAAAAAAACCTCTGCCTTTAGAAACACTTGGTTCCTTCTCTTGCCCAGGTCTACATTCCCATGAGGCATTGCTCCTCACACATTCACAAGTTCTCTGCCATCTACATACATGTATGGATGGTGTACTGGGCTGTATGTGCATTGCACTGTGTTTTCTGATATGTAAACAAATAATGCATTCTGTATGCAGGACAACTAATTGGCTGACCGATTAATCGATTACGGAAATAGTTGACAACTATTTTCATAATCGATTAGTTGACGATTAATCGATTAGTTGTTTCAGCCCTACAATCAGGAGCACAGATTCTAGGTACACTGGTCTGGAGGACCTGTCACTGGTGTGGTGGTGGTGGGGGGGGGGGGGGGGGACAAACTATTGCAGTCCCCACATTAGTAGAATTACCGTATATACTCGAGTATAAGCCGAGGCACCCAATTTTACCACAGAAAACTGGAAAAACCTATTGACTCCAGTATAAGCCTAGGGTGGGAAATGCAGCAGCTACTGGTAAATTTAGAAAATAGAAATAGATAGCAGAGGCTGTGGCCATGGTGCAGGATATGCAGGGGCTGCAGCCATGATGCAGGATATGCAGGGGCTGCGGCCATGGTGCAGGGCTGAGGACATGGTGCAGGATATGCAGGGGCTGCGGCCATGGTGCAGGATATGCAGAGGCTGGGCAGGGGCCTTGCGTACCCATCCCCGAGGTGCCTTACATTTAAAAATGGCGCCGTCTGCCCAAGAATGGCCGAGTGCGTATATACTTTCCCGAATGGCGGCGGCACATGCGCAGTGTACATGTCGGGCCAGCCAACGCTGACTTTCGGTCAGCCCCAGGGAGAACAGGCAAGTGACTCCAGTATAAGCCGAGGGGGGCGTTTTCAGCATAAAAAAATGTGATGAAAAAGTTGGCTTATACTTGAGTATATACGGTAGTAAGCAGCAACATATTACATTTTAAAAGAAATAACTAAATACCCACCTTCCTGCTGAAGCATTAATCAATTGCTGCAGTTGTTCCACACAGGCCAAGCCTAAAAACTCAACAATCACATGCTTGCTAATTGCTCAGTTCTGTCAGTCACCACTTTTTGCTCTTCCCTTCCAGCTCTCACTGGAGCTCTGGGCTAGAAAGGGGGTGAGAGCAGCTCAGTGGCTTTGCTGAGAGACTGAGCCAGCTGCCAATCAGGTATCCGGGTGGATCCAGACATTGTTCAGATCCCTCCAGAGCCCTGAGTGACTTTGCGACAGCGTGTTTTAGCCTGTCAGCTGATTCGGGGTCACAAATCATTTGTACTCTACCTAAAACAGATCAAAAGGACAAACAGTCCTTACTCTGCTATTTTCTCAACCACAATGTGCTTAGAGCTGAACACTTGTGGATTTACTGATCACAGGGCAGAATGGGAAACAAACAATTCTTATATCACCTCCATTCTCTAACCTGAAGATGTCTGTCGGGTAGGTCACTCTGCAGCATTTTGTATCAGTTTATTTACATCCTATTACTGCCATGCTTCTTAGTGGTTTTTTTTTTTTTAATTAAAAAACGCTTATTTTAGGCTTGTAGATTACTTGAAACCCCCAAAAAGCTTTGTGAAAGCAGAGACCCTGTAGTAAACTTTGGCAGTTGCAATCTTTATGTCACACGATAGCTGCATTCCGTTTATCAAATCTACTCTCTGGGAAGGGGATCATGATTTTCTTTACACGGATTGCTTTTAACAGTAATGATGAGTTATAAGCAACTATTTCATGAACGGCATCAAATCATTCAGTGTGCACTATTGTGAAAGCTGTAATTGGCCAAAGCCATCACATGTCACAGATGCACCCTGATTGGCTCTGTCTGTACAATGTGATCACCGTGACCAATCACAGATCCCCACAATAAATGGCTATGATTGAAAGCCATTGTGTACAACTGGTATGTGATCACTGATCTGATCACAGCGATTACATAGTACTGGGACCAGCCGGGTACAGGGATTCACCAGACACAGCCGGTGACAGATCACGCACGTGCTGTGAGTGATGGGGGGAGGGGCATCAAATGTTATATGATAGCCACCTAGGAATGGAGAGCTCCCATTTGACTATAGGCTGGGTTGGAGGTAGGTAAAGTTTTGTTCTTATAGTAGAACTAAAAAAGGCACTTTTTTGCCATCCATGATCCTTTGGGGAAATTTACCTTTACTTCCTGTGTGAGAAGAAATCTTTCCAAATTGAGGAATTCCCTAGTTGTCCCCGGACTCACCAGGACTAGTGTCTCTATTGGGAGATTCCACCTCTATTACTGTCCCGAGGTCAACCCAAAACTTAGCATTTTCATTTACTTTCAATGATAATAGTAAACGTGACAATTAGAATGACTCTTCCTTAATAAGGGTACAGACAGCATTAAAACCTGACAGGCGTTCTACCCCCTCACTACCCCACCCCAAAAGAGAAATGTTTTGATAGTTATACTTTAAGTTTAGCTGTCCTTTAGGGCTGCCACGACGCGTCGACTACAAAAAATCGTCGACGTGCGTGAAAAGCGATGTCACACGCCCCCTGGCCGGCCGCCGCGCCGCTTGAAATTACCCCGCCGGGCTCCATCCACACCGATGCCGGAGACAAGACCGTCCACACCGATGCCGGAGACAAGAGGTGAGCGCTGACCGTCTCCAGCACCCCTGTACTCCGCCACAGCTTCTGCCGCAACGCCATCCTCCCCGATTACCCAGCTACTTAGAGATGTCACATGTGCGGCACTACATCGGCTTGTAATGGCCTGTACTAGGTGGGAGGGCTTACTGGGGGGGTCTGTACTGGGAGGGGGCTTACTAAGTGGTCTGTACAGTACAGACCACTTAGTAAGCCCCCCTCCCAGTACAGACCCCTCAGTAAGCCCTCCCACCTAGTACAGACCCGTTAGTAAGCCCCCCCTCCCAGTGCAGACCCCTCAGTACGCCCTCCCACCTAGTACAGTCTGTACTAGGTGGGAGGGCTTACTGAGGGGTCTGCACTGGGAGTTTGTACTAGGTTGGAGGGCTTACTGAGTGGTCTGTACTAGTGTACTGGGAGGGGGGCTTACTAAGTGGTCTGTACAGTACAGACCACTTTAGCAAGCCCCCCTTCCAGTACAGACCCCTCAGTAAGCCCTCCCACCTAGTACATACCACTTAGTAAGCCCCCCTCCCAGTACAGACCCCTCAGTAAGCCCTCCCACCTAGTACATACTGTACTAGGTGGGAGGGCTTACTGAGGGGTCTGCACTGGGAGGGGGGCTTACTAAGTGGTCTGTACTAGGTGGAAGGGCTTACTGAGGGGTCTGCACTGGGAGGGGGGGCTTACTAAGTGGTCTGTACTAGGTGGAAGGGCTTACTGAGGGGTCTGCACTGGGAGGGGGGGCTTACTAAGTGGTTTGTACTAGGTGGAAGGGCTTACTGAGGGGTCTGCACTAGGAGGGGGGGGGGCTTACTAAGGGGTTTGTACTAGGTTGGAGGGCTTACTGAGTGGTCTGTACTAGTGTACTGGGAGGGGGGCTTACTAAGTGGTCTGTACAGTACAGACCACTGAGTAAGCCCCCCTTCCAGTACAGACCCCTCAGTAAGCCCTCCCACCTAGTACATACTACTTAGTAAGCCCCCCTCCCAGTACAGACCCCTTAGAAGGCCCTCCCACCTAGTACATACTGTACTAGGTGGGAGGGCTTACTGAGGGGTCTGCACTGGGAGGGGGGGGGCTTACTAAGGGGTTTTTACTAGGTTGGAGGGCTTACTGAGTGGTCTGTACTAGTGTACTGGGAGGGGGGCTTACTAAGTGGTCTGTACTAGGTGGGAGGGCTTACTGTGGGGTCTGTACTGGGAGGGGGCTTACTGAGGGGTCTGTATTAATTACAGGATTAATTAGCTAATCAAAAAAACACTCAATTAAGCAAAAAAAATAATAAAAATAATCGTTCGATTAGTCGACAGACAAATTAATCATTAGTTGCAGCCCTACTGTCCTTTAGGGCTTGTTCAGCCATATGATAAAGGTTTCATTTTAACAGGTCATTCTTTACTTCCAGTGCGCTGCAGTGAGGGGGCAGTGTGATGTGATATTCAGTGAATCGTAGGGTTTACTTTTTTTTCCCCCCTTTAATCTCTTCTAAAGTGTCAGTGTTAACGCTTACACTATCATGAACACCAACATGGGGGAAATTGACAACTTTTACTGCCATGACCACCAAGGGGGAGTGGGTTTACTATTACTCCCATGACCACGTACGCAAGAGGTTGGATGGGCACGTTAGCGCTAAAGATAGTCAGTGGCGCTAAAGCTGGAGCTTCTCTCAAGAGGCGCCGCCCCTGCTCGCACATTTTTTATTTAGAACAGTAGAGCACAGTGACAGGCAGAACAGCCCTGGGCACTGTGAATTTCAGAGCTGCCTCCACACATTTCCATCTGCTCTTGCAATCAGTTGCAGGGCAGACAATGGCTGTTTGTTTCTCCCCCTCCAGCCCTCTCTATAAACGATCCACTACTATTGAGTCACACCTCCATTCCAAAAAAGGGACAATTGCTGCTGAACTGGGAGGTAATTAAAAATAAGGGGGGGGGGGGAAACCAGGAGACGAGTGAGACCAGGGGGTGGGGCTAGCAGGCACAGGAGCTTGAATGGTACAAAGGACGATCCTCTGTGCAAGGTAGGGCATGAATTAGATGCCTTTTTATGCCGGTGTGTACTTTTATTATACAGCCCACTGCATGTTCATGGGGACCCTCTTTAGGGTAAACACATGGGGAAAAACAGAGGACCAATAAGGAGAGATAGAATAAGGGAAAAAGAGAGATGGGGATGTGGGACAGAGCCCACTTTGCTCTATGCGTGGTCAGGTGTAAACAGACTTTGTGGCCTGTTTACGCCCAACTGCAATCTAATCCAATCCGCCCAGATGAGGGTAACATATCCCCTTCTGATTGTTTTTAGTATGCCGGATTGGGTTAGAGATTACACCCACTGCTCCAAGAGAATAGAGGGTCCAATTGGGTCCACCTGAAAAACACAGGTGGATCCAACTGGACTGCTCATGTAAAAGGTGCCTAAAGTGCAATGTGATCGATATAGGGAAACATTAATATATGTACGTTCCAAAGTGCTAGTGCAATAAACACATTTCATACAAAAAGTCCAATAAAATGGTGTCATGATAAACTTGTGCAGATCCACTGCAAGCTATTTTCACCAACTTCAGTGTAACATCACCAAGATAGAGCGCGCGCATGCGCATACACACACACACACACACACACACACTCTGCTTACCAAAAAAATGGGTCCTCTTAAAATTGTGAGGTCATGTGTGCTTGTCTGCTGTATATTGGCAGACACTTCACTCAAAGAGCAACAATGCAGGTATGATGGATTTCTCCCAAAAGCGGCCTTTCACCATTCCAGTCCAGTACCAACCACTGGAAACCCTTTATAAGCAAAGGATAAAGCATGCTATAGTGCATTACCAAGTCAATTTAACAATTTGTCACTTTATCCTAGTAAAGTCGTAAATACAGTACTTTTTATTAAAACAGCACAGTATGTCCTGCTAATGCACTATAGTGTGCTTTATTCTTTGCATATTAGAGGGTTTCCTGTGGTTGGTACTGGACGGAGTGGCAAAAGGCCACTTTTGGAAGAAAGCCATCATACATACCATAAATATTGTGACAGCGACACAATTCTTATCTTTTTGGCTCTATACACCACCACAATGGATTAGAAATTAAGCAAACAAGACTTTCAGCTTTAATTTGAGGGCATTTCCATCCAAATCAGGTGAAAGGTGTAGGAATTATAACAGTTTGTATATGTGCCTCGCACTTTTTAGGGGACCAAAAGTAATGGGACAATTGGCTGCTCAGCTGTTCCATGGCCAGGTGTGTGTTATTCCCTCATTATCCCATTTACAAGAAGCAAAATAAAAGGTCCAGAGTTAAATTTCAAGTGTGCTATTTGCATTTGGAATCTGTTGCTGTCAACTCTCAATATGAGATCCAAAGAGCTGTCACTATCAGTGAAGCAAGCCATCATTACGCTGAAAAACAAAAACAAACCCATCAGAGAGATAGCAAAAACATTAGGTGTGGCCAAATCAACTGTATGGAACATCCTTAAAAAGAAAGAACGCACCGGTGAGCTCAGCAACACCAAAAAAAAAACCCGGAAGACCACGAAAAACAACTGCGTTGGATGAACGAAGAATATGTGATATTCACCTACCACAGGCTACAACAGTAAATTACAGATTTACCATAGTTCACACAAGGGTGGCATCTGCAGAAATCATAAAAGACACTCTGGCCCCTAGTAAGTCTTTAAAGTAATCTCAGCATTCTTTAAATTTGACATGATAAAAAAGGGGTTACAGATTCTTAACTCGAAAGGAGCTTACGGTAAATCTCTGGAACTAGCGTTAATAAGAAAAAATTAAAAGACATAAGAGAGGAATAAACGTGAAAACAAAGACTTATTCAAGAGGGGATTACCTATTGAATAACCTTGTTAATATCAGTAACAGTGCGTTTAAATTATTTTCACATCTCTTCTTTTGCAAAACCAAATACAAATCCATTCATTACGAAATCCAATATCTAGAAAGGGTAGGCATCTTATCCTGAATCGGCTCAATACCATAGCGGGCTCAAACCTGGGGGGGGGGGGGGAAGATAGCATTCTGGAATGGGGCAGTGGGGGGATTACTCAAATCAAATTAACAGATTAACAAAAGGGTGATACAGGGACCACCGATTGGGCTGCAAAAAACATTTCTTAGCCGTACCCCATGCCTGGAGCATAAACTTTAGTAGGATGTGGGGGAGCGTCACAGACCCTATGGCCCTGCCCTGACTTAAGCTGTTACAGCTAATTTTGTTCAACCCCTTGTTAAAAAAAAAAAAAAAAAAAAAAAAAAAAAGGAAGGTTAAAAGAAGGAGAGAGGATGAACCTTAAGAGACTCACACCACGCAATGTACGTCTTCCACATACAATGGTAGATCTTCCTGTGGGGAGATTTCCAAGCTTTTAACATAGGAATCATTGACTCAGACAAACCTCTATCCTTTAGCACCTGGCATTCAACAGTCAAGCCGTCAAAGCTAGCGACTGTAAAGTAGGATGGAAGATCAGTCCATGGACAGCAGATCCTCTCTGAGAATAAGCTTCCAAGGAACGTTGGCGACCAGATTGGCGTACCAGGCCTGGCAAGGCCAATCTGGTGCCACTAGGATGATCGGAATACCTTCTGCCTCCATCCTGTGTAGGAGTCTGGGCAGAAGCTTGAGAGGGAAGGAGTGGATAAGATACTGACCACATGGTGCCAACATTGCATCTGTCAGAGGATCCCCTGAACGATGCACAAACATTTGCACCTGTTGAGCTGAGGACACCAATAGATCTACCTCAGGGGTGCCCCACCAGAGGCACAGCTGATGAAACCCCTCCAGAAAAAAAAAGGGACCATTCCCCTTGGTCCAACACCTGCTGACTGAGGTGATCTGCATGCCAATTTTCCACCCCGGGAATTTGTACGGCGGAGAGGGTTGGCACAAACTGTTCTGCCCACCTTAGAATGCCGGCTACCTCCAGATGGATTTCTTATGCCTCCACTTCTTATGCCCCCTTGGCGATTGACATAAGCCATGGCTGTGGCATTGTCCAATTGAATGCGCACTTGGCATTCCTGAAGACGATCCGTCCATTGATCCAGACACACAGTCTGATCGCTCGGAGTTCCAGGACATTTATTGGTAGTCTGGACTCTTCAGTGAATGCTTGCTGAGAACACCTCCCCAGCCTACCATCTGTGGTGAACACGGTTCAATATAAAGAGGAGAAAGGATTTCCCCAGCTGAAGCGCCAGAGAGCAAAGCCACCATATCAGCGAGTCGACTCCTTTGTACCCTGATCTGATGGTCCAGAGGCTGCGGAGTTTTGTCCCATTTGGTCAAAATCTCCCTTTGCAGGGACCTCGTATGGAACTGTGAAAACGAAACCGCCTCAAAAAAAAAAAAAAAAAAGTAGATACCATCAGGCCAAGCACCTGCATGCAAGTGCAGAGGGATAACCATTTTTTGGACAGCCAGAGGCGAATTGCAGCCTGCAATTTCTGGAGTTTGTCCAGGGGAAGGAGCACTCTGGCTAAGGCAGAGTCCAGAGTCAGGCCCAACTTGTCCAGCTTCGTGGACAGAACCAGGGCAGACTTCTGAAAATTCAGAATCTCGCCGAACTTACACAGAGTTTGCATTGTGATCTCCTGGTTCTCCACCAGAGCAGAGGGAGACTCCACTCGCAGAAGGAGATCATCCAAGTCGCCCAATACCGTGATCCCCCTGTTGGCGTAGCAAGGCTAGCACTGGAGCCAAAACTTTTGTGAAGACCCGAGGAGCGGAGGCGCGACCAAAGGGTAATGCCACAAACTGATAATTCTCCTTTACCACAGCAAAAGCAGAGAAAACACTGGTGACTGGCACATATTGGAATGTGAAGGTAAGCATCATTGATATGGATAGAGGCGAGAAAATCCCCCTGACGCAGGGATGCCACCACCATTCAAATGGACTCCATTCTGAACTTCTGTACCCGCATAAAGGTGTCCTTTTATGAAACGGAGATGAGCAGTGATCCTGCTGATCACAGCTCATTTCCGATCATTCTCAGTTTATGAAACAGAAATGATCGCAGGAGAACATGTTCTCCGCTGATCATCTCTTCACACGGGAATCTGTCATTGACAGACACAGAAATGGCCAGGCTATGAAGCTGCGATCCCCGCACTTCACTGGCGATCTGGGTCAGAATTCACACTCCTGGGTTCACCAGCCTGGAGCTTGTGAAGCGGGGAGTGAAGACAGAATCGGGGGAGAACTGAGGGGGAAAAAGGAAGATTATCGACTTCCTTCTTCCTCGTTCAGACCCCCCAACACAGTAATCATGTCCCCCTGCCATATTTATTTATATATATATATATATATATATATATATATATATATATATATATATATATATATATATATATATATATATATATATATATATATATATATATATATATATATATATACATATATATACACACACACACACATACATGTAGATATGTATTTAATGTGTATATATATATATACACAATGTATGTGTGTGTGTGTATTCAGTGTATATATATATATATATATATACATATTTATGTAAGGGGACTATTATTTATAACCTCGTGTACTCAGCAGTGATAATTTATCTCTGCTTGTTAAAGCGCGCGAGGGATTTTCATACTACTGTAATCTCGCTTTGTCTCACGAGATTACAGACGCTCCATTGACTTCAACACAGATCTCCGAGAAAACTGTTCTCCTCTGATCACCCTGGGCGAACTGAAGTTCTCCGATTCATAAAATGGGTGCCAGATGTAATCATTTTCCCCGGAGAACTGTAGAGAAGCCAATGGAGAAAAAAATTCACCCGTTCATAAAAGGACACCAAAACAGTTTAGCGCCTTGAGGTCCAGGATTGGACGCACTTTGCCTTCCTTCCTGAGACTGGTGAACAGGTTTGAGTAGAAACCCAGAAAACGTTCCAAAGTCGGAACCGGGGCAATCACCCCTTGAAGAAACAGGTCTTGTACCGCCCCCTACAGACCCTGTAACCGGTCTGGGGACAGGCGCAGGTTGGAAGGAAAAAACCTTGCCGGGGGACAACAGCGACACTCAATCTTGTAGCTGGACTGAATGACTTTGGACTCACTCATCTTGCACCAGGGAAGTCCACAGATCCAGAAACCAGCGAAGACTCCCCCACCCCCGATACGGGTGAGGGCGGACCTTCATGCAGAAGGAGCCTTGTCCACGGGTCTGGAGAAGCCAGCTCTCAGCTTGCCAGACCAAGTATGTTTGGATCCACCATAGGAGGCCCTGAAAGGCTTTAAGCCCTTGTCAGTCGACCCTGAGGGACGAAAAAAAACAAACTTCTTGAGCCGAGAAGGAAGGTCCACATCTACGACAAGGTTCCTTGCCCTTAGCAGCCTGCAGAAGAAAAGGTACTCTTCCCCCCTCATGAGACCTTTAATGATGTCACCCGGGGTAGCTGGCGGATCCTGTCCACTCTATGCTGACACAGCCCATTCTCCTCTATGGGGCAATCGGATGGAAACGGACAGTCTGGCCGTTTCCATCCGATGCCATCCAAGCCGATTCACTGGACGGATGGAAAATAGAATCACCATCCGTCTGTTTTTAGCGAACAGGATTGAATGGCCGCGGGTTGCCACTTCATAGAGGAGACTGAAGGGTCTGTTTAGGTCTGCCTGCAAAACTGACTGGCGGACCTGATCAGACAGCCTGTGTGAAAGGGGCCTTCGGCTGTGTGACTGTGGCGTGGCATGGCAGGGAAATGATGAAAAATAATGAATTTATTTTTTTTTAAATAATGTAAACACACTCCCTTTCCACTTGCCTTTTAAGCAAAGGGCGCCAGATAAAGCCTACAAAAACTTCAGTCTCTTCTCCTCTTGGAAAGGAGATGGGCGGGCATTGAAAACAGGCAAGGGAAACAGTCTTGTTAGTGACTGCTGGTCATACTCCCGGCCACCACAAGAGGGCGCCAGTTCCCCATTGGAAGCGTCTCACTCAAGAAGGCCGAAAAGCCGTGGCCTCAATTATCGGACGGCGCAGTAGTCCGCGCACTTGCGCGGGGGGGGGGGGCGCAAAGGGACAGAACACCTCCTGCAGTGCACCCCAGGTGCCAGGTCACTAATTCTAGTCGCCAATGTGACCTGGCGCCCGGGGTTTGTCGAGCCCTGAGTTAAGGTATACATAAATGACAGTTTTTTTGGTGGATCTGAATGGTCACCCAATGCATCTCTATGGGGAATCGGATGTCAGCAGAGACATGTCTGCTGACATCCGATCCGTCAAATCTGGACAGATGGAAACCCTATTTTCCATCCGTCCAGGGGGGATCGGATGAGAATGGACAGACGGTCCCCATAGAGATGCATGGGGAACTGACAGCTGTGTCTCCGCACTCAGCGCAGAGACACAGCTGTCATCCTCCTGCTCAGCAGGGGAATCGGCAGATCGATCCCCCGCTGAGAAAAATGGAGTCCGTCTGACAGACTCCGTGTGTGAAAGGGCCCTTAAAAGCCGGTTGCCTTGTTCAATCTGGAAACCAGAGGGTCCACCACTGGTGGCACAGTCCATTTCTTAAGGAGGGGCTCCTCATAGGAGTAACACCTAGTACAGCGCTTTGGAACCTCACGGGGGCGCTTTGATCATCCCCGCTCTTTTGCAACAAATCTGTCAAAATGGGAAAGGAAACACCCTTGCCACTCTGGATGGCTTTTGATGCCAAAGGGATCAGCTGGGTTCTCCATCCTGAGGGTCTCATGGACAGATACAATCAGTGCATCTACCAGAGCCTTTTCTTGTGTGGTCGGAGAGATGGAGGAATGATCCTCACTATCAGAGGATTCCAGGCGCGTGGTCACAGACCCAGCAGGGTGACCCACGTCCGCGGCAGCCGATTCAGGATCTGATGAGACAAATGAGGCAGGTGAGGGACGCTTTTTGCTAGCC
Organism: Pelophylax lessonae; assembly: GCF_965119305.1. NCBI lineage: Eukaryota > Metazoa > Chordata > Amphibia > Anura > Ranidae > Pelophylax > Pelophylax lessonae. The sequence goes on along the minus strand of NC_138768.1, from coordinate 349,876,879 downwards.
CATCACCCGCAAGCCACCTCCACCCAGCACACAAGGGACTCCAGGACCGCCGTCAGTGCATGGATGGATGGTTGGGACCCGGAGGCCCCCGCAGCCTCAGAGAGAGGGGGGGGGGGATCAGGTGGGGAAACGTGCTCCAAAGACTCCATAAGTCACCAGGGGGACCACACAAAAAAAGTAACACACTGCTAAGAGACAACCCCCACCGTGCTGGCAGCGCCACCAGATCACCAAGCACAAGGCACGGAGCGATCCTCAGCAGAGAGGGAGGGGACCCTACCAGACTCACCAGAACCAAATGATCCAGGAGTCAGCACCAGGGGCTCCCACTGCCGAAATCGCCGCCCACGTGGCTCCACTGTCATAGTTGCTGCTATTTGCAATGCAAACCACAATAAAATGGCCGCCGGACTACACAAACATGGCCGCCATGTATAGGAACACACAAGGCTACAATAAAATGGTGGCGCCACGAGGCCTACGGGGACCCAGCAATCAGGAGACCAGGCCTCAGGACAGATCCAGGCAGGACAGGATGCCCTGGCAGGAGCCCCCAACAGGTACATAACACCCCCCCCCCCGCCAGTCAATAGTCTGGTCGCCAGCGGCGTAACCCCATCGGCAGTTAGGGCCCTGCCCCCACACAAGGAAAGTGGACAGAGCACCCCGAAAATACACATCCCCAGCATATGTGGAGGGGGAGCAGGATAAGGAACTGGGCGGGGGGGCTGGGGGTACTTGTGAGAAGGAGGGGCCCACGTCCACCCCAAAACCTTCCATGAGTAGAGGGGTGGGGGGGGGGGGGGGACAGCTACTCATATAATATATATTATATATACATATACACACACACACACACACACACACACACACACACAATCCGGAAAGTATTCACAGTGCATCACTTTTTCCACATTTTAGGTTACAGCCTTATTCCAAATTTTTTCCTCAAATTTCTATAAAACAATACCCCATAATGACAACATGAAAACAAGTTAGTTTGAAATCTTTGCAAATTTAAAAAAAAAAAAAATTGAACATGTACATAAGTTTTCACAGCCTTTGCCATGACACTCAAAATTGAGCTCAGGTAGATCCTGTTGACACTGATCATCCTTGAGATGTTTCTACAACTTGATTGGAGTCCACCAATGGTAAATTAAGCTGATAGGCGTGTGCTTTTCCAAATCATGTCCGGTCTATATAAAAAGGTCCCACAGTTAACAGTGCAAATCAGCAAACCAAGCCATGAAGTCAAAAGGAATTGTCTGTAGACCTCCGAGACTAGATTGTATCGAGGCACCAATCTGGGGAAGGGTACAGAAAATTTTCTGCAGCAATTAAGGAACCAATGAGCACAGTGGCCTCCATCATCCCTAAATGGAATAAGTTTGGAACCACCAAGACTCTTCCTAGATAGGGCCACCAAGCCAAACTGAGCGCCAAACTGAGCGATCGGGGGAGAAGGACCTTAGTCAGGGAGGTGAATAAGAACACGATGGTCACTCTGACATGTCTCTGTGGAGAGAGGAGAACCATCCAGAAGAACAACCATGTCTGCAGCACTCCACCAATCAGGCCTGTATGGTAGAGTGGCCAGATGGAAGCCACTGCTCAGTAAAAGGCACTACAGCCCGTCTGGAGTTTGCCAAAAGCACCTGAAGGACTCTGACCATGAAAAACATAATTCTGGCCTGATAAAACAAAGACTGAACTCTTTGGCCTGAAAGGCAAGAGCCATGTCTGGAGGAAACCAGGCACCCGTCATCACCTGGCCAATGCCATTCCTACAGGGAAGCATGGTGGTGGCAGCATTATGCTGTGGGGATGTTTTTCAGCAGCAAGTCTTGAAGCCTAGTCATCAAAGCTGAAGTAACATAACAAATAAAGAAACCCGAGTATCAGTGACAATCATACAAATAAACAATACAGTATCTGGGTTGAAGTGTATATCTCAAATCACTTAATCTACCAAAGGGGAACCCTAAGGAGCAGAAGCCAAGGATTCTAGAATTGGATAGCCTACAGAATCACAGAGCAATTAATACCGTTAGGTACATAGGTAGGTATGTAAGTATAGATAGGTAGGTAGGGAGTTCAGCTGGAATGCACCAGGGGCATTGTAAGGTCATGCATTTGGCTGGGTGTGAGAACTGAGTTTACCCAGGGTATTGGATAGGTCTGCACTAAAGGTACCAGCTCCTAAATTTGAAGGGGGTCATGTGGAGAGAGATTTCCTCTGGCAGGAAAGAGTGCTCCATAAAGTGGCGCCATCTGATGATGAATCGCTTTAGTGGTTTGAATTGTTGGGTGATAGGGTCCAATTCTTCCACAAAAAATTTCAGGACCGCTTGTTTCACCAAGGCTATATGTGGTGGGAGAAGGATGTATCCAGGCTTGCATTAACGTAATGCGTGCTGTAAGGAGGCAAATGTGGGTCCATTGTGGAAGTGCATCACTGGTGTGTACTGATGAGGAGGCCAGTGGCTTGTCGCAACCAAAGAGGCACAGCAGGGGATCCTTAGGGAGAGAGAGATTCTTAATGATTTTAGTGATGTAACTGATAACCTGGTCCCAAAAGGTGGAGATGTCTTGACATTCCCAGAGTCTGTTGAAAAGAGTTGGTCGAGACGCAGAACACCAAGGGGGGGGGGGGGGGGGGAGTAGCTGATGAGGGATCTGTTTTGTCATGGCAAAAGGGGAAGTACGCCCTATGGGCTATTTTAAATTGGATTTCTCGCCAGGTCTCATTAATAACCAGAGAGGGGACTTTTTGGTATCCAGTAAGGATCTGTCCCGGGACATCTTGGCTGTTGATAGTAGGAATCCAAGGTTTAAAAAAAGGGACTGTACGAAATTTGGAGGTCTGGTGGACAACAATGTTGGAATATATGTCTGATATAGAGTAATGTTCCAAATCTATTAGGGTGTCAAAAGGAACGTTTACAGGGATTTTTTCTAGGCTGAAAGCAGGATCTGAGGTAGCTGAATAGCTGGTCGTAGTGGAATGACTGAAGAGAGGGAATATTGTTAAGTGAGTTCAGAAAACGGACGTAGTGTACCCGAGACCGATGAGACAATCATTAAGCCTGATGCGGACGCTGAAAATTTTACAGTCGTAGAGGGTGGGAACATCGGATTTCCCGATATAGGTAGAGGACAAGAAATGGCAAAGGAAAGGTCCAAGAGTTTTCTCACCTCTCTTCAAGCAATAACCAATTCTCACCTCTCTTCAAGCAATAACCAAGTCTAATTAATGAGTTAGTTCTCAGGGACTGAGGTAAGGCGTAAAGCCTAGAGTGGGGGGGGGGGGGGGGGGGGGAAAATCGCCTGAAGATTGAAGGGGGGGGGGGGGGGGGGGAGACCAGAACAGCTTCTAGTTCGTAGTTAGTAGAACGGGATTTTTTGTTGTTTTTGAACATCGGTAGGTTTTAAATAACAATGGGAGGTGTCTGTAGAGGGTAGAGTAATCTAGGAAAAAAGACCAATTTAAAAGAGATGGCATCTCCCAAATAGCAAAAGGGGCAGGTCTGCCCAGGCTTCCAGCTTCTGTAAAATTTTAACTTGTACTGGACGGTAGTTAAGAGTATATAGTGAGGAGGGGTCCTTGCCTATTCTGATGCCCAAATAGGCTATGTGGTGACTTACCACCAAAAAAGAAGAAATCAAGTCAGGTTCTAGCCAACCGTGGGTTAAGAGCCAGGATTTCACTTGTCAAAATTGATGTGGAGTCCTGTACACTTACGAAAGGTAGTGAACAGATCTCTGAGGAGTCTAATATCTGAAGAGGGTGTAGTTGAAAACAGAATGTTGTCAGCGAAAAGTGCTGATCGGAGGACTTAACAGGACACCGCTAACTCCCAAGGGCGAGTTGGATTCTGGAAGTGGTTCTATAGCTATATTAAAAGGAGGAGGAGGAGGGGGGGGGGAAGCCCTGTCTAGTGCCTTTGGTGAGCAGAATGTCTTGCTATAAAAATGTGGGTGTGACGAGGCGGGCAGTAGGGGCTGAGTAAATTTTTTTGACAAATTGTAGTATGGGACCAGACATACCCAGGGCCCTCATGACGATGAAAAGCCAGGAAAAACTAATGTTATCGAAAGCCTTTTCGGCATCTAGGCAAATAATGGCTTTGTCACAGTCAGGATGAGCCCTGGCAAATTCAAGAGTTAGGAGGACTTTGTGTAAATTAAGAGTGGCAGAGCGCCCCAAGATAAAACCTGATTGGGCTTGATGCAAAGTGGATGGGAGAAGGAGAGCAAGACGTGAAGCAATGATCTTGGAGAGGATTTTAGCATGGACATTGATCAGAGAAATGGGTCTGTACAAGCCAGGAAGAAGGGGGTCTTTACCCTTTTTAGCAATGAGTTTATTGTGAGCTTGAGAACCCGTGGGCATATACAGTGCCTTGCGAAAGTATTCGGCCCCCTTGAACTTTCGACCTTTTGCCACATTTCAGGCTTCAAAACATATAGATATAAAACTGTAATTTTTTGTGAAGAATCAACAAATGGGACACAATCATGAAGTGGAACGAAATTTATTGGATATTTCAAACTTTGTTAACAAATAAAAAACTGAAAAATTGGGCGTGCAAAATTATTCAGCCCCTTTACTTTCAGTGCAGCAAACTCTCTACAGAAGTTCAGTGAGGATCTCTGAATGATCCAATGTTGACCTAAATGACTAATGATAAATAGAATCCACCTGTGTGTAATCAAGTCTCCGTATAAATGCACCTGCACTGTCTCAGATAGTCTCAGAGGTCCGTTTAAAGCGCAGAGAGCATCATCAAGAACAAGGAACACACCAGGCAGGTCCGAGATACTGTTATGGAGAAGTTTGTTATGGAGAAGTTTAAAGCTGGATTTGGATACAAAAAGATTTCCCAAGCTTTAAACATCCCAAGGAGCACTGTGCAAGCGATAATATTGAAATGGAAGGAGTATCAGACCACTGCAAATCTACAAAGACCTGGCCGTCCCTCTAAACTTTCAGCTCATACAAGGAGAAGACTGATCAGAGATGCAGCCAAGAGGCCCATGATCACTCTGGATGAACTGGAGAGATCTACAGCTGAGGTGGGAGACTCTGTCCATAGGACAACAATCAGTCGTATACTGCACAAATCTGGCCTTTATGGAAGAGTGGCAAGAAGAAAGCCAATTCTTAAAGATATCCATTAAAAATGTTGTTTAAAGTTTGCCACAAGCCACCTGAGAGACACAAACATGTGGAAGAAGGTGCTCTGGTCAGATGAAACCAAAATCAAACTTTTTGGCAACAATGCAAAACGTTATGTTTGGCGTAAAAGCAACACAGCTCATCACCCTGAACACACCATCCCCACTGTCAAACATGGTGGTGGCAGCATCATGGTTTGGACCTGCTTTTCTTCAGCAGGGACAGGGAAGATGGTTAAAATTGATGGGAAGATGGATGGAGTCAAATACAGGACCATTCTGGAAGAAAACCTGATGGAGTCTTCAAAAAGACCTGAGACTGGGACGGAGATTTGTCTTCCAACGAGACAATGATCCAAAACATAAAGCAAAATCTACAATGGAATGGTTCACAAATAAACATATCCAGGTGTTAGAATGGCCAAGTCAAAGTTCAGACCTGAATCCAATCAAGAATCTGTGGAAAGAACTGAAAACTGCTGTTCACAAACGCTCTCCATCCAACCTCACTGAGCTCGAGCTGTTTTGCAAGGAGGAATGGGCAAAAATTTCAGTCTCTCGATGTGCAAAACTGATAGAGACATACCCCAAGCGACTTACAGCTGTAATCGCAGCAAAAGGTGGCGCTACAAAGTATTAACTTAAAGGGGGCAGAATAATTTTGCACGCCCAATTTTTCCGTTTTTTTATTTGGTAAAAAAAGTTTGAAATATCCATTACATTTCATTCCACTTCATGATTGTGTTCCACTTGTTGATTCTTCACAAAAAATTACAGGATTTATATCTTTATGTTTGAAGCCTGAAATGTGTCAAAAGATCAAAAAGTGCAAGGGGGCCGAATACTTTCGCAAGGCACTGTATGAGCCCTCAGCCCACATGTGTTGTTAGACTCAACAGATGTGCAGTGTGTAATGCCTGGGTATTGGCAGCGGTGCGATTTAGTAATGCCTGGTGTGCGCTACAGAGAGAGTCACTGGCCTGCATGTACTGTAGGCAGTTTTGCTTCTTGAGTTGGGCCGTATAGGAGATAATTTGCCCTCTAAGGAAAGCCTTCCCAGTCTCCTAAAATAAATTAGGGATGGACAAACGGGTTCCGTTGGTTTCGACAAATTCTGCCCATGCTGAGTGTAGAGTATGTTTGAAGTCTTCGTTATTAGAGAGATAAGAGGGGAAAAACGCCAAGAGCCCTTCTCTCAAGGGGTTAGGAATCCTGAGAGTTGGACAGTGACGGGGGAGTGATCAGAGATCACCATGTCTGCAATGGTAGGTTGAGATATAAACGGTAGTAGGCCTGAAGAGCAGAGGAGGTAAGCCAATATTATAAAAATATGAACGTGGGGGTGAGAAGTAAAATTCCCTATCCAGAGACATCCTTGATGAAAACTGCTCCAGAGCGCTCTGGACCTCAGACTGGGACAAAAGTTAATCTTCCAACAGGACAATGACCCTAAGCACACAGCCAAGATAATAAAAGGAGTGGCTACGGGACAAATCTGAATGTCCTTAGTGGCCCAGCCAGAGCCCAGACTTGAACCCAATTGAACAACTTGGGAGAGATCTGAAAATGGCTGTGCACTGATGCCCCCCATTCAAACCTGATGGAGCTTGAATGGTCCTACAAAGAAGAATGGGAAAAACTGCCCAAAAATAGATGTGCCAAGCTTGTAGCATCATACTCAAAGAGACTTGAGGCTGTAATTGGTGCCAAAGGTGCTTTAAGTATTGAGCAAAGGCCGTGAATACTTATGTACATGTGATCTTTTTTTTTTTTAATACATTTGCAAAGATTTCAAAACAAACTTCTTTCATGTTGTCATTATGGGGTATTGTTTGTAGAATTTTGAGAAAAATAATGAATTTAATCCATTTTGAAATAAAGCTGTAACATAACAAAATGTGGAAAACGTGAAGTGCTGTGAGTACTTTCTGGATGCACTGTATTACAGAAAAAGGCCTAGAGAGGAAGTTAATAAGGTACAATTTTTTATTTACTTTTTTGGACTAAGCCCGATTACATATCAGCAGATTGAGCTTTTGTTGGCAGAAAAACTGGTTTTACGAAGTAGAAATGCATATGGAAGTACACAAAGAAATTGTGCATCATAACAAACTCAATGGATTATATTCTCTTTTTGATGACAAGTCATAAGGAATTAGAGGATGACTGCAGTCACTAGAAACAGAGAGAGAGAGCGAGAGAGAAAAAAAACAAAAAAATAAAAAGTTAGACCTAGAAAAATTCTTCCTGTCTGGCCGGAGGAAAAACATATACTGAGGTACTGCTGGTAAGCAGCCATTTTTATAATGTGGATCATGAGTTTCCTGTGTTAGGTGGGAGAAGCCTCTGTGTGAGCCATCCTGGAAGAGGACTTGGAAAAACGTTTTACCTTATAAAAAACAGAATTAAGCCCACTGATTAGGACTCCGTTCACACTGGGGCGACCTGTGAGGCGACCTGGTCGCCTGCCATAGAGTAGCTGTGGACCCGTTCTAATAGGAGCGACACAAGTCCACAAGTCGCTCCGACTTAGAAAAAGGGTCCGGAGCTTCTTTGGGGCGACCTGGAGCGACCTGCATTGACTTCAATGATATGAAGTCCGTGCCGGCCGCTCCGAGGTCGCGGTGTGGTCGCCCCGGCAAGTAGCGTCGCCCCAGTGTGAACGGGGTCTTAACGGTTTAAAAAAAGGTTACATTCCCAGCTTGCTAAAGAGACACCTGGAGAAGGGAGCAGCAGACAGTGCTGGCAGGGGATTGCCAAAGAAGAGGCAAGTGACCTTTCTGGGCAATACTTTTGCAAAAACCCGGTAAGTAGAACCTCGTTTTGTTTACCCACTTAAAGAGGTTGTAAACTTCAGAATTAAAAAAAAAAAAAAAAAAAAAAAAACCACAAACACTTGAAAGACAAACACATAATGAGCTAGTATGCATTGCATACTAGCTCATTATGAAATACTTACCTTAGAACGAAGTACGCATGCCGACCGCTCACCTGTCTCAGGGGTGACATGTTCGGTTGCCCTTCTTTCGGGTTTGCGGCATCCTGCAATCTGATTGGCTGGAGCCACGATGAAGTCACTCCGAGCATGCACGTGTGAGCCAGCGGTCACGGCACGGGGCTTTGAAGGAACGGCACGAGCGGCCGTTCCTTCAGAGCGCATGCGCCAGTGATGTCACTGGCTGCATGTAAAGTAAATATCTCCTAAACGGTACATGTTTAGGAGATATTTACAGTACCTATAGGTAAGCCTTATCATAGGCTTACCTATAGGTACAAGTTGCAGAGGAGGGTTTAAGAACAGGCTTTTTCTGGAAACTTTCTCACACGTAACAAATCAAGTTTTTTTTTTGGCTAGAAAATTACTTACAAACATTATATACACTGCTCAAAAAATAAAGAAAAAAGAAAAAAAAAATATTAAAGAAACACTTTGAAAACACATCAGATCTCAATGGGAAAAAAATCTCATGTCTTGGGAAGGAAAGGATGCCACATAATTTGATGGAAATGAAAACTGACAACCTACAGAGGGCTGAATTCAAAGACACCATGAAAATCAAAGTGAAAAAATGATGTAGCAGGCTAGTCCATTTTGCTGAAATTTCATTACAGCAACTCAAAATGGTACTCAGTAGTTTGTATGGCCACCAAGTGCTTGAATGGTTGCCTGACAGCATTGGGGCATGCGCCTAATAAGACAACGGATGGGTATGGTGGGTATTTCCTCTCAGATCTGGACCAGGGCATCTCTGAGCTCCTGAACAGATTGAGGTGCTACCTGGCAGCCTTGGGTGGACTGAAAAATAATGTCCCAGAGGTGTTCTATTGGATTTAGGTCAGCAGTGCATGGGGGCCATTCAATGGTATCAATTCCTTTAACCTTCAGGAACTGGCTGCATACTCTCACCACATAAGGCTGGCATTGTCGTGCACCAGGAACAACCCAGGAACCACTGCACCAGCATAGTAGGGTCTGCCAATGGGTCCAAGGAATCATCCCAATATGTAATGGCAGTCAGGGTGCCATTGTCTAGCCTGTAGAAGTCTGTGCGTCCCTCCATGGATATGCCTCCCCAGACCATCACTGATACACCACCAAACCGTTCCTGCTGAACGATGTTATAGACAGCAAAATGTTCTCCACGGCTTCTCCAGACCCTTTCAGATCTGATTACATGTGCTCAAGGTGAACCTGCCCTCAGTGGCCGCTTTTGGCCGGCCTCCATTATTCCTCCCATTTTTCGCCTTTCCCCCTGGGCCATAGAGCAGTAAATTGATTCCCCCCACCTGTGGTGATTATGAGTGCCTTTGTGGTCGCTTCTTGTCTCCTGTTGCTGTGGCGGCATCAGACCCTATGTGGTTGCTGGCGGCGCCGATGCGCACCTGCTGAGCATGTTTGCACATGCGCGCCAGTGCAGCATTAGGTCAGCGCGGGGTGGCGCTGGTACACATGCGTGGGCTGGACTGCCATTGGAGCTTGGAGGCCGAAAACAGATTGGATGGGCGGAGGCCTAGAGAGTCGCTGGTGAGGCTTCTGGAGTGAACGAGCCAGGTGGCTCTTCCTATGTACACATGGGGTAGCAGAGTCCCCGTGATTTGGGGATTTTAAAAGCCATATAGGCTGGTATTAATTAGGGATGCACCAAATTGAAAATTCTGGGCCGAAACCGAAAATTCAGGATGCCCTTGGCCAAAATCGAAAAAGACTTTTTTTCCCCCCAAATGATTTTAAAATAGTTTCTTCTAACATTTTATTAATATTATACAAGTCGGAGGACACCGACTGTCGGCCATTCATTTTCAGAAGGAGACATGAAAAAACACAAAGTCCATCCAACATAAATAATGACTGAATGGTAGAAGGAGGGAAAGGGGGGGGGTGAAAAAGGGAAGGGAAGGGAAGGAAAAAACAATCTAAAATAAATTGGTAAATAAGTATGGAATGTCCATAAAAAAGTAAATTGAATAAGATATCCAACAACTGCACCAAGCAGCTCTTCTCAGAAGTGAGCAAAACTCTGGAACAAATACAAAAAGCACAGAACAGCACTTTTTAGTGCAGACAGATTTTATTGAAGAGTGTTAAAACAAATGTAGCAACTCACAAGAAGCCACGGCATGAAAAGGCTGTTGTATCAATAATTGAGCAAGACTCCTCTAGATGGTGCCGTCCATCCACATGTAAGGACAAAACTGAAGTAAGCCGTCCATCACAGGAGGAGAGGTGCCGGCTGTCTCCTGTGATAGTCCGGGTCCCAAGCAGAGCATCTATTGTTTTTCACTAGATATCTTACTAGTATCACCACAGAACAAACTTTTTGTTGTAGATAACTAACCGCAAGATGCATGTTGGCGATTTAAGCCTTGATCACCTATGGGGGAGGTCTGTTTTGGACTGCCCCATCAACTGAGGGAGTTGAAAACAGCTGGTTGTAGAATAAATACTGTTTGACATTGTTTATACTGATACTGATGTTTCCATATATTGGAAGTATGTGGAGTGCTTATACTGGAGGCCGCATACTTTAACCACTTGCTGACCAGCTGCCGTACTTATACAGCGGCAGGTCAGCTCTGTCCCACGAAACGACGCACCTGTACGTCGTTTCGCGAGACAGCTAGTGGGGATACGCGCCCCCCGATTGGCCACAGGGGGAGCCAATCAGCGGGTCTGGCGGACGGGATGTCCATCAGGCACCCGCGAACGCTCCCCGTGGAGACAGACTGTTCTGTCAGTAATGAACACAGGGATCCTGTGTTTCTCCTATTTAAGAAAACAGGTCTCTGTAGGTCCCATCCAACAAGTTCATCCCCCACACAGTTAGAAAGCACCCCCTAGGGACACATCACCCCTGGTGTTAACCCCTTCCCTGCCAGAGTCATTAGTACAGTAACCATGCATCACTGGCCCCCCAAAAGTGTCAGGTGTCCGATCTGTCCCCTGCAATGTCACAGTTCCGCCAATATCTTTCGCCTAGTTTAAAGATGCTTAACTTTTGCGAAAAAGGAATCAGTATATACTTTTTGGGATTTTTTTTTACCAAAAACATGTAGCAGAATACATATTGGTCTAAAATTATTAAATAACTTAATTTAAATTTTTTTTTTTTGGGACTGTTTTAGAGCAAAATTAAAAAAAATTGTTTTCTTTGTTTTTTTTTTTTTTTAGAATTGTCGGTCTTTTTTTGTTTTCAGCACAAAAAATATTCGCAGAGGTGATCAATTACCCCCAAAAGAAAGCTCTATTTGTGGGGGGAAAAAAAAAAAAAAAAAAAAAACGACATCAATTTTATTTGGGTACAGCGTCGCATGACCGCGCAAATGTCAAAGTAACGCAGTGCCGTATCGCAAAAAAATGGCCTGGTCATAGGGGGTAAAACCTTCCAGTCCAGAAGTGGTTAATCTACAATCATAGTATTAAAATTGTTAACTATATAGGTTTTTTTTCAGAGCTTGACTGTAATTTGCTTTCCTGAAGAAGCGGGCATTGACCTGTTAAACGCAACTGCGTTGGAAAGTTGCAAGCTATTCATCACCTGATCCAATAAGGATTGATGATCCAATTTCACATTGTGGCGTATAAATGTAACCTGTACATGGAATGTGTTATGTCATGTCCTTATGGAATGTCTTAATGATTTTAAACTTTGTATAAATACATTTGTCACTTTTTATTAATTGGTACCGTCATAGTCCTTAATTTAGCTTATAGGGTCTTTGTGCAATGCTTTCTACTACTTGAAGGGGCAGGAGGAAAAGGATCCCTGATGACGCACAAGTGTAAGATGATAGGAAAGACAACCTCACTCTGGACTCCTGCCAGGCCACAACTCCAACGCATTTTGCTCTGCGCCTGAAGCTTAGTCATCGGGATAAGATCCGGGGTACTGAGTGAAAAACATTGGAGGCCTGGCCTGACGGGAGCCCAGGCTGAGATTGTCCTATTATCGTACACTTGTGTGGTTGGCGGCACTGGGGATCCCTTCCCCCCCCCTCTCTTCAGTGGTCTAGGAGCCAGTATGAGCGCCACTCCCGCATCAGCGGATGCATCCACCACCTACATTGCCAGGCCATTTTTTGTGATATGGCACTGTGTGCCTTTAACTGACAATTTTGCGGTCGTGCAACGTGGTACCGAAGTAAAATAGAGATTCTTTTTCCCCCCCAGAAATAGAGCTTTCTTTTGGTGGTATTTGATCACCTCTGTGGTTTTTATTTTTTGTGCTTTAAACAGAGTGACAAATTTGGAAAAAAAAAGAAAAATACAATATTTTTTACTTTCTGCTATAAAACATATCCAATAAAAATGTAAAAAAAAAAAACTATTTTTTTTTCATCAATTTAGGCCAACATTTATTCTGCTACATATTTATTGGTAAAACAATTCCCAATAAGTGTATATTGATTGGTTTGTGCAAAAGTTATTCCGTCTACAAACATTGGGTTATTTTTATTTATTTCATTTTTTTTTTTTTACTAGTAATGGTGGTGATCAGTTATTTTTTAGTGGAACTGCAACATCGCGGCGGACAAATCAGACACCTGACACGTTTGACACTTATTTGGGGACCAGTGACACCAACACAGTGATCAGTGCTAAAAATATGCACGGTTACTGTACTAATGACACTGGCTGGGAAAGCATTAACATCAGGGGCAATCAAAGGGTTTGGTGGGTCCCTAGCGGGTGCTTGCTAAGTGTGTGTGTGTGTGGTGGTGTGTCCCTAGCGGGTGCTTGCCAAGTGTGTGTGTGTGTGTGTGTGTGTGTGTGGTGGTGTGTCCCTAGCGGGTGCTTACTAAGCGCGTGTGTGTGTGTGTGTGTGTGTGTGTGTGTGTTGGTGTGTCCCTAGCGGGTGCTTGCTAAGCGCGCGTGCGTGCGTGTGTGTATGTATGTATGTATGTGTGGTGGTGGTGTGTCCCTAGTGGGTGCTTGCTAAGTGTGTGTGTGTGTGTGTGTGTGTGTGGTGTCCCTAGTGGGTGCTTGCTGTGTGTGTGTGTGTGTGTGTGTGTGTGTTGGGGTGTCCCTAGTGGGTGCTTGCTAAATGTGTGTGTCTGTGTGTGTGTGGGGTGTCCCCCTAGTGGGTGCTTGCTAAGTGTGTGTGTGTATGTATGTGTGGTGTTGTCGGTGTCCCTAGTGGGTGCTTGCTATGTGTGTGTGTTGGGGTGTCCCTAGTGGGTGCTTGCCAAGTGTGTGTGTGTGTGTGTGTTGGAGTGTCCCTAGTGGGTGCTTGCTATGTGTGTGTGTTGGAGTGTCCCTAGTGGGTGCTTGCTAAGTGTGTGTGTGTGTGTGTGTTGGGGTGTCCCTAGCGGGTGCTTGCTAAGTGTGTGTGTGTGTGTGTGTGTTGGGGTGTCCCTAGCGGGTACTTGCTAAGTGTGTGTGTGTGTTGGGGTGTCCCTAGCGGGTACTTGCCAAGTGTGTGTGTGTGTGTGTGTGTTGGGGTGTCCCTAGCGGGTACTTGCCAAGTGTGTGTGTGCGTGTGTGTGTATGTGTGTGTGTATGTATGTGTGGTGGTGGGGTGTCCCTAGTGGGTGCTTGCTAAGTGTGTGTGTGTGTGGTGTCCCTAGTGGGTGCTTGCTGTGTGTGTGTGTGTGTTTGGGTGTCCCTAGTGGGTGCTTGCTAAGTGTGTGTGTCTGTGTGTGTGTGGGGTGTCCCCCTAGTGGGTGCTTGTTAAGTGTGTGTGTGTGTGTGTGTGTGTTGGGGTGTCCCTAGTGGGTGCATGTATGTGTGGTGTTGTCGGTGTCCCTAGTGGGTGCTTGCTATGTGTGTGTGTTGGGGTGTCCCTAGTGGGTGCTTGCCAAGTGTGTGTGTGTGTTGGAGTGTCCCTAGTGGGTGCTTGCTATGTGTGTGTGTTGGAGTGTCCCTAGTGGGTGCTTGCTAAGTGTGTGTGTGTGTGTTGGGGTGTCCCTAGCGGGTGCTTGCTAAGTGTGTGTGTGTTGGGGTGTCCCTAGCGGGTACTTGCCAAGTGTGTGTGTGTGTGTGTGTGTGTTGGGGTGTCCCTAGCGGGTACTTGCCAAGTGTGTGTGTGTGTGTGTGTGTGTGTGTGTGGTGTCCCTAGCGGGTGCTTACTGAGCGCATGTGTGTGTGTGGTGTCCCTAGTGGGTGCTTGCTAAGCGCGCGCGTGTGTGTGTGTGTGGTGGGGGCTTGCATTGATTGGGAGAAGACACAGATCCGCGTTCCAGCTTAGCAGGAACATAAGATCTCTAACTTCTCCGCTGTCAGAAAGGCATTCCGCCTTGTTTACATAGGCCAGTATAGGTGAATCTTGGCACCCCAGAGTTTTTGGAACTACATTTCCCATGATTCTCAACTACACTGCAGTGTGCAATGAGCATCATGGGAAATGTAGTTCCAAAACATCTGGGGTGCCAAGGTTCACCATCACTGACATAGGCAGAACGGTAATCTGCCTCTGTAGGGAAATATCGTTGGTGGTCGGCGGGTTCTGCCGGACCTGCTGATTGGCTCCCCTTTATCCAATCGGCGCACCCACGCCACCTAACGACTACTGTACGAAATGACGTACAGGTACATGATTTCGTGCAATAGAGCCACTTTGTTGCAGTGAATGTACGTTAAGCACTCAGGCAAGGGGTTAAAAGCATTGCTTGTTACCCACAGCAACTCATTTGCCCAATAACAGGATCATAAGAAAAAAAAAATAAATAAATAAAAGTTACTATGGGAAACCATTGGCAGTTCCCCTAGACATAAGTCATGCACCCTAGAAGGCAGGACAACTATACAACATAGCAAATGTCTGTCATTAACGCATTACATAAACTCCAACTTCTAGAAGTAGCAAACTCCACTCCCAGCAGTGACCCCAGCCAGGGTGACTCCATAGGGCCAACACGTGAGTAGGCCTCGCAATGTACCCCGGGAAATGTAGTCACTCCACACAGAGTTCCCGGTAAGGACTTAGGCGTTATAACTGCACTGTACTGATAAGGTGAAGGAGAGAGCTGCCGATAGGAAGGCCTCCTCTCAGGCCCTGCTTGGGAACGTTACGCACTAGGTCGCACTTACCAGAGTCAGCGCCGCCCGGGTCGCTTGCAGCTTCCTTTTGCTGACCGCCCTGATGGTTGCCCTCACCAGCGAGGCGGACATGTTGTTGTCGTCACTGTTGTTTTCACCCCTTCGCCCATAGGAATGTGAGAAAAGCCCCCTGGTAATACAGAAGAGGGGGGTGAAAGGTGACGACAGCTAGTCTCAGCTCTAGCAACTGCACCGACGCTCCACGCCCAGCGCCGCCGCTGATTGGTTGCGGTGATTATCAGCCTCTCACACGCGGCATGTTATTGTGTAGGGAAGAGGATGGTGCATGCGCAGAAGGAGCCCTAAGGACAAGCTGTCCCTGTCATTGAGAAGCCAGTCACATGGGAGCTGTGCCATCTATTATAAACTGGAAGGAGCAGCTTGCATTTAACCACTTAAGGACCAGGCCAATTTCTGACACTTGTTGTTTACAAGATAAAATCAGTATGTTTTGCTTGAAAATGACTCAGAACCCCCAAACATTATATATATTTTTTTAGCAAAGACTCTGGAGAATAAAATGGCGATCGTTGCAACATTTTTTGTCATGTGGTATTTGCGCAGTGGTCTTTCAAACGCAATTTTTTTGGAAAAAAATATATTTCACTGCAGCATTTAAAAAAAAAAGTAAAGTTTTATGGCTTACATTTTTTCTATAATGTGAAAGATAATGTCACGCTGAGTAAATAGATACCCAACATGTCATGCTTCAAAATTGCGCACGCTAGTGTAATGGCGACAAATATTGGTACTTACAGATCTCCATAGGTGACGCTTTAAACATTTTTACAGGTTACCAGTTTAACGTTATACAGGAGGTCTAGGACTAGAATTATTGCTGTCACTCTAACAGTCATGATAATACTTCACGTGTGGATTGAACACCGTTTACATATGTGGGTGCGACTTGCGTATGTGTTCGCTTCTGCACGTGAGTTCAGAGGGATGGGGCGCTTTCAATTTTTTTTTTTCTCTAATTTATTTTACCGTTTTCTATTTTTACACTGATCCTTTACATTTTTTTTTTTTATCGCTTTTATTCCTATTTTAAGGAATGTAAACATCCCTTGTAATGGAAATATGCAGGACAGGTCCTCTTTAACCACTTTACCACTAGAGGATTTTGCTGTCTTACGTCTGGGCCACTTTTTGCGATTCGGCGCTGTGCGAATTTAACTGACAATTGCGCGGTCGTGCGACGCCATACCCAAACGAAATTTACGTCCTTTTTTCCCCACAAACAGAGCTTTCTTTTGGTGGTATTTGATCACCTGTGCGATTTTTACTTTTTGCGCTATAAACAAAAAAAGAGCGTAAATTTTGAAAAAACAACAATATTTTTCACATTTTTTTATATGAAATTCCCCCCCCCCCAAAAAAATGTAAAAATCAAAATTTTTTTAAATTTTTGGCCAATTTGTTTTCTGCTACCTATGTTTGGTAAAAAAATTCACAATAAGCGTATTTTGATTGGTTTGCGCAAAAGTTATTGCGTTTACTAACAAAGGGAAAGATTTCTGTCATTTTTGGTGGTTTTTTTTAACGCGTAATGACGGCGATCTGCGATTTTTTTTTGCGGGACTGCGACATTGCGGCGGACAGATCGGACCCTTGACTGACATTTTTGACACTTTTGGGGGTACCAGTGACATTACTGCAGTAATCAGTGCTATATATATATATGCACTGTTACTGTAAAAATGACACTAGCAGGGAAGGGGTTAATTTTATTGGAGAGGGAGGGGTTAATGTATGCCTGGTGCTTACTGACCTGTGTGGGGGGAGGTGACTGTGTGACACAAGGACAGATCCAGGGTTCAGCTATGCTGAACCCTGCAATCTGACCCTGCCTGTCACTTCGGAGATCCGCCCGCTTGTGTTTACACAAGCAGGCGGATCTCCACACTAGATCCCCGACGATTGGGGAGGAGCGGCGGCGATCGCCGCCGCTTCTCCCCTGGCCCGACTCCCGCTGTGACTGAATACAGCGGGAGCGAGCCTCCGGCGCCGCGCGCGCGCCGCAGAGAAAGGGTAGTGTCTGACGACGTAATACTACGTCATCAGACGATAACGAGCCACTTTGCCGCAGTAGTACTACGGTACTCAGACGGCAAGTGGTTAAAGTGAGATCTTGGGTCAAAAAGACCTCAGATCTCACATCTACACTAAAAAACAAAAAAAAAAAAAAACGATTTTAACTTGTAAGCAACAAGTGTGAGAAAAAGGCTTAGGCATGAAGGGGTTAAGCTCAAGCACTGATGTGGCAGCAGCCTCTGTCTGATACTAGTTGGTGTGCTTTGGATGTTTAACCACTTCTGGACCGCCCGCCGCGGTTTTACGTCACTACTTTGACGTTAAATATTGAGATTATCGCAGCAGATAGCCACCATAACCCCAATATTTTTTTACTGGGCGGGTAGGCCTCCATCTCATAAAAGTGGTCCCAGTAGTGGATTCACCGCGGAATCACTTTTATGGGCGGTGGGAGAGGTGCCCCCCCTAGCGTGAAAAACGATCCGGTCCTCTCCCCTTCTAGGCAGGAATTGAGTGAGGGCAAGCAAGGCCCACTCAACTCTATGGCCTTGGAGGACCAGACCAACATCATACGTCACTTCCTTCCAACTGCCTTAAAGGGTCCATTTTTTTTCATGATGAAAAAAAATTACTTTTATTTTTTTGCTAGAAAATTACTTGGAACCCCCAAATATTATATATAAATATTTTTAGCAGAGACCCTAGAGAATTAAATGGCAAACGTTGCAATATTTTATGTCGCATGGTATTTGCGCAGCAGTCTTTCAAATGCAAAGTTTTTGGAAGAAATACACTTTCAGGAATTTTTAAAAAAAGGCGATAAAGTTAGCCCAATTTTTTGTATAATGTAAAAAAAAGATGTTCCTGACAGACTCCATGGCAGTTTATGTGTGGGTTAGTCCCACCTCCTCCTACCTCATAGGACCCTACTCCCATAAATTTTTACTCCGTGCCAGAGGCCGTGTTCCTTTTTTGTCCTCCTCCTGAAAGGATTATAGTCAAATCTTACCTCATGAAGATTCCCGATTCAGGCCTGGCGGTCTGCACGTTGGATCGAGTGGTGTCCCTTTCATGTCCAGCACGCCCTAGCTATTAGCGGGGTAGGACACGGGCGTGGAGTCAGTTGCCGGAAGAGCTTACAAACCTGGCCAATGGCAGGCAAAGCGACATTTGGCCAATCGTCCCAGCTATTAGCGGGAGGCCCATTAATACGCCCCATCATGTGTGCAGCCGTGGTGTCCGTATGGTCCAGGGCCTGGTCGTGGAAGTGGTGATGTATCCTGCTTTACATTCTATGGCAGCAGTTTGTTTTTGTATATTCTCCTGTTGTTTGTTACTTATCTCTCCCTGGGTTCTAGTTTGGCTGTGGGATGCATGGCGTTCCATTCCACGTCCTTCCCCTCCACTCCACTGCTTCCTGGTGTCTTCCAGGCTCGATCTGAATCGAGGCTTGGTTCACACAGGTGGGGGGGCGGTGCCTTCCAGGCTCGATCTGAATCGAGGCTTGGTTTGCACAGGTGGGGGGGATGGGGGCGGTGACATCATTCCAGTAGCAAATTCAAATAGCTGTTAGTTTCAGCTATCTGTGGGTTTGTTCAGCAGTGTTTCCAGCGGCTTCCCCGTGCTCTGCAGGAATCTTTAAAGGTGAGAGATGGCTGTGATTATGCTGAATAGGCTTCCTGCCTGCTTTCTGCATGTCACTCATTCATAATCTCTTGCAGTTTCCTAAAGTGATATGGATGTCTCACCGCCCCCTGGTGGACAGCCCTTACATTACAGGTAAGATTGGTTTTATTCCTCTCCCTGTAATGTTTGGGGTTTTTTTTTTTTCTGCTGTTCTGTTGAGTCTTTATTTTCTTTCCTAAAGCCCTTCTAGGTCTGAAAGACGTCACTCAGCCCGTGAAGATAAAGATCCTCCCAGGTCGCAAACGCGGCATTCATCATCAATCATCATCGGTCGTCCTCTAGGCGACATGGTGAAGAGTCTGGAGCTACTTCAGGACACCGCCACTCTGACAAAAGATCCTGATGGAAAGTCGCTCTGTGAGCCCTGTTTTGCACATGCTGCAAACAAAAGGGAAGACAGCAACCAGCAGATGGAGTCGCTGGTCAGGTGAAAAGTTATGGAGTCCTTAAAAACCTCGGATCCTGCTCGTGCTGGAACTTCCTCCCCCAGGATGGCGAGTACTCCGGCTGGTGAAAATATTGATATCCCTGGGCCTTCCCAGCACAGCCACTCCTCATCTGACTACTCTGAGGGTGAGCTTGAAGCAAACGACCCTGGTGCGGGTTTTGACTTTGCCATAGTTCCCTCCTTGGTCAAAGCTGTGAAGGAAGCCCTGAAGTGGGATGAGCCGGTAGAGTCACCCTCTAAACAGAAGAGGTATTTTAAGCACCTCTAGAAGGAACGCCCTTTCTTTCCCCTGTTAGGGGAGGTCGGCGAAATCCTTACAGACGAATGGGGCTGCACAGAGAGAAAAAACTCTCTACTCTCCAAAGTGAACAAAATGTACCCGTTTAAAACGGAAGAGGTTAAACACCTGGAATCTGCACCTCTGGTGGATGCAGCACTGATGCGTCTGGTGCGTCATGTCACCCTTCCGCTTGAAGACACAGTGACCTTTAAGGATGGCCTTGAGAGACGCATTGATTCAGACCTCAAGCGCATCTATGTGTCAGCAGGAATGGCATGCAAGCCAGCATTGGCTCTCGCAGCCCTGTCTAAAGCAATGGAGGTGTGGACAGACAGTGTGGACACAACACTCAGAAGCGTGTCGGAAGAAGTCGCAAGAAATTCGCCAATACATGAGCTGAGGCTGGCGGCTGCTTTTTTGGGGGAGGCCTCCCTAGACATGGTCCGCCTTGCAGCACGGGTAATGCTTTCATCGGTTACTGCAAAACGGGCTCTTTGGTTACGTCCTTGGTTGGCCGATCCTGCGTCAAAACAGGCCGGGTGCCGAATTCCATTTGAGGGGTCCTTCCTATTCAGCAAAAAGTTAGAAAGCGCCGTTTCCCATGCCACAGGTGGTAAGTCACGGTTCCTTCCCCAGGATAGGCGCTTGCTGGACCAGAAGAGGTCTCAGCCCAGGCAAGGGGCTGATCGATCAAGGGATGCTCGCCTATATAAGCCTGGCCGTCAATTCCGAAAGAACTGGAGAAGACCGCAGCCTTCAGGACAGAAAGCACCCAGAGGAGGGTCTTCTGGTGGTCGGGAGGCCACGAAGTCTTTTTGACGTTGTGCCTGCCCAGGCGGAGCAAGTCGGGGCTCGGCTACTATGCTTCCAACACGTCTGGGCAACCTCAATAAACGACTTCTGGGTCGTCAAGACAGTATCAACAGGCCATTCCTGGAAATTCTGCAGTCCGCCCAGACTGAGGTTCATTCCAACCTCATTGCCACAGTCAGAAGAGAAAAGACAAGGCCTTCTGTCTTACGTAGATCTGTTGGTGGCTCAAGGCGCAGTGGTTCCAGTTCCAACCAACGAGAAGTTCCAGGGTCTATACTCCCCTCTCTTCTTGGTTCAGAAAAAGAGCGGTGCTTGGAGACCGGTCATAGACCTCACGCACCTGAACTCTTTTATCAAGAAGGAGAAATTCAAGATGGAGACGCTATTCACCATCCGTCAAGCAATACAACCGGCAGACTGGCTTGTGTCAATCGACCTCAAGGACGCCTATTTCCATGTGCCAGTGGCAGCAGATTACCAGAAGTTCCTACGATTCGCAGTAGATCAGAATCATCTACAGTTTGTCTGTCTCCCGTTTGGGCTTACTACATCGCCGCGGGTATTCTTAAAGGTCTTACTAGCAGTGGTGGCTTTGATCAGGACCAAAGGCGTCCGTCTACACCATTATCTGGACGACCTGCTCCTGCTGTCACAAGACCGAGAACAACTTCTGGTACACAGGTCTCAGGTAATAGCCACTCTTCGCGAGTTTGGCTGGTTACTGAACATGGAGAAGAGCCATCTGGAGCCTACCCAGTCTTTAATATTTCTGGGAGCTCAGTTCGACACAAGTCGAGGCACAATTTCTTTGCCCCTCGAGAAGATCCCGGTAGTCAGGGACAGGGTACGCCTAGCTATGACGGCCACTCACCTTCGAGCATCTCAGTGTCTAAGATTGGTTGGGACCATGGTAGCCACGACTCCAATGGTGAAGTGGGCACAGTGGAATATGCGGCCTTTCCAAGTGGGGTTTCTCCATCAGTGGCGTCCAGGAGATCAAAATCACCTCATTCGCATAACATCATCAATGCGGGAGAGCCTTCCATGGTGGCTGCAGAGCAAAAATCTCCTCAATTGCCATTCCATCATGCCCATCTCTTGGATCACAGTTACCACGGATGCCAGCAACACCGGATGGGGTGCCCTCTGTCAGACAGAGATAGCCCAGGGCAGCTGGGATTTCCAAGCTCACAGGGTAGTGTCAAATACTCTAGAATTGCGAGCCGCGTTCTGCGCTCTGAAAGCATTCCGTCACCTAATAGAAGGGACTTCTGTGATCCTGAGGATGGACAATACTACCGCGGTCTCCTATGTGAAGCGACAAGGAGGCACTCCCTGTTGAAGGAGGTAGATCCAATTTTATATTGGGCCCAGAAACACCTGGTCAACCTCACTGCAGTGTTTCTTCCAGGGGTACAGAATGTTCAAGCGGACTTCCTCTCAAGAGTCCGCTTGGACAACAACGAATGGAGCCTTCACAACGATGTCTTCCAGTGGCTCACTTCTCTGGAATTTCACCCAGAAGTGGATCTATTTGCATCTCCATGCAATCACAAGCTTCCGAAGTATTATGTGAGGTTCCGTTGTCCCCAAGCCTTTGGGACGGATGCTCTGACAGACCATTGGAGATTCCACAGGGCAAATGCCTTTCCCCCAGTTCCTGTCATTCTCCGGTTCCTGGCGAGACTCAGGATGGAAGATGTGGAAGTGCTAACAATAGCCCCATACTGGCCGAACAGGCCATGGTTTCCACTGCTGATGCTCCTCAGTTTTCGGGATCCAGTTCCTCTACCCATCAGGCCGGACCTTCTGTCCCAGGGAGCAACTCTGCACCCATGCCCGGCTCATCTGCACCTGAAGGCATGGTTTTTGAGAGGGAAAGGCTGGAGGCGTTAGGTTGCCCGAGTGGGGCAATTTCTACTCTCTTAAGTGCCAGAAGAGCGGGCACTAACAAGGTCTACGGAAGGATCTGGTCCAAGTTCATGGATTTTGTTACCAAGAAAGGGGGGTCATGCAATGACCTGAATATCCAGCATATTCTTGGTTTCCTGCAGTCGGGACTGGACCTACCATTATCCGTTAGCTCACTACGTGTGCAAGTTTCTGCTATTTCGGCCTTCACAGGAACTTCTTGGGCGTCTCATCCCCTTGTTCGTCAATTCTTTCGGGGAGCTTCCAGACTCAGGCCACAGAGGAAGCCAAGGTTCCTTAAATGGGATCTTCCACTCGTCTTGAACTTCCTTTCTGACGTCATAAGAAGTCACACAGAGCAACTCTCCATTAAAGATCTGTCTCTGATATTGGCCTTCTTGGTTGCCGTCACCTCGGCTAAAAGAGTCTCCGAGATTAGTTCTCTGGGTTGCAAAGAACCATTCCTGACCTTCTTCCCAGATCGTGTGGTTCTTATCCCCATGTTGGGATCACACCCCAAGGTGGTCTCTGTTTTCCACGAGAACCAGGAGATTGTCCTTCCAACATTCAAATCGTCAGATGATCCGAATACACATCCATTAGATGTGGGTGCAATTCTGAGACTGTACCTGGATGCAACAGCTTCCTTCAGGCGTTCAGATTATCTATTTGTTCTCCTCCATGGAAAGAACAAGGGCTTGCGGGCCTCTTCAAGATCCATAGCGGCATGGATTGTTCAGACCATCCAATGGGCATATAAGGCTAAGGGCTTGGCTCCTCCAGAAGCGGTGACCGCGCATTCGACAAGAGGGGTGTCCACATCCTGGGCGGCTTCTTGTCATGTGGCCCCTGAAGTAATATGCAAGGCGGCATCATGGTCTTCCATTAACACTTTCATGACTCATTATTGTATTGAGCCAGCTTCATTGTCTTCTGTTAACTTTGGTTTGCAAGTTCTGTCTGTTGATGGTGCAAATTAAATTTCTTTTGGCCAGCAGTTTCCCACCCTTGTGTGTTTGGCTAGTTATTTCCCACACGTAAGCTGCCATGGAGTCTGTCAGGAAAACGGAAAATTGTTATCAAATACTTACCGTAATTTTCCTTTCCTGATGGACTCCATGGCAGCTGGAGTCCCCTCCCATCTGCTGGAGTAGGCTATTTATGGAACACGGCCTCTGGCACGGAGTAAAAATTTATGGGAGTAGGGTCCTATGAGGTAGGAGGAGGCGGGACTAACCCACACGTAAGCTGCCATGGAGTCCATCAGGAAAGGAAAATTACGGTAAGTATTTGATAACAATTTTCCGTTTTATGCCGAGTAAATAGATAACTAACATGTCATGGTTTAAAATTGTGCACACTCGTGGAATGGCGACAAACTACAGTACTTAAAAATCTCCATAGGCGATCGCGGTGATACCTCACATGTGTGGTTTAGACACTGTTTAGATATGGAACTTATATGTTCGCTTCTGAGCACAGAGGGACAGGGCGCTTTAAAACATTTTTTTTCTTGTTATTAATTTTTTTTTTTTCACTGTCCCTCTAAAAACAATTTTTTTTATCACTTTCATTGCTGTCATAAGGAATGTAAACATCCCCCTGTGACAGTAATAGACAATGACAGGTGCTCTTTATGGAGGGATCTGAGGTCTAAAAAGCCCAAAATCCCTCCTCTGCACTTAAAAGCATTCAAAACGCCAAGTTTGGCTGTTGTGAATACTGTCTTTTTTTTTTTTTTTTATCTGGCACCTTTAGGCTCCGTTCACATCTAGGCGTTTTTGGGGAGTTTTTCTGCTCTAGGATCAGCTCTCAAAACGCCCAACAAGACAAATCCTATTCATTTCAATGGCCCCTGTTCACATCTGAGCGTTTTGACGCTGTAAGCAAAACGCCCAACGCTCAAAAAAGTACATGAACTTCTTTTTGGGCAGATTACAGGCGTTTTCCATTGGTTTCTATTCAATCTAAAAACGCCTGCACAAAAAAACGCCTGTAAAAACGCCTGTAAATCGCGGTAAAATCGCGGTAAAAATCCTACGCTCAGGTGTGAATGTAGCCTTAAGGCTTCAGTACACTAAATCGGGTATCTAAATCGGAGACCCGATCAAAGCCGAATCCGGCGGACGTGCTGGCTGGTCGCCCAGGTCCCGCAGAAGGCGGCGGGAGGGGGATGAACGTCCCCTCCCGCTGCTTGTAATACAACCAAGCGGCTGCTCAGCCGCATCGGTTGTTATTACAAGAAAGTCGACTGTCAGTTTTAAACAACGGTACTGGGGTGATGCCTGCAGCTAGAGGCATCACCCTGGTACAACCCGCCGAGGCCGCATATTTGCATTCCTTTGGCATGAAGGGTTAAATTAGACTGTAAAATAATTTTTCTTTTAGTTTTGAATACAGTGGGGAAGCATTAGACACCCTGTCAGGTTTTTATTGCTGTGTTCCCATTTGGAGTATCCACCTCTCTCTTTCACCTAGTGATCATTGTCACTGAGAGTGATGGGAAATACACAATTTTACAGATGTCACCAGTGATGGAAATCATCCAATAGGGATACCTACTCTGGTGACAGCTGTAAAAGATGGCAGTCCTGTTCACTTTGGGGAGATTTCCCTGCATATCCTATTGCATATCCAGGGTGGGAAGGGAAATCTACCCAGTGGGATGTTTGTGTCAAACAATAATCTGATAGGGATTTTAACTACTTGCCTACCGTGCACTTTCACCCCCTTCCCATCCAGGCCAATTTTCAGCTTTCAGCGCTCTCACACTTTGAATGACAATTGCGCGGTCATGCTACACTGTACCCATATGAAATTTTTATCTTTTTTTTTCACACAAATAGAGCTTTCTTTTGGTGGTATTTAAACACCTCTGGGTTTTTTATTTCTTACAAAAAAAAAAAGAAAAAAGACAGAAAATTTTGAAAAAAAAAAAGTTTTTCTTATTTTCTGCGAGTAAATTATGAAAATAAATTTTTCTCCTTCACTGATGTGCGCTGATGAGGCGGCACTGATGGGCACTGATAGGCTGCACTGATGGGCACTGATGAGGTGGCACTTATGGGCACTGATGAGGTGGCACTTATGGGCACTGATGAGGTGGCACTGATGAGGAGGTACTAATATGCCGCACTGATGAGCACTGATAGGCGGCACTGATGAGCACTGATAGGCGGCACTGATTAGCACTGATAGGTGGCACTGCTGGGCACTGAGAGGTGGCACTGAGAGGCAGCACTGATGGGCACTGAGAGGCGGCACTGCTGGACACTGATGGGTGGCACTGATGGACACTGACGGGTGGCACTGATGAGCACTGATGGGCGGCACTGATGAGCAGCACCATCAGTGCCCACAGTGCTGCCAGTCAGTGCTCATCAGTGCCTAGATGAGCAGGCACTGATGGGCACTGACTGGCAGCACTATGGGCACTGATTGTGGGCACTGATGGGGCACTGATGGAGGGCACTGTGGGCACATTTTATTTTATTTACCTTTGTTGTAATCAGGGCACTGGTGATCAGTGCCCTGATTACATTTTTCTTTGTCCCCGAACAGCTGATCGGCTCTCTCCTTCCTCACACTGCAGTCTCTGCGTGAGGAAGGAGCGCTGGCGATGAGAGATGATCTCATATGTTTACATATGAGATCATCTCTCATTGCATGGGCCGATCACGTGGTAAATGGCCGCTGTGATTAGCCATTTACAACGATCTGTGATTGGCTGTGTCCAAGGGACACGGCCGACACAGATTTTCCCCCGATCCCCGCTTGCGGGAGCGCGCAGGTAGCCTGTGTCTGGGAGGCCGTTTAAAGACGGCCTCCCGGAAATGTGAGTCCGCGCTGTAGCCGTACTTCGGCTATAGCGCGGATATGAAGAAGTAAAAGGAGAAGTGTGGACTTGGGAAAAAACACATCTATGCTCATTGTGATGGTGCAGCTGCCCCACATTGGCACTAAAGGCTTGTACACACTATAAGAAAATCGGACAAAATTTTTAATCTGAGGAACTTTTGTACAATTTTCTTTTGCACACAACTTTCAACAGCCGATTCCAATTTTTCATACAAAAATTCCTGAACGGAAAAACTCCAAAATTTTTCACGTACAAAAACAGAACGAACAATTTTTGTTTAATGTGTACCGTTTTTGTACGATTTTCGTATAAGAAAAAAATCATAAAACAAAGACTGCACATGACCAGAAATAGAAAACAGCAACAAAAAAAAAGCCTTTGTCGTACGAGAATTTTTGTACATATTTTCGTTCATCGGTTCTTATTTGCTGTGAAACAACGAGGAAAATCAAATGATTGTTTACCTGATTTTCTTAAAGCGTGTACCCCCACATTAGAAACGAGAACTGAGTAAATGAGTATCAGTAAACAAATGGCAAACACTGCGCTAGAATAAAAAAAAGTTGCCAGCACTAAGAGCAAAGATACACACTCCAAAATAATATACAAACGAAAAGTGCAGTGCTAGAAATACAATAGACATTCATATGAAAAAAAGTTTTACTGAAAAAAAGTCCAAAATATGTAAAACGCCAGATCTAAAGGAGTAGTCACAGCATAGAGACAACTACCGGTGATGACAGATGTAAATAGTTGAAGAAACAAAGGGTGACTGGAATGTCACCCAAGGTGAATAATTCAATCTGCTTACCAGATTAAATGACCACTAAAATATAGGTGGTCTGATTGAGCATAGAAAAATTAGGTCTCTTTCGGATCATAAAGTATGAAAGCCACTCAGATGATACAGCCGATTCCCAAAAGATATAAAACACAAGGGGCTCCTATAGTGCAATAAAAGATATCACTTGGTATATAAATTAATGCACTTACAGGCTCCAAGAATCAGGACAGTGTATAAAAACAAATGTTGCTGTGTTCCTGTGGGCTATCTCCCGTGCTTACGGCTTCAACAGAGAACCAGCCAATCGGGTATAAATTGCGCAATGACGTCACCACCGTAGACCTCTCCCTACGCGTTTCATAATAGGTAACGTTGTCTGGGGATAGGTCACAGTGAGTGTCAGTCACTGCTCCAGCATTCACGCACTGAGACCTGGAGTCAGCTGTCAATCACAATCCAGGAGAGGCTGCCTGCTGCAGTAGATCTGCGGCGGCCGGTTATAAAGCAGTTAATATTGGGATTGGAGAAGGGATGAGTGGGATACTCCAATACTTGAACTATTCACAATGCGGAGGACTTCTATCCAGGCCACAGCTTCATCCTGCCACTAGATGAATCTGAGGTAATGTTCCTTTTAGTACTTATCTTCAGGGCACGCACCTAGTACCCCCTTTCTATTCACCAGCTGACACCCATCCACTGACTACTCAACTCCGGAGTGGCCCCCTTCCTTGTCAGGCCCTTAGGCACAATCCTCTGTACTCATGATACTGCTTTCCAGGTTCTCCAGTGCCTCAACTCCTTCAGTCTGCTTTTCTGGACCTTTGGGCTCAGCTCCACACTTCTGGCTCACCAGGACGACTGCCTGTGACCATACACCAACTGCTGCAGAAGAGGAGGCAGCCGCCACCCTCCTTCCGGGACTCTGCTCACCAGCCAAAGACCCTGAGCACATGTGCCCCTGGCTTCACATACTACACCCCACAATGCACGAGACAGCAGTCTTGTGCCAAGCACTGAGGCAGTCTTGTGCCAAGCACTGGGGCTGTATCAAAGCCTGTGTTCCCATTGGTCAGATCTCCTCCACTGTGCAATGTGCCTCCCCATTGGACCAGCGGGGACACTCCCTCAGACCACATGAATCACACACTGAGCACATTGAGCAGACCTAACTCAGATCCTGCTCCCTGTTAAGCAGAGAGAATATAGAATTTACTTGCTGCTTCTCTGATAGGCAGACAGAGCCAAAAACTATACTCACTCTCTAGCACCTATCTAGGAGGGTGCTACACCTGTAAAACATACCTCCCAACTTTTTGAGATGGGAACGAGGGACACCTGTTAGCAAAAGTATGTAGGCATAGGACACACCCCCTGCCATGCCCCCTTGAAGGATAATTATACAAAAAAGATGATTAGTTAAACCCACACATGCTTTTTTTTTTTTTTTCAACTACTATTCATTTATACTGATTTTTTACATTTACATATGCAACAGTTAAGAAATTGGATGAAAGGTTTAGAACTGGGAAACACTTTTTGAAAGATAAAAAGTGCATTTTATATACAGTACAACTATATAGATCATACCAAAATGAGGGACAAATTAGGAGGAAAAAGGGACTGAGGGACTTTGTTCCAAATCAGGGACAGACCTCTGAAATCAGGGACAGTTGGGAGCTACGTGTATAATAATAATATTAATAATAATATTATTAATATTGTTTTTTTTAATTGGAATTAACATCATCACATTTAATGCCCAAAACACAGGTACAAAGAAAAATAAACGAGCATCTGTCAGAAAGGGGATACAGATTTCCAGCGATTCAATTGCACATGTTTTGGTTCCATGCACAGGCTGTATTAGTGCCGGGTCACACTTGTGCGATGCGGGAAGGCTGCGAATTCGCAGCCTGTTCCCGCATCGCAAACGCACATCTGGCAGTTCACACTGCCATATGCGATACGCAGGGGGTGTCAATTAAATGTTAACGACACCCCCAGTTTGATTGCATATCGCAGTGCGATCTGACAGTTCACACAGGATCGGATCGCACAAGTGTGAACCACTGTGCGATCCGATCCTGATGCGGCTGAAAAAAAGGGTCATGTGCGACTTTTGTGCGGATGTGTATGGCTGAATTCGCACTGCACATCCGATCGCATGTAATGAAGGAGCAGTGTGCTCCGATATTACATGCGATCGCCGCACGCGCTATAGTGTGAACCGGCACTTAAAGTACTGTACAACGCCAGGAAAAAATAAATTTTCCCATGCAGTGGACTGTGCCCACACCGCATAGGTTAACTGCTTGTTTTGTCCAGGGGCGTACAGAAAGGCTATACCTTCGGAAAACTGCACTCTACCGTGTTCAGTGCCAGACTGTTCCTGCCATCCTCACATCCGGAGGATCGGTGGAATAGGTAAGTATGTCTCCAGTTCCCTAGACAAAATCAAGCAGCCCACACTGCATAGGGAGAAAAAAATTCTCTTTCGTTCATTGACGGACACAGCTCCTGATATTCATAACCATGGGGTTATACTGTCCCCTACAGGAGTAGGACACTAGACAGAAAAATAATTCTGGCTACACCCATGGGCAGTCCCAAGGGGTATACTGTCTCTCTCAGCTATAGCC
This sequence comes from Pelophylax lessonae, assembly GCF_965119305.1. Lineage (NCBI taxonomy): Eukaryota > Metazoa > Chordata > Amphibia > Anura > Ranidae > Pelophylax > Pelophylax lessonae. The sequence continues at coordinate 349,847,205 of NC_138768.1, read as the reverse complement.
ATTCAGTTGTGTTACAAGCAGTGTCAGGAGAATTGTAACTCCAAAGAGGGGTGGGTACTGTGTCTGTCAATGAACACCAGAGAAATGGATTTTACGGTAAGTCAAAAATCCCATTTTCTCTTTCGTTCATTGACGGGCACAGCTCCTGATATTCATTTTTTTTCTGCCTAGTCAGGAGTAAGGACCTGTTTCCTTGCTGGGATCTTTGGTCCTGGCAAAATTTTTTAAATAGAATTTTTTTTTTCCTCCTGGATTTTTTCCTGCGAGCTACAATCAGCTGCCGAACTGGGCGATGGGCTGGATAATCTAGATCCAGTGGTCACCCACAGTGGTCACCCCATTCTGGCCAGCGACATAGCCCCATCGGGCTGGCCTGCCAGTTAAACGCCTCACAAGGTTGCATATGACCTTGCGTTCCTCCTGGCCGACAGCAACCCCCCATTTCAATGGAGAGGGTTTATGTCTGGAGCGGTGTCTGCCTGGTTCCTGGTATTGTGAATAGCTGTCCCCCCTCTCCCCCTGAAGGGTTTTGGGGTGGTTGGACCCCCGGGTTCCCCTCCTTCCCACAGGCACCCCCCCTTGCCAAGTCCCTCATCCTGCCCCCCCTCAACACTGGGGCTGTTTGGGTGGCCTGGCCACTTTCCTGGGATGGAGGCAAGGCGCTAACTGGTGATGGGGGCCGGGGGTGTGCTGCCGGCAACTAGACAATTGACTGTGCGGGGGGGGGGGGGTGTACCTGGTGGGGGCTCCTGCCAGGGCCCCCTGTCCTGCCTGGATCTGTCCTCGAGGTCTGGTCTCCCTCCTGGGTCCCTGTAAGCCTTGTGGTGCTGCGCGGGGCTGCCATTTTGTTGTAGCCTGTGTGTTTCTATACATGGCGGCTATGTTTGTGTAGTCCAGGGGCCATTTTATTGTGGTTTGCCAATGGAAATAGTGGTGGCCATGACAGTGGAGCCCTGTGGGTGGCGATTTTGGTGGTGGTACCCCCTCCTCATCCCCTGGTGCTGACTCCTCTATCAGTTTACTTCTTGATTGCCGCACGTGTAGTGCAGATTCCCCTGGTCGCTGCAGGTGCCTGTTTCTGTGGGTGGTGAGTCTGGTGGGGTTGTCTCCCTCTCTGCTGAGGATCGCTTGGTGCTTTGTGCCTGGTTGGTGCTGCTAGTGCAGTGGGGGTTATCCCTTAGCAGTGTTTTACACTTTTTGTGGGGTCCCCCTGGTGACTCACCTGATCCCCTCTCTGAGTCTGCGGGGGCCCACTGGGTCCCAATCATCCATCCATTCACTGACAGCGGTTCTGGAGTCCCTTGTGTCCGGGTGGAGGTGGCTTGCGGGTGCTGGGCTAGCAAAAAGTGCCCCCTACCTTCCTCTGCCTCATCTGTCTCATCAGATGCTGAATCTGATTCAGCCGCCGTGGATGTGGGTCACCTTGCTGGGTTTGCAACCACGCGCCTGGAATCCTCTGATAGTGAGGATGATTCCTCCGCGTCTGGGTGCAAGGTACTGGCGATCAACATAAGGTGGCTGCATTTGCGGATGACCTTATGTTCTTCGCCACCAACCCGTCCATCTCACTCCCTAATATCTTAGATGCTTTTCAAACATATAGTAATTTATCTAATTATAAGATTAATTTAACCAAATCACAGGAAGAGTGACTTCTGCGTATGTCTTTTCCGTTCCGTTGGGCTACCAGCTCGCTGGAATATTTGGGGGTACAGATTACGGCAGACCCCCTAGACCTATACAGAAAGAACTATCTCCCTCTAGTAGGCAAAATTAAGGCAGATTTGCAAGCTTGGCAGCCTCAGGCCTTAACGTGGTTCGGTCGCTGCAGTGTACTTAAGATGAACGTGCTTCCTCGTTTACTATATTCTGCAGGCATCGCTGTTCCTCTCTTTTTTCATCAAATTAAGGTCTTGTTCCGTTCATTTATATGGGCAACTAGGTCCCCCCGGATCAGGATGCAGATCCTGTTTTTGCCTAAAGCAAAAGGAGGAGTCGGCCTGCCGGACATTCTCCGGTACTATAGGGCCATACATATGGTAGGAGTGGTCGACTGGCATTGTAATCGGGCCATAAGCGTTGGGTCGAACTGGAGGCTGATGAGGCCGGTCAGCCAACCCCCCCCCCCCCCCGGCTCCATGGTCGGTCTTCGCATCTACGGATGCTATTCTTGTACATCCAACTGTGGGGGTAACGTTGAGAGAATCTAGACGAGTGCAATCCCATCCTAAGATAGCACCCTTTCCTTCCCCTTTGACGCCTATATTAGGTAAACCGGAATTTCTTCCTGGTTGTACAAATGCCAGAATCCGAAATTTGGCACAGTTTGGCAGAATGCGTTTATTTGACGTTTGGCAACGGGGCCCCATACCTACCCAAGAGGAGATTATGGCGTGCGCCCGGTCTGTCATTGGATTATTTTAGTACCTACCAACTGCGACATTTCATTCGGTCATTCCAGCAAAGAGGATACGTACCATATAATCAAAAAATTATATATATATATATATATATCAAACATACAATAACAACTTCTGGCCCAGGCCTTTTCTGACACTTGTTGTTTACAAGTTAAAATCATTTTTTATTTTTTTTTACTAGAAAATGACTTAGAACTCCCAAACATTATATATTTTATTTTTAGCGGAGACCCTGGAGAATAAAATGGAGATCGGTGCAATATTTTTTATCACACCGTATTTGCGCAGTGGTCTTACAAACGCAATTTTTTTGGAAAAAAATCACTTTTTTTAATTAAAAAAATAAGAAAACTGTAAAGTTAGCCCAATTTTTCCAGAATGTGAAAGATAATGTGACGCTGAGTAAATAGATACCCAACATGTCATGCTTCAAACAACTTCATTCGCATCATGGAATGCTGACCTCAACTCCCCTGAAGCACTAAGTCGAATCCTAGCTTGATATATCTCCACATACTCTTTTGTCTCCAACGAATTAGGGTGTGAACAACAATTTAAAATAATCAGTAAAAAAGAAGTAGACACCGCGCTCATAAATTTAAAAAAATATATAAATCAAAAATACAATAAACATGTGCAATGTGAGATAAGTGCTTAGAAAAAGTCCCATAAATGAATTGAATAGATATCTTCCTTAAAAGGCTTGAAAAAACAACCACCCGTGCTCATGAGATAATCCACTCCTCCACCGACATCTACATGCACAAACCACTCACCAGATGAAATTGACCCCCATAACAGGTAGTCAAAAACAGCTTTTGGCCAACAATCGGAGCCGACAATGGATGTGCTGTTCTGGTAGATAGAACCCCACTTTAGATACCATGTATCGGAGCCATCGATTATATTATGTAGATATTCGGATGAGGATATACAGGGAGTGCAGAATTATTAGGCAAATGAGTATTTTTGAGGATTAATATTATTATTGAACAACAACCATGTTCTCAATGAACCCAAAAAACTCATTAATATCAAAGCTGACTGTTTTTGGAAGTAGTTTTTAGTTTGTTTTTAGTTTTAGCTATTTTAGGGGGATATCTGTGTGTGCAGGTGACTATTACTGTGCATAATTATTAGGCAACTTATCAAAAATCAAAGATACAGTATACCCATTTCAATTATTTATTTTTACCAGTGAAACCAATATAACATCTCAACATTCACAAATATACATTTCTGACATTCAAAAACAAAACAAAAACAAATCAGTGACCAATATAGCCACCTTTCTTTGCAAGGACACTCAAAAGCCTGCCATCCATGGATTCTGTCAGTGTTTTGATCTGTTCACCATCAACATTGCGTGCAGCAGCAACCACAGCCTCCCAGACACTGTTCAGAGAGGTGTACTGTTTTGTAAATCTCACATTTGATGATGGACCACAGGTTCTCAATGGGGTTCAGATCAGGTGAACAAGGAGGCCATGTCATTAGCTTTTCTTCTTTTATACCCTTTCTTGCCAGCCACGCTGTGGAGTACTTGGACGCGTGTGATGGAGCATTGTCCTGCATGAAAATCATGTTTTTCTTGAAGGATGCAGACTTCTTCCTGTACCACTGCTTGAAGAAGGTGTCTTCCAGAAACTGGCAGTAGGACTGGGAGTTGAGCTTGACTCCATCCTCAACCCGAAAAGGCCCCACAAGCTCATTTTTGATGATACCAGCCCAAACCAGTACTCCACCTCCACCTTGCTGGCGTCTGAGTCGGACTGGAGCTCTCTGCCCTTTACCAATCCAGCCACGGGCCCATCCATCTGGCCCATCAAGACTCACTCTCATTTCATCAGTCCATAAAACCTTTGAAAAATCAGTCTTGAGATATTTCTTGGCCCAGTCTTGACGTTTCAGCTTGTGTTTCTTGTTCAGTGGTGGTCGTCTTTCAGCCTTTCTTACCTTGGCCATGTCTCTGAGTATTGCACACCTTGTGCTTTTGGGGACTCCAGTGATGTTGCAGCTCTGAAATATGGCCAAACTGGTGGCAAGTGGCATCTTGGCAGCTGCACGCTTGACTTTTCTCAGTTCATGGGCTGTTATTTTGCGCCTTGGTTTTTCCACACGCTTCTTGCGACCCTGTTGACTATTTTGAATGAAATGCTTGATTGTTCGATGATCACGCTTCAGAAGCTTTGCAATTTTAAGAGTGCTGCATCCCTCTGCAAGATATCTCACTATTTTTGACTTTTCTGAGCCTGTCAAGTCCTTCTTTTGACCCATTTTGCCCAAGGAAAGGAAGTTGCCTAATAATTATGCACACCTGATATAGGGTGTTGATGTCATTAGACCACACCCCTTCTCATTACAGAGATGCACATCACCTAATATGCTTAATTGGTAGTAGGCTTTCGAGCCTATACAGCTTGGAGTAAGACAACATGCATAAAGAGGATGATGTGGTCAAAATACTCATTTGCCTAATAATTCTGCACTCCCTGTATGTAAAAGATGTAATAACCTACCATGGTGTAGTACCCATAAAATGGTTTATTAAAAATTAAGAATCACTTACAGTATAAAACTTTGAAGTACAACTTGATCGGAGCTCATTCCGTGTAGGGGACGCCGTTCTGCTTTCCACCTGTGCTCCGCACAACGGAAGTGACGTGTATGCGTGTCCCAGTCCCGACCCGTTTCGTCAAACATCTGACATCATCAGGGGTCATGTGACCGCACACGTCACTCCTTCTATTATATACACACAGCCTTAATGGAAGAGCCAATCCAGTTCAATCCTCCCACCGAGGCAACAGTGAACAAAGGAGGTGTTTAACTAAAAAGTAGCTATTATATTCAATGTAAATAGTGGATAAATATATAGACAGGGCTCAAAATTTCAAGTCCTGAGCTACTAGCCAGGCCTTAAGAGTTACTTGCCACCAGTTGCCCCACCCAACCTTACCCTGCCCCGCCTATTGTTCCACCCCTAAACACGCCCTCTTAAATTATCTCATTAAGTGACAAGGTTAAATGTCATATGCAGAATTAGGTTACAAAAATAAATATTAACAACAACTTTAACATTAATAATATAAAGTACATTTAATTGATTTGACTGTGATAAATAAAATAAGGATATAATATGATTGGCTACTATAGGCACTGTACATATCATTACTGCCTTGTTAAGTAAATATGCGCTACATACAGAGTGCAGGATTGAGAGGTGCGCTACATACAGACTGCAGGGTTGAGGGGTGCCAAGGTATACTCCACAAACGGCTTAAAACATCCCAGTGCCAGGTTCCAAAAGGGCCATTTTGGAACCTGGCACTGGAATGTTTTAAGCCGTTCACAATACAATACCTATTGACTTTTTTTATGTTTACATACAGTATTTCATGTTTTTTTCACTATTGTCACACATGCACGGTCACTTATTTCTTACAATAAAATTTAGATCCACATGTGTGCTATAGTCAAAATTTGCGCAGAACTATTGGGACATCATGCATTTTCCGAAAAAAAAAATCTTTTTTGTCTGTATGAGGGGTTTTAGCGCTGCACACATTGTTGTTTTCAAATTCTATACAGGAGTCCGTCAACCTGCCAGCACGTTTTTGGAGTGTGCGAGGAAACCCCAGCAGGGAGAACATGCAGACAGCATCCTGGACAGGATTTGACCCCAGTGCGATAAGGCAGTAGTACTAAGCCACTGTGTATTATTGCTTAGTGCTATCTGCTCTTTTACTACCTTTCCCAGAAAGTGGCATACTTTGGGCGGTGGCATAAATGTAGGGCCTCAAAAGGTGTCCAAATTGTTCCTGATATACAGGGCGCCCTCTGCCATCTGGGTCCACTATAAGCCAACAAGTGGCTCTCTGCATACAGTGCCAGAATTTTTTATTTCAGTTGGAATAGAGCACACTTTAGAGTCTGTTCTGGACAAAATAATACAATATCTTTGTTTTCTGCATTCAACTCTCTTTACTTGAGGGACCTCTGGTGGTATACTGGATATATTTTATGTGAGGCTAAGATCACTGTGTGCCATCAGCATTTAGTACTGCATATTGAGTTAGTTGTTGTGGTTTTATTTTTAATTGTACTATAGTGAGTGGAGTTTGCATGTAGGCTGTTACCCGAAGTCTCTCTCGCTGCCGACTCTTCTTTCTCCTCCTCGCTGCCCTAGGACACACATCTTCTCTGCCGCCTAAAGTCCGGAATGTCAGTGAGGAGAGAATCCACGGGGCTGTGCTGTACACTTCCCAGCGTGCAGCGCGGCTCACAGAGCCCTCCATAGAGATGACTGTGGAGGCGGCTCGTGTGGCTTGTCTAAAGAATGAGCTCTGATCAAGTTGTACTTCAAAGTTTTATACTGTAAGTGATTCCTAATTTTTAATACCTTTTTATGAGTACTACACCATGAGAGGTTATTATATATTTTACATACATCCTCATCCGGATAGCTACATAATATAATCGATGGCTCTGATACATGGTATCTAAAGTGGGGGTTCTATCTACCAGAACAGCACATCCATTGTCGGCTTCAATTGTTGGCCAAAAGCAGTTTTTGACTACCTGTAATAGGGGTCAATTTCGTCCGGTGAGTGGGTTGTGCATGTGGATGTCGGTGGAGGAGTGGATTATCTTACAAGCATGGGTGGTTGTTTTTTCAAGCCTTTTTAACCACTTGCCTACAGTGCACTTTCACCCCCTTCCTGCCCAGACCGATTTTCAGCTTTCAGCGCTCTCACACTTTGACTGAGAATTACTCAGTCATGCAACACTGTACCCATACAAAAATTGTGTCCTTTTTTTCACACAAATAGAGCTTTCTTTTGATGGTATTTGATCAATACTGGGTTTTTTATTTTTTGTGCTATAAATAAAAAAAGACTGAAAATATCGTGAAAAAACGCATTTTTCTTTGTTTCTGTCATAAAATTTTGCAAATTAGTCATTTTTCTTCACAAATTTTGGCCAAAATTTATACTGCTACTTATCTTTGGTAAAAAAAACCCAAATAAGTGTATATTATTTGGTCTTTGTGAAAGTTATAGAGTCCACAAGTTATGGTGCTATTCATTGAAAATTGATCACACTTGATCACACCTGATGTACTGAAGGCCTATCTCATTTCTTGAGACACTAAAAGGTCAGGAAAGTACAAATACCCCCCAAATGACCCCTTTTTGGAAAGTAGACATTCCAAGGTATTTAATAAGGGGCATGATGAGTTTTTTGAAGTTGTAATTTTTTCCCACAATGCTTTGCAAAATGAAGATTTTTTTTTTTTATTTTTTTTTTTTTTACAAATTGCCGTATTAACAGGTTATTTCTCTCACACAGCACATGTATACTTGCAACTACACCCCAAAACACATTCTACTACTCCGCCTGAGTATGGCGATACCACATGTGTGAGACTTTTTCACAGCCTGGCCACATACAGAGGCCTAACATCCGAGTAGCAGCGTCCGGCATTCTAGGAGCACAAATTACACATATCATTTCCTGACAACCTATCGCACTTTTGAAGGCCCTGGAGCACCAGGACAATGGAAACCCCCATAAAATGACCCCATTTTGGAAAGCAAACAGCCCAACGTATAATTTTTGAGGCATAATGAGTCTTTTGAATATGTCATTTTTTTCCACAAGTTTTTGGAAAATGTGGAAAGAAAATGAAAACACATTTTTTTTACACAAAGCTGTCCATTTATGCAATATTTCTAACACATCGCATGTACATAGCAAAACTTGCACCCCAAAATACATTCTGCTATTCCTCCTGAGTATGGCGATACCACATGTGTAACACTTTTTCACAGCCTGGCCACATACATAGGCCTCACATCCAAGTAGCGCTTTACACAAAGTTGTCCATTTATCCACTTTAAGACTGGGCCTATTTTTGACACTTGGTGTTTACAAGCTAAAATAATTTTTTTTGCTAGAAAACTACTTTGAACCCCCAAACATTATATATTTTTTTTTAGCAGAGACCCTAGAGAATAAAATGGAGATCGTTGCAATATTTTTTATCACACCATATTTGCGCAGCAGTCTTCCAAATGCGATTTTTTTGAAAAAAATTCACTTTTTTGAACTAAAAAATAAGAAAACAGTAAATTTAGCCCAATTTTTTTCCATAATATAAAAGATAATGTTACGCCGAGTAATTAGATACCCAACATGTCATGCTTCAAAATTGCGCATGCTCACAGAATGGCGCCAAACATTGGTACATTAAAATCCCCATAGGCAACATTTTAAAAATTTCTGCAGGTTACTAGCTTAGAGTTACAGAGGAGGTCTAGGGCTCAAATTATTGCACTCGCTCTAACGATCGCGGCGATACCTCACATGTATGGTTTGAACACCGTTTACATATGTGGGCGGGACTTGCGTATGCGTTTGCTTCTGCGCGCGAGCTAACGGGGACAGGGCGCTTTAATTTTTTTTTTTTTTTTTTTTTCCTATTTATTTTATTTATTATTTTTTTATTTTTACACAGTTTAAAAAAAAAAAATGTTTTGATCATTTTTATTCCTATTACAAGGAATGTAAACATCCCTTGTAATAGAAATTGGCATGACAGGTCCTCTTTATTGTGAGATCTGGGGTCAAAAAGACCTCACACCTCACAACTACACTAAAAAAGAAAAAAAAAAAAAAAAATTGTTGAAAGAGGGAAAAAAAAAAAGCAAAAAAAAAAAGCGGCCCTTTAAACCGGTTGCTAGGCAACGTCTTTTGACGTAGCTCCGGTCCTCCAAGACCATAGAGTTGAGTGAGGGCCATCTTGCCCTCACTCGACTTCCTGTCTCTGAGGATCCGGGACCGGATAGTTTTCCCCGCTGCCGGCGGGTCCGGTAAGCTGGGAAAACGTCTGGGACGCGGCAGGAGGGGGGGGGGGCACCTCTTCCCCTGCACCATAAGGGTAATTCCGCGGCGAATCCGCCACTGGGACCACCCTTATCTGAAAGCCGACCGCCCGCCGTTTCAAAAAATACCGGGGTTATGGGGGCTATCTGCTGCCATAACCCCAGTATTTAGCTTTTAATGGCCGACGCATATAGTCGTTAGGCGGTCAGTAAGTGATTGCATGTATATGGCAAACAGGTGACGATGACTGACGGGGTGACAAGTGACGATGACTGACGGGGTGACAGGTGACGATGACTGACGGGGTGACAGGTGACGATGACTGATGGGGTGACAGGTGACGATGATTGATGAGGTGACAGGTGATGATGATTGATGAGGTGACAGGTGACGATGATTGATGAGGTGACAGGTGATGATGATTGATGGGGTGACAGATGACGATGATTGATGGGGTGACAGATGACAGTCACTGACGGGGTGACATGTGATGATGATTGATGGGGTGACAAGTGACGATGACTGATGGGGTGTCAAGTGACGATGACTGATGGGGTGACAGGTGACGGTGATTGATGGGGTGACAGGTGACGGGCGATGGTCACTGATGGGTGACAGGTGACGGGCGATGGTGCACGGCGGTACTGATGGCAGTCTCTGGTGACCGGTGAACTTTAGGCTATGTTCACATGTGAGCGTAGCGATCACGGTCAGAATCACTGCGATTCTGCCCGTGATCCAGAAATCATTGCAAATTGCGGGGCGCCTGTGCGTTGCCCGTGATTTGCAATAGCACCCCAAACGCTGTGCGATGTTGCTGCCATTTCCGCCTGCCGAATCGCGGTAACATCGCGCAAACAACGCATGACGCCCCAAAGAAACTCTTGTACCTTTTTTGGGCGTCATGCGATGTTTGCGCGATGTTACCGCGATTCGGCAGGCGGAAATGGCGGCAACATCGCACAGCGTTTGGGGTGCTATTGCAAATCAGGGGCAACGCACAGGCGTCCCGCGATATGCAATGATTTCCGGATCGCGGGCAGAATCGCAGTGATTCTGCCTGCGATCGCTGCGCTCACATGTGAACGTTATGGGTGTCAATTTCTGGGCACTGATGAGGTGACTGTTGGGTGACAAGTGACATTGGGGGGGGCTGAGGACTGTGTGGGGACCTTTATTAGTGTGATTTTTACTTTGTGACATGTGTACAGAGCAGTAACTCACTATTTCTAGCTCTTCTCCCCTCATACTGGAAGCTGTATGAGGAGAGAAGAGCTAGTAACAGTCAGTTACTGCTCTTTGTTTACATTTTCTGATCGGCTGTGAATGGATTCACAGCCGATCACATAGTAAACAGTCACTGTCAGTGACTGTTTACTACCGCCGGTGACAGCTGTGTTCCTACGGAACACAGTGCCACCGACATGACCGCGCTGCGCGCTCCCGATCGCGCATGCGCGGTCATCTAGTGGGCGCCTTCATTGTGATCGGCTGTGTCATTGGAACACAGCCGATCACGTGGGAAACAGCCGCGCCCATTGGCTGTTTCCCCCCTGCCGGTGACGGGGGGTGTCCCGGGGACACCCCGACACCGGCAGTGCAGGGCGGCGCGCCCGCGATCGCGCGCCTGCCCTGCTTAAAGTGCCGCCGTCATATGACGGCGGCCCAGGATAATGGTCGCTCCGCTCCGCCGTCATATGACGGCGGGCGGGCGGCAAGCGGTTAAGGAAGATATCTATTCAATTCATTTATGGGACTTTTTCTGAGCACTTATCTCACATTGCACATGTTTATTGTGTTTTTGATATATACATTTTTTTTTATTTATGAGCGAGGTCTACTTCTTTTTTACTGATTATTTTAAATTGTTGTTCACGCCATAATTAGTTGGAGACAAAAGAGCATGTGGAGATATATCCAGCTAGGATTCGACTTAGTGCTTCAGGGGAGTTGAGGTCAGCATTCTATGATGCGACTTAAGTTGCTTGAAGGGTTTTGGTGAGATGTGTGTTAATAGGTTTATATATGTTCGATATCTTGAAGCGTTGTTGATCCAGAAGAGTGTGGGGAAATTATAATCGGAAGCGTTGAGGTTTGTTTGGGCAAAAGATGGCTTCATATTGGACAGCTTGGTGGACCAGCAGGAAATGGTGCTTTGGTAGGTCGAAGAGGGTTAGGTTTTGTGAAACAGATCTAGCGTTGCCTGTGTCCAGGTCGAAGAGTTGAGCAAAATGCGATAGTTTGTGGTGGGTCCAAATTTCAAAGCCTGGGTGAGACTTGGTAGATTGGAAAGACGGATTCTCATGGATTGGAAGGTGTTGAGATACCTAAGGGGAAAGGTTTAATTTTCGTCTGACCCCCCCCCGCAAGGCAATCAGTATGTCACGGTAAAGCAGGTTTTGTTGGAGATGAGGGGGTGCAGAGTGGAGTTTACAGTGAAGAATGGCTTGTAGACTGAATGGAGTACCCATTTGAGTTTCTATGCTTACGTTGGAGTTTCTGGAGGTTTGAGAGATCCAGTCTAGACATATTCTTAAAAAGGCAGGAAAGATTATATGCTCTAATATTAGGGAGATTAGCTCCCCCTTCGCTCCTCCGGAAGAATAGTATGTTTAATGAGATGCGGAGGCGTCGCCTCTGCCAGAGAAAATTAGATAAGGCTTTATGTATTTTGTGCCCTAAAAGAAGGGGAATAGTTTGGAGAGGGTATAGTAGTCTGGCAAAGCTGACCATTTTGAACAAATGACACCTCCCAAAGAGCGAGATGGGGAGGTCCATCCACGTCTCCAATTCACCAATGATTCTAGAAATTACAGGAGTGAAAAATGGATTTTTGTAAGATCTTACCGTAAAATCCTTTTCTCTTAAGCTCATTGACAGACGTAGTCTTCTTGATTCTCAAGAGCTGGGTTATGTTGTCTCCGCAGGAGTAGGACTAGGCAGAAAGACAAAACGTTCTGGCTCCACCTTAGGGGCAGTCCCTGAGGGTATATCCTCCCTCTCTCTGCTACAGGGAATCAGTTCTGTTTAAAGCAGTACAGAGAATTTAACCCAACCCAACTCAATGATAGAGGGGCGGGTACTACGTCTGTCAATGAGCTTAAGAGGAAAGGATTTTACGGTAAGATCTTACAAAAATCCATTTTTCTCTATCGCTCATTGACAGACGTAGTCTTCTTGATTCTCAAGAGCTGGGACATCCAGAAGCAGTGCCACAAATGAGGGGTGGGATTGACAAAATCAAATCCAATCTAGAAGGCCCAACCGGTGCCAAACTAGAAGTTTTAAAGGCTCATTATAAACAAAGAATGAGACTAAAGAAAAAATTTTCCAACGGAAAAAACCCTCGAGGTAGACCACTGGTCTCCTCAAATTGCGGCCTGCAAAACCTTGCGGCCAAACGAGGCATCAGACGATGCCATTACATCAACTTTATAATGTTTAGAAAAGGTATGCACCGACGACCAGGTAGCCGCCTTGCACACCTGGACCACTGACGCCTGATGGCGAAAGGCCCATGACGCACTAAGTGCCCGAGTGGAGTGCGCCTTAACAGGGAACGGGGGCTCCCGACCCTTAATAGAATAAGCCTGCACTACCGTCTGTCTGATCCATCTGGAAATGGTCGCGGCAGATGCAGGCAACCCCTTTTTGGGTCCATCTGGGATCACAAAAAGTGAATCCGTCTTGCGAAACGAGTCTGTCGTTTTCAAGTATACCCTGATCGCCCGAACCACATCCAAGGAGTGTAAAGCAAACTCTCGCGGATGACTGGGCTTAGGACACAGGGAAGGTAATACAATTTCTTACAATTGGACAGATGAAATTCTGAAACCACTTTTGGTAGGAAGGATGGATTCGGACGAAGAACCACCTTATCTCTATGAACCACCAGATATGGTGAACGACAAGATAATGCGGCCAGTTCTGACACCCTGCGTGCAGAAGTAATAGCCACCAAGAAGGCCACCTTCTGGGACAACGTGGGTAGAGGAATCTCCCTAATATCTTCAAAGGGAGGTTTCTGAAGAACCGACAACACTAAATTAAGATCCCAGGGGGGTAACGGCGCGTGCACTGGCGGAGCCAGATGTCGCACCCCCTGGATGAAGTTCCGCACCAAGGAATGAGTAGCCAAAGGCTTCTGAAAGAAGATGGCTAATGCTGAGACCTGACCCTTGATAGTACTCAAGGCCAGTTTCTGCTCAACCCCTTGTTGCAGAAAAGCCAATATTCGACTAATCGAATAAGACCGAGGACGGAACCCCAAAGGTTCACACCATGCAATGTAGGACTTCCATGTGCGATGATAAATCTTTCTGGAAGTCGCTTTCCTTGCTTCAACTAGAGTAGGAATAACTGAAGCTGACAAACCTTTGTCCTTCAGCACCTGGGTCTCAATAGCCAGGCCGTTAAAGCCAGCGATCGTAAAGCAGGATGGAAGATCGGTCCCTGAGACAGTAGATCCTCCCTGAGAGGAAGTCTCCATGGGACGTCCGCCACCAGTCTGACCATGTCGGCGTACCAAGCTCGACGAGGCCAGTCCGGAACTACCAGGATTACTGGGATTCCTTCCTCCTCTATCCTGCGAAGAAGTCTTGGCAGTAACGCGAGAGGAGGGAAGGCATATATTAGCTGGTATTGCCCCCACGGGGCGATCAGTGCGTCTGCGGTTTCTGCTAGAGGATCGCGGGAGCGAGCCACGAATCTCTGAACTTTCCTGTTGAATCGTGATGCCAACAGATCCACATCCGGGGTGCCCCACCGTAGGCACAACTGGTGGAAAACGTCTGGATGGAGGGACCATTCCCCCTGATCCAGGGTCTGACGGCTGAGATAATCTGCCTGCCAATTCTCCACCCCCGGAATGAACACCGCAGAGATTGCTGGAACAAATCGTTCCGCCCAGCGAAGAATGCAAGCCACTTCTTTGGCGGCTCGGACACTCTTGGTGCCCCCCTGGTGATTGACATAAGCCACGGCCGTGGCATTGTCCGACTGGATCCGAACCGGGCTGCCCTGGAGCTGCTCGGTCCAGTGAATCAGACAAAGTCTGATCGCTCTCAGTTCCAATACATTTATCGGTAACCTGGATTCTTCCGGGGACCAAAGTCCCTGGACAGATAACTGACCGAGAATTCCTCCCCATCCGGATAGACTGGCATCCGTGGTCACTATCGTCCAATATATTGGCAGAAATGACTTTCCCTGGCTGAGCATTGGAGACCGAAGCCACCAAACCAGAGACTCTCTGGTCTGTTTGCTCAATCGTATCTGATTGTCCAGGGATTCCGGATTCCGATTCCATCTGAGAAGAATCTCTTGCTGAAGAATTCGGGTATGGGACTGGGCAAATGGGACTGCTTCGAATGAAGCCACCATCAACCCCAGAACCCTCATGCAAGTCCGAAGGGAAGACCAGTTGTTGGACAGTAACAACTGGACTGCTGATTGAATCTTTCGGAGTTTCCCTACCGGAAGAAAAACTCTTGTCCTGACTGTGTCTAGGATTAGACCCAGATATTCGAGCCTCTGGGTGGGAACCAGAAATGACTTTTGCTGGTTCACCAGCCACCCGAATTCCTGTAAAGAAATCATAGTAATTTCTATGTTTTGTAGCAAGGTCTGAGGAGACTCTGCATGAAGCAGAAGATCGTCTAGGTAACCAAGGATCGATATACCTCTTTGGCGCAGAAGTGCCAACATTGGGGCCAACACCTTTGTGAAGACCCGCGGAGCCGTGGCGAGACCGAAAGGTAACGCCACAAACTGATAGTGGTTCTCCTCTACGGAAAAGCGTAGAAAACGCTGATGTCCTGCGAAAATGGGAATGTGAAGATAGGCGTCCTTGATGTCTATGGACGCTAGGACATCCCCTGGATGCAGGAAGGCTGCTACCGTGCGAATGGACTCCATTCTGAATCTTCTTATGTTGACGAAAGAATTGAGTGCTCTTAAGTCCAGAATTGGACGCACTTTGCCCTCTTTCCTGGGTATTGTAAACAGGTTTGAATAAAACCCTTGAAACCGTTCTGTCCAAGGAACGTGGACTACCACTCCTTGTTGTAGTAAATCTGTGACTGCTCTCCGCAGATCTTCTAAACGATCTGAGGATAGTCGGATATTGGAAGGGAAGAATCGCGCCGGTGGGAGAGATCGAAACTCGATCTTGTACCCTGACCTTATGACTTCGCAAACCCATTTGTCCGGGATTCTGGAAAGCCATGGATCCGGGAACCGGCGAAGACGTCCCCCCACCCCAGTTATGGGTGGGGGCGCACCTTCAGGCTTTGGATGGTTTATCTTCAGGTCTGGAGGGGGCGGGCTTTTGCTTGCCCGACCAACGACCCCTGACGCCTCCTGCAGGAGCTTTGGAGGACTTAGTTTTTTCACCCGCTGGACGAAAAAACCTCTTGTGAGCAGAAAAAGAAGGCCCTCGTCTTTGACGAGGTCCTCTATCTTTAAAATTTTGGGGTAAAAAGGTGCTCTTTCCACCGGTGAGATCCTTAATGATCTCATCTAAGTTGGCTCCAAATAGACGCTCTCCTGAAAAGGGGATATTAGCCAATGCTTTTTTGGAACCTTGGTCGGCTAACCAACCTTTTAGCCACAGTGTACGCCTGAGAACCACTGCTGAGACTGATGCTCGCGCCATTAATGGAGTGGCGTCTAACGCCGCATCACACACAAACTGTAACCCCTGTATCATTTGTTCCAACAAATCTGATACCGCCTGAGGGACCTCTTCTAAGTCCCGGCGTAACCACTTGGTCCATTCAGTTACAGCCTGCGAAACCAGACCAATAGCTATTATAGGTCTGAAAGCTGATCCAATCAAGGAAAACATGGTGCGAGACATAGCTTCTATCTTGCGATCCACTGGATCTTTAAAAGACGGAGCGTCTTCTAAAGGAATAACCGTGGCTTTATTCAATCTAGCAATTGGTGAATCCACCACAGGTGGTTCTGTCCATTTCTTAATAAGGGTTTCCTCAAACGGATAACGCCTGTCAATGCGTTTAGAAATAGTAAAAGTGCGTTTTGGCAGACGCCATTCTTCTTCGATTGGATTGCCAAAACATTTGGGCAATGGAAAAACCTTCGCCACTTTGATGCGTTTTTTAGTCCCAAAAGGGATTTCAGTTTCAGCTATTTCCGATGGAATACCCTGTAACCTTAAGGTCTCTTGAACAGATACAATGAGTGCGTTTACCAACGCTTCCTCTCGGGCTATGGCGGATGCCGAAACATCCTCCTCACTGTCTGAAGAGACAGGACCCGAGACACCAATCCCAGATGAAGTACCTGCAACTGCAGAAATAGGCTCAGAGTCTGAATCCGAGGTTTCAGATAATAAGGGGTTAGGCGGGGGTCGCTTTCTTGCGCCCTGTCCCTGACAAGCCACTTCCACCCGGGACACAAAAGTTTCCATAATAGCTGACAATGATTCAATTGTCAATGGGGTGCTGGAGGATCCCGCAGACCCCTCGAGGGGATCCGGAGGAGATACATGAGTGGCAGGGTCCATGTTAATACAGGACACCTTTGCCAGCAAAATAAAAAAACTTTTTCTCTTTTTTTTTTTTTTTTTTGTGTCTCCCCCTAGCGCAATAGCGCCCCTCAGAGTACCTGCTTCTCGATCCCAGAGAGAGAGAGAGGGACCCCCAAGGCTCACCAACCGATGCAGTGCAGTTTCCAACCAACTGCAGTCAGCGTCTGTCTTACACAGACTGGAAGGAGCTGTTTGCTTTTTCCCGGGTAGAAGGCGTGGCTCCGCCCCCTGTGTACGCCTTCCGGCGTTCCCAGCCCTCCACGAGGTAGCTGGGCTCACAAAACATGGCCGCCCCCATAGAAGAGACATAAGACTCCAAAAACATGGCGGCCGGCGTGACCTGAGGACATACATGCATTCGGTCTACGGCAAAATGGCGGCGGACCGCCGAAATCGTCTTCCCAGCACATCCACCTGCACTCTGCTAAGAGGTGATATATGGATCTACAGAGATACACTACACATAAGGTAGGATTATACCTCCTATGTCTGCTGTAATGTTACAGTCTGCTGGGTAGAGTGTTAGCTCTTAAACCAAGTCCACTTCCCACAAACACATGCTGTATTACAAGGGGGACTTGTAAGTATCAGATATATACTGACCATATATGGAGGGGCCCATAATACATACTGCCTCATAACGAGGAAAAAAAGGGAACGTTTACTCACCATACCGAACCGACAGGCACCCTCTCTTCACAATACCCTC
Source organism: Pelophylax lessonae (assembly GCF_965119305.1). Taxonomy (NCBI): domain Eukaryota; kingdom Metazoa; phylum Chordata; class Amphibia; order Anura; family Ranidae; genus Pelophylax; species Pelophylax lessonae. Next base: position 349,829,636 of record NC_138768.1, on the reverse strand, counting down.
TACACCGGGGTGGGGGTTTGTGGACGCCTCGACTCTCTGGTACCTGGCGTCCAAGCGAGACTTTTAACTCGCAAAGTCAGTCCCTTTCCTGGGACTCCGTCGCGGCCGACCCAGCGCGGAGCTCTGGTCTGCACGCGCTCGTAGGCAGAAACCGGGGTGACCACTGGATCTCAACATCCAGCCCGTCGCCCGGCCCCGCATACTTACTTGAATATGTCGCGGCCGACCAAGCGCAATGCCATGGTCTGCGCGCGCTCGTAGGCCGGCTGGGGTGACCACAAGTGTCGCCCAGTCCGGCATTTTTGCTTGAAGATCTCACAGGAAAAAAACACTGGAGAAAACTACCTAAAAAATGTCTTTTTCTTAAAGAAAAAAAGTCTTGCCAGGACCAAAAGATCCCAGCAAGGAACTTAGGTCCTTACTCCTGACTAGACAGAAAAAAACTGATTCCCTGTAGCAGAGAGAGGGAGGATATACCCTCAGGGACTGCCCCTAAGGTGGAGCCAGAACGTTTTGTCTTTCTGCCTAGTCCTACTCCTGCGGAGACAACATAACCCAGCTCTTGAGAATCAAGAAGACTACGTCTGTCAATGAGCGATAGAGAAATTGAGATTATAAAGAGAAGTGGGGGTTCTTCTGATTTTTATCCCTAAGTAGGTGACATGATTTTTTGCTACCGAAAATATGGAAGAAACGCCCCATGAGGGGGATCTGGAGTGGAAGAGGGGGGAAGGATCTCACTTTTGGCAAAGTTGATACTGAGGCCTGAGTATCCTCTGAACATTGTGAATATATTCTGTATAAGGGGCATGTCGAGTGCAGGGTTGGAGGAGAAGATGAGTATATCGTCAGCAAGCAGTGCTAGACGTAATTCCCGATTTCCACTGAACGCTGTGCAGGGAGGGGTGGGAGATAAAAAAGCGAGAGAGGGGTTCCAGGGCTAGGTTGAAGAGCAATGGGGAGAGGGGACAACCTTGTCTGGTTCCTTTGTGAAGGTTGATAGCTTTTGAAATGCGGCCAGCTGCTACTATGTTTGCAGTAGGGGCAGCATACACAGTGGTAATTAGGTGTAGGAAGGGTCCGGAGAATCTGAAATGTTGTAAGGCCAACAACAACGTTGTCAAAGGCTCTCTCTGCATCGAGAGATATTATGGCTATGTCATCGCTACAGTTTGTCCTGGTATGTTTGAGAACCGTAAGCACTTTTTGAATATTGGAAGCAGAGCAGCCTTTGAGATTGCTGGCATTATGGGATTTTTTAAGGGCCTTTAGTTTATACATAGAGGTGAAGGCGATGATAGTGCCACATAGCACGGTTTTGCCCGCCTCCCAGAGCAGGTTGGGGCAATGGGGAGAATTGGTTGATTTATAGATCTACCAAGTCTCATGTACAAATTTCTGGAGGTCTAGGTTTAGGGCCAGGAAATGTAAGAAGCGCCATATTTTTGTGGAGGAAGACGGGTTGAAATCATGTAGAAAAATGGAGATGGGGCATGGTCTGAGATAGCGATCATGGTCTGAGATGGCGATTTCATGTATGAGTGTTTCTGAGGTGTAGGGAAGAAGAGTGGAGTTGCATAGTAGGTAATCGATCCTGGACAGGGTGTGATGGGGAAGAGTAGGAGTATTCCCTATTTTCAAGGTGTGCTGCATGCCACGGCTCAATGAGCTGTAGGGCTGTAGCAAAGAAGCCAGGGGGGTTGTAGTGTTTTGAGAAGGTAATAGAGGGGAGGGTTTCTCTCGGTTTCTGTCTTCCTGAGTATCCATGACTATGTTGTAGAAAGGGGGCTAGATGGGCTGTGACCGCCTGAAAAAAAAAAAAATGTGGTAGGATTGGGGCGTAGACACTGGTCACTATGAGGTCTCTGTTGGCGATACGAAGGTGAAGGAATAAAAGTCTCCCTTCCTCGTTGTGTGAAGAGGATATGACTTCACAAGAGAGGCTTTTGTGAAACAGTATAAGGACACCTGCTTTGCCTTTTACTGAGGCTGAGCCATATGTTCGGCCTACCTATAATTTGCGCATACGACAGAAGTAAGACGAGGATAGGTGGGTCTCCTGAAGGAGTGTAATGTCGGTCCTCAATCTCTTTAAGTGGCAAAGTTTTGCCATGCATTTGTGGGGGGACCGGAGTGTAAATGAATCTGCACATCTCCGGAAGGCTGTAACAGGGCAATAGAACAGAAACAGTTAACATAACATTGAACAAAGAAAAAAAAAAAGAGTAACCCGAATTAAAGTGGAAAGAGAGATCGATCATTGGTCCTGAAGGGTCAGGTAGATGAAGAGCGATGGTCACTCAGGCCCATAATGTCATGGTTCAGTAGCGCATTGGTGAGCTCTGGTTGAGTAGCGTAGCCTATTTGGTGAAATTTTTCATTGAGGGCTGCATCGCTCTCCGGGGCCTTTAGGATAACAGTTCGTCTCCATGGGGGAGATCTCCTGTGGGATATGCAAGTGCACTTGCATGTAGGAGACTGCTTCTTTGGGGTTTGTGAAGGACTTGGTCTCTCCTGCCTGGTTTGTATGGCGAAGAACAGCTGGGTATTCCAGTGTGAATTTGACACCCTTCAGATGGAGGGCTGAGCAGATGGCTTGGAATGCTTTTCGCTTGAGGATACTTCTTGTAAGTAGTTGGCGAAAATGAGGAGCTTATGCCCATCCAGCTGGAGGGAGTTAGCATTGCGGAATGACCTTAAGATGGCAACTCTGTCCGAGTAGTTTAGGTATCTAACAATGATCGGACGAGAGGCGCGTCGGTCATTGGATTGAGCTCCCACTCTGTGGGTGACCCTTTTTCCAACTCAGCAATTTGGTTTTTGATTTTATTTTTCCTTGACATGTTGGTGTTATATCTTTCACCTGGATGTTATAAGTGACACTGAGTAAATACAACTGGATAAAACAAAAACTGTGTCTTCATTTTAGGCTACAAAGCAACAAAATATTATTTTAAAGGGGGCGATTTATTTCTATACCCATTATAATGCAACGTGTTGTAGTCCACTGCATGGTGCTTTATGGGTCCAGGGACTTGGTCTATCACTATGAAATCCAGACTCCGTAGAACACTCTTGGGCATATGCACTCTGTGACAGACAAAGCTTGGGCTTTATATACAGGCCAGCCTTGTGGACAGGCAAGGCAGGGTCACACTATCAGTGTATACTGGATTTTAGTTAAGTTTAATTAGAAACTTAATACACAGGAGAAGAGGACAACTAGGGATGAGCGATTAAGGCAAAGTTCAGTTCATGGATGTTCAGCAAACCCTGTACAAGTCCTGACCCTACTGAAGTCTGTAGGAGCTAATACTTGCGCTTTTTTTCCTGGTGTTTCTCAAGGCTAATGTGCAAGCTTTTGAAAGAGCGGGGGGAAGGCATAGCAAATCATTGCTGAAACAAAACACACAGCAATGCAGAAATAAAGAAGGGCGGGGGGTGTAGTGTGCCTTTATTAAAATGGCTATCAGTAACAAGTTAGATTCTAAGATGTTTCACACTAGGCACAAGACTTTCTCAAAGAAATCGGATTTTTGTAAGATCTTACCGTAAAATCCTTTTCTCTTAGCTCATTGACAGACGTAGTCTTCTTGATTCACAAGAACCGGGTTATGTTGTCTCCGCAGGAGTAGGACTAGGACTAGGCAGAAAAGAAAAACCGTTCTGGCTCCACCCTAGGGGCAGTCCCAGAGGGTATATCCTCCCTCTCTCTGCTACAAGGCATCAGTTCTGTCACAAAGCAGCAACAGAGAATTTAACCCAACCCAACTCAATGATAGAGGGGCGGGTACTACGTCTGTCAATGAGCTAAGAGAAAAGGATTTTACGGTAAGATCTTACAAAAATCCAATTTTCTCTGTCGCTCATTGACAGACGTAGTCTTCTTGATTCACAAGAACTGGGACATCCAGAAGCAGTGCCACAAATGAGGGGTGGGATTGACAGAAATCAAAATCCAATCTAGAAGGCCCAACCGGTGCCAAACTAGAAGTTTTAAAGGCTCATTATAAACAAAGAATGAGACTCAAATAAAAATTCCAACGGAAAAAAACCCTCGAGGTAGACCACTGGTCTCCTCAAATGGCGGCCTGCAGAACCTTGTGGCCAAACGAGGCATCAGACGATGCCATTACATCAACTTTATGTTTTGTAAAGGTATGCACCGATGACCAGGTAGCCGCCTTGCACACCTGGACCACTGACGCCTGATGGCGAAAGGCCCATGACGCACTAAGTGCCCGAGTGGAGTGCGCCTTAACAGGGAACGGGGGCTCCCGACCCTTAATAGAATAAGCCTGTACCACCGTCTGTCTGATCCATTTGGAAATAGTCGCGGCAGATGCAGGCAACCCCTTTTTGGGTCCATTCGGGATCACAAAAAGTGAATCCGTCTTGTGAAACGAGTCTGTCGTTTTCAAGTATACCCTGATCGCCCGGACCACATCCAAGGAGTGTAAAGCAAACTCCCGAGGATGACTGGGCTTAGGACACAGGGAAGGTAATACAATTTCTTCATTCAGATGAAATTCTGAAACCACTTTTGGTAGGAAGGATGGATTCGGACGAAGAACCACCAGATATGGGGAACGACAAGATAATGCGGCCAGTTCTGACACCCTGCGTGCAGAAGTGATAGCCACCAAGAAGGCCACCTTCTGGACAACGTAGGTAGAGGAATCTCCCTAATATCTTCAAAGGGAGGTTTCTGAAGAACCGACAATACTAAATTAAGATCCCAGGGTGGTACCGGCGCGCGCACTGGCGGAGCCAGATGTCACACCCCCTGGATGAAATTCCGCACCAAGGAATGAGTAGCCAAAGGCTTCTGAAAGAAGATAGCTAATGCTGAGACCTGACCCTTGATAGTACTCAAGGCCAGTTTCTGCTCAACCCCTTGTTGCAGAAAAGCTAATATTCGACTAACCGAATAAGACCGTGGACGGAACCCCAGAGGATCACACCATGCAATGTAGGACTTCCATGTGCGATGATAAATCTTTCTGGAAGTCTCTTTCCTTGCTTTAACTAGAGTAGCAATAACTGAAGCTGACAATCCCTTGTCCTTCAGCACCTGGGTCTCAATAGCCAGGCCGTTAAAGCCAGCGATCGTAAAGCAGGATGGAAGATCGGTCCCTGAGACAGTAGGTCTTCCCTGAGAGGAAGTCTCCACGGGACGTCCGCCACCAGTCTGACCAAGTCGGCGTACCACGCTCGGCGAGGCCAGTCCGGAGCTACCAGGATTACTGGAATTCCTTCCTCCTCTATCCTGCGAAGAAGTCTTGGCAGTAACCCGAGAGGAGGGAAGGCATACATTAGCTGGTATTGCCCCCACGGGGCGATCAGTGCGTCTGCGGTCTCTGCTAGAGGATCGCGGGAGCGAGCCACGAATCTCTGTACTTTCCTGTTGAATCGTGATGCCAACAGATCCACATCCGGGGTGCCCCAACGTAGGCACAACTGGTGGAAGACTTCTGGATGGAGGGACCATTCCCCCTGATCCAGAGTCTGACGGCTGAGATAATCTGCCTGCCAATTTTCCACCCCCGGAATGAACACCGCAGAGATCGCTGGAACAAATCGTTCCGCCCAGCGAAGAATGCAAGCCACTTCCTTGGCCGCTCGGACACTCTTGGTGCCCCCCTGGTGATTGACATAAGCCACGGCCGTGGCGTTGTCCGACTGGATCCGAACCGGGCTGCCCTGGAGCTGCTCGGTCCAGTGAATCAGACAAAGTCTGATCGCTCTCAGTTCCAATACATTTATCGGCAACCTGGATTCTTCCGGGGACCAAAGTCCCTGGACAGATAACTGACCGAGAATTCCTCCCCATCCGGATAGACTGGCATCCGTGGTCACTATCGTCCAATATATTGGCAGAAATGACTTTCCCTGGCTGAGCATCGGAGACCGAAGCCACCAGACCAGAGACTCTCTGGTCTGTTTGCTCAATCGGATCCGATTGTCCAGGGATTCCGGATTCCGATTCCATCTGAGAAGAATCTCTTGCTGAAGAATTCGGGTATGGGACTGGGCAAATGGGACTGCTTCGAAGGAAGCCACCATCAACCCCAGAACCCTCATGCAAGTTCGAAGAGAAGACCAGCTGTTGGATAGTAACCACTGGACTGCTGATTGAATCTTCCGGAGTTTCCCTACCGGAAGGAAAACTCTTGTCCTGACTGTGTCTCTTTGGCGCAGTAGTGCCAACATTGGGGCCAACACCTTCGTGAAGACCCGAGGAGCCGTGGCGAGACCGAAAGGTAACGCCACAAACTGATAGTGGTTCTCTTCTACGGAAAAGCGTAGAAACCGCTGATGTCCTGCGAAAATGGGAATGTGAAGATAGGCGTCCTTGATGTCTATGGACGCTAGGACATCCCCTGGATGCAGGAAGGCTGCTACTGTGCGAATGGATTCCATCTTGAATTTTCTTATGTTGAGAAAGGAATTGAGTGCCCTTAAGTCCAGAATTGGACGCACTTTGCCCTCTTTCCTGGGTATTGTAAATAGGTTTGAATAAAACCCCTGAAAACGTTCTGTCCAAGGAACGTGGACTACCACTCCTTGTTGTAGTAAATCCGTGACTGCTCTCCGCAGATCTTCTAGACGATCAGGGGATAGTCGGATATTGGAAGGGAAGAATCGTGCTGGTGGGAGAGATCGAAACTCGATCTTGTACCCTGACCTTATGACTTCGCAAACCCACTTGTCCGGGATTCTGGAAAGCCATGGATCCGGGAACCGACGAAGACGTCCCCCCACCCCAGTTATGTGTGGGGGGCGCACCTTCAGGCTTTGGACGATTTATCTTCAGGTCTGGAGGGGGCGGGCTTTTGCTTGCCCGACCAACGTCCCCTGAAGCCTCCTGAAGGAGCTTTGGAGGACTTAATTTTTTCACCCGCGGGACGAAAAAACTTTTTGTGAGCAGAGAAAGAAGGCCCTCGTCTTTGACGAGGTCCTTTACCTTTAACATTTTGCGGTAAAAAGGTGCTCTTTCCTCCCGTGAGATCCTTAATGATCTCATCTAAGTTGGCTCCAAATAGACGCTCTCCTAAAAAGGGGATATTAGCCAATGCTTTTTTGGAACCTTGGTCGGCTAACCAACCTTTTAGCCACAGTGTACGCCTGAGAACCACTGCTGAAACTGATGCTCGCGCCAATAATGGAGTGGCGTCTAACGCCGCATCACACACAAACTGTAACCCCTGTATCATTTGTTCCAACAAATCTGATACCGCCTGAGGGACTTCTTCTAAGTCCCGGCGCAACCACTTGGTCCATTCAGTTACAGCCTGCGAAACCAGACCAATAGCTATTATAGGTCTGAAAGCTGATCCAATCAAGGAAAACATGGTGCGAGACATAGCTTCTATCTTGCGATCCACTGGATCTTTAAAAGACGGGGCGTCTTCTAAAGGAATAACCGTGGCTTTATTCAATCTAGCAATTGGCGAATCCACCACAGGTGGTTCTGTCCATTTCTTAATGAGGGTTTCCTCAAACGGATAACGCCTGTTAATGCGTTTAGAAATAGCAGAAGTGCGTTTTGGCAGACTCCATTCTTCTTTGATTGGATTGCCAAAACATTTGGGCAATGGAAAAACCTTCGCTACTTTGATGCGTTTTTTAGTCCCAAAGGGGATTTCAGTTTCAGCTATTTCCGACGGAATACCCTGTAATCTTAAGGTTTCTTGAACAGATACAATGAGTGCATTTACCAACGCTTCCTCTCGGGCTATGGCTGATGCCGAAACATCCTCCTCACTATCTGAAGAGACAGTACCCGAGACACCAATCCCAGATGAAGTACCTGCAACTGCAGAAATAGGCTCAGATTCTGAATCCGAAGTTTCAGATAATAAGGGGTTAGGCGGGGGTCGCTTTCTTGCGCCCTGTCCCTGACAAGCCACTTCCACCCGGGACACAAAAGTTTCCATAATAGCTGACAATGATTCAACCGTCAGTGGGGTGCTGGAGGATCCTGCAGACACCTCGAGGGGATCCGGTGGAGATACATGAGTGGCAGGGTCCATATTAATTCAGGACACCTCTGCCAGAAAAAACAAAAAACTTTTCTTTTTTTTAAATAAAAATTACCTCTTTTTTTTTTTTTATGTGTATCCCCCTAGCGCAATAGCGCCCCTCAGAGTACCTGCTTCTCGATCCCCACAGAGAGAGAGAGGGACCCTCAAGGCTCACCACCCGATGCAGAGAAGTTTCCAACCAACTGCAGTCAGCGTCTGTCTTTTACAGACTGGAAAGAGCTGTGTTAGTTTTCCCGGGTAGAAGGACCTTCCGGCGTTCCCAGCTCTCCACGAGGTAGCTGGGCTCATCAAACATGGCCGCCCCCATACAGGAGACAATAGACTCCAAAAACATGGCGGCCGGCGTGACCTGAGGACATTCATGCACCCGGTCTACGGCAAAATGGCGGCGGACTGCCGAAATCGTTTTTCCCAGCACATCCACCTGCATCTCTGCTAAATGGCGGTTTATCGATCTGCAGGAGGTACACTACAATTAAGGTAGGATTATACCTCCTATGTCTGCTGTAATACTACAGTCTGCTGGGTAGAGTGTTAGCTCTCAAACCAAGTCCACTTCCCACCAAACACATGCTGTATTTACAAGGGGGACTTTTAGTGTCAGACAGATACTGACCATGTATGGAGGGGCCCATAATTCATACTGCCTCATAACAAGGAAAAAAGGGAACGTTTACTCACCATACCGAACCGACAGGCACCCTCTCTTCACAATACCCTCTCAACCGGGGTGGGGGGTTGTGGACCACTCCGGACGCCTCGACTCTCTGGTTCCTGGCGTCCAAGCGAGACTTTTAACTCGCAAGGTCAGTCCCTCCAATGGGACTCCGTCACGGCCGACCCAGCGCGGAGCTCTGGTCTGCACGCGCTCGTAGGCAGAAACCGGGGTGACCACTGGATCTCAACATCCAGCCCGTCGCCCGGCCCCGCATACTTACTTGAATGTGTCGCGGCCGACCAAGCGCAATGCAATGGTCTGCGCGCGCTCGTAGGTCGGCTGGGGTGACCACTGGTGTCGCCCAGTCCGGCGTATTTGATTGAAGATCTCACAGGAAAAAACACTGGAGAAAAACTACCTAAAAAATATTTTTTCTAAAAAAAAATCTTGCCAGGACCAGAGATCCCAGCAAGGAACTTAGGTCCTTACTCCTGACTAGACAGAAAAAAACTGATGCCTTGTAGCAGAGAGAGGGAGGATATACCCTCTGGGACTGCCCCTAGGGTGGAGCCAGAACGTTTTTTCTTTTCTGCCTAGTCCTACTCCTGCGGAGACAACATGACCCGGTTCTTGTGAATCAAGAAGACTACGTCTGTCAATGAGCGACAGAGAAAGGTGCCTTATATGGTATCATCCTAATTTTGAAAGGCATGTTGTCTAGTATGCTTCAGGAAGAAGGGTGTCAAAGTCTAGCTAATTCCTAGTGACAAGGCAGACAAACGGAGCACATGCCATCACCCTAAGACCACACCTTGCTGACTGATTCAATAAACCAAATCCTGCCCACCATAAGTACATATACATCCTTAGATAGGAACAGTGTTAACTTGGTGAACTCTGCAGCAATGATCGAGATGTTTTTTTTTTTTTTTTTCAGGCAGCGATTCTAAAGTATAATTGATTGGAATGGCCAAGCAGGAACTTGCTCACTTTTACAGGTGGCAGAAGACAGTCCGACCAAGTGGGGAGTCCAGTAAGGATGCAATCACCTCAGCGTCATGTACTGAGAAGAGTGGCAGGAACAGACATTCCCAGCCCTCTTCATGTCAGAAACACAATGAGAATTACCACTTCCAGTTCTTTGTTTACTGGCCTGTTACCAGCCAGTGAGGCAGCCGATCAGACAAGTGTGCTGTGCTGCTTTGGATGAAAGAAGAGGTCTGGGGTCTGCATAAAGAGGACCTGTCTTTGCCCATGCTAGCACAAGAGATGTTGTTCATCCCTTATGATAGCAATAGGGTGAAAGAAAAGAGGAAAAAAAAAAAAAAAAGTAAAAGGGTATAAAAAAAAAAAGTTTTGACTTACCGTAAAATCAATTTCTTTGAAGTTCATTGACAGACACAGCTCCTGATTTTCTTAACCATTGAGTTATACTAGCCCCTACAGGAGAAGGGCACTGGGGGGGGGGGGTGAGTCTGGCTACGCCTATGGGCAGTCCCAGGGGGGTACACTCCCTCTCTCTGCTATAGGTACTCAGTTTTGTTACAAGCAGTGTCAGCAAACATACAACTCCACAGTGGGGTAGGTGCTGTGTCCGTCAATCGACATCAGAGAAATAGAATTTGCAGTAAGTCAAAAAACCCATAATTTCTCTTTCGTTCATTGGTAAACACACAGCTTCTGATATTCTTAAGGATTAGGACGTCTCAAAACAGTGTTGAGGGATGGGAACAGCAAAAAAAATTCCCAAGAAAAAAAAAAACCGTAGCCAACCAGGCAACAGGTGCTCAGCCAAAACAACTGGAGCGCACCTGAAAGAAGAAAGAAAAAAAAAAATACACCCTCAAAGAGGACCAAATCCTCTAAATGACAGCCTGCAAAACCTGCAGCCAAAAGAAGCATCCGCAGATGCCAACACATCCACTTTCACAAAGTTTATAGAACTTTGTGAAAGTGTGCACCAACAACCAGGTGGCTGCCTTGCAAACCTGCATCACTGACGCCTGATGATGGAAAGCCCAGGAGGCACTGAATGCCCAAGTAGTGTACGCCTCGATAAGGAAAGGAGGAACCTGACCCCTGATGGAATAGGCCTGAATCACCGTCTGTCTGATCCCTCTGGGAATGGTCGCAGAGGAAGCGGACAACCCTGTCCAAGACCCATCTGTAAGCACAAAGCGGGAGTCTGACTTCTAAAAGACTCCATAGCTGCCAGGCACACCCTAATTGCCCGAACCAAATCCAAGGCAATTTCCTTAGTATGTTCTGGCTTGGGACACAGAGAAGGCAACACAATGTCTTCATTCAAATGGAAATCAGAGCCAACCTTTGGAAGGAATGACAGACAGGGGGCAAACAAACAACCACCTTATTTCTGTGAACCACCCAAGTAAGGATAACGCCACCAGTCAACATGTCTTCCTTCCCACCTTCTTAGACAGTGTACACAAGGGAATCTCCAGAAGAATCTCAACTGTAAACTTCTGGAAGACCAAAAGCGCCAAAGTGAGGTCCCAAGGAGGCAATGGAGACTGCACTGGAGGAACCAAATGGCAAATACCCTGAAGAAAAGGTACGCACCAGGAGTGTGTGGCCAAGGATTGTTGGAAGATCGCCAAAGCCAACACCTGGCCTTTGATGGTACTCAAGACCAATTTCTGTTCAATCTCCCGTGAAGGAAGGACAAAGATCCAAGCCACCGAGAAGGAGTGAGGATGAACCCTAAGAGACTTACGCCACACGATGTACGTCTTCCACGTACGATAGTAGATTTCCTAGCTCTTAACAGCACTGGAATCACTGATTAAAGCCCCGTACACACACGCAGATCGTCGTCATACAAACGTCGGCGGACGAAAGATCTGCCGATTGTATGCGTGTTAGTATGGTGCCTCCGACAGATGTCTGCACACAATCCGCGGACAAGAGTCTTTCTTGCAAACATGAAAATTTTTGTCTGCAGACACCAGAACGGACGATTGTTCGCCTGTCAGTACAGAAATCAGCCGACAGACCGCAGATTTGCAAGACTGGGCATGCTCAGAAAATAAAAAACACAGGGAAAGTTAACCATTACATGACATCACTTCTGCAGTCAGCTGAAGTCTGCGGACAAAATTCTTGTGCTGTCCTTGTGCTGTCTTTGCACTTTTCAACAGACACCGCCATCCCGGGGAGAAAAGACGAACATTTGTATGACGACGATCTGCGTGTGTGTACGGGGCTTAAGACCAACCCCTATCCCTCAGTACCTGGCTTTCAACAGGCAAGCCGTCAAAGCCAGCGACTGTAAAGCAGGGTGGAAAACTGGCCCTTGGGACAGCAGAGCCTTCATGAGAGGAAGCTACCAAGAAATGTCGGCGACCAGCCACACCAGATTGCGTGCCAGGCCAGGCCAGTCCGGGGCCACTAAGATGACCAGAATATCTTCTGCCTCAATCCTGCATAAAAGTCTTGGCAGAAGCTTGAGCGGAGGGAAGGCGTAAATCAGACGATACTGACCCCCCACGGGGCACCAGCGCATCTGTAGCGTCCGCCAGAGGAGCCTATGACCGGGCCACGAACCTTTGCACCTTTTTGTTGAACCGAGACGCCAAACAGATCCAACTCAATGGTGCCTCACCGGAGACACAACTGATGAAACACCTCAGGATGAAGAGACCATTCCCCCTGGTCCAACGCCTGCCAACTGAGGTAACCTGCCTGCCAGTTTTCCACTCCAGGAATGTGTACAGCGGAAAGGGCTGGAACGAACATTCTGTGCACCTGAGCATGTCCACTACCTCCAGAGCCGCCAGGACACTTCTTGTGCCCCCTTGGTGATTGAATGCACACTGGACATCCTTGTGAGATGATCTGTCCAATGTTCCAGGCACAGTGTGATCACACGGAGCTCCAGAATATGGATCAATAGTCTGGACTCTTTCAGGGTTCAGACCCCCCTGAGCAGAGTTTGTCGAGAACGCCTCACCCCCCCCCCCCCCCCCCGACAGGCTGCCATCCGTGGTGACCACCATCCAATACAAGGGGAGGAAGGATTTGTCCTGCCAGAGCACAAAACCAGAGCAGGGACCGTTTTGCACCCTGGCTCAGCTGGATTTGGTTGTGCAGAGACTGCGGAGTCTTGTCCTATTTGATCAGCATCTCCCTTGCAGAGACTTCCTATGGAACAGTGCAAACTGGACCACCTCTTAAGTAGACACCATCAGGCCCCAGCACTCGCATGCAAGTCTAGCGGACTGACCATCTGCTGGACAGCAAGAGGCAAATTGGACTAACTCCAGAAACTGCAGGCTGCAGAGTCAGACCCAGATAATCTAGTTTCGTGGAAGGCACCAAGGCAAACATCTGAAGATTCAGAATCCAGCCAAACTTCCTAAGAGTCCATATGGAGCTCTCCAGGTTTTCCACCAGCGCAGTAGGAGACTCGGCTCACAGAAGAAGGTCATCCAAGTAGCCCAGGACTGCAAGCCCCCGCTGACTAACAATGCTAGCACCAGGGCCAACACTTTTGTGAAGACCCAAGGAACGGAGGCAAGACCAAAGGGTAATGCCACAAACTGACAATGCTCCTTTACCAACCCACGGCATGGCGGAGGAAGCACTGGTGACCGACTCATTTTGAAATGTGAAGGTATGCGTCCTTGATGTCGATGGAGGCAAGAAAAATCGGATTTTTGTAAGATCTTACCGTAAAATCCTTTTCTCTTAAGCTCATTGACAGACGTAGTCTTCTTGATTCACAAGAACTGGGTTATGCTGCCCTCTACAGGAGTAGGACTAGGCAGAAATAAAAAACGTTCTGGCTCCACCCTAGGGGCAGTCCCAGAGGGTATATCCTCTTCCTGTCTGCTACAGAGAATCAGTTCTGTCCCAAAGCAGCAACAGAGAATTTAACCCAACCCAACTCAATGATAGAGGGGCGGGTACTACGTCTGTCAATGAGCTTAAGAGAAAAGGATTTTACGGTAAGATCTTACAAAAATCCGATTTTCTCTGTCGCTCATTGACAGACGTAGTCTTCTTGATTCACAAGAACTGGGACATCCAGAAGCAGTGCCACAAATGAGGGGTGGGATTGACCGAAATCAAAATCCAAACTAGAAGGCCCAACCGGAGCCAACCAGAAGTATCAAAGGACTCATCGAGTAAACAGATGAGACCTACCCCACAAATCCTCGAGGTAGACCAACAGTCTCCTCAAACAGTGGCCTGCAGGAACCTTGCGGCCAGAAGAGGCATCTGACGATGCCATCACATAAACCTTATACAATATTGTAAAGGTATGAACCGACGACTAAACAGTCGCCTTGAAAACCTGAACCACTGACGCCTGATGGCGGAGGGTCCAGGAAACTCTAAGCGCCCGAGTAGAATGCGCCTTAACAGGGAACGGGGGATCCCGACCCTTAGATAAAATAAGCCTATACCACCGTCTGTCTGATCCATCTAAAGATGGTCGCAGCAGAACAGGCAACCCCTTCTTAGGGCCATCCGTGATCACAAACTGTGAATCCGTCTTACAAATTGAATCCGTAGTATTCAAATATATCCTGATCGCCCGAACTACATCCAAGGAATGCCATGCAAATTCTCGAGGATGATTGGGCTAAGGACATAGGAAGGACAATACACTGTCCTCATTCAATGAAACTTTGAAACCACCTTAGGAAGGAAGGATGGATTCGGATGAAGAACAACCTTATCCCTATGAACCACCAGATCTGGGGAACAACAGGATAATGCAGCCAGTTCTGACACCCTGCGTGCAGAAGTGATAGCCACCAAGAAGACCACCTTCTGGGATAAAGTAAGCAAGGGAATCTCCCTGATATTTTCAAAGGGAGGTGTCTGAAGAACCGACAGCACCAAATTAAGATCCCAGGATGGTAACGGCGCGTGCACTGGCGGAGCCAGGTGTCGCACCCCCTGGATGAAATTCCGCACCAAGGAATGAGTAGACAAAGGCTTCTGAAAGAAGATAGCAAATGCTGAAACCAGACCCTTGATAACACTCAAGGCCAGCTTCTGCTCAACTCCCTGTTGCAGAAAAGCCAATATTCGGGCTACCGAATAAAGATGTAGATGGAACCCAAGGGATTCACACCACACAATATAAGACTTCCATGTACGATGATAATCTTTCTGGAAGTCGCTTTCCTTGTTTTAACTAGAGTAGGAATAACTGAAGCTGACAATCCCTTGTCCTTCAGCACCTGGGTCTCAATAACCAGGCCGTTTAAAACCAGCGATCGTAAAGCAGGATGGAAGATCGGTCCCTGAGACAGTAGATCCTCCCTGAGAGGAAGTCTCCACGGGACGTCCGCCACCAGTCTGACCAAGTCGGCGTATCAAGCTCGACGAGGCCAGTCCGGAGCTGCCAGGATTACTGGCATTCCTTCCTCCTCTATCCTGCGAAGAAGTCTTGGCAGTAACCCAAGAGAAGGGAAGGCATACATTAGCTGGTATTGCCCCCACGGGGTGACCAGTGCGTCTGCGGTCTCTGCTAGAGGATCGCGGGAGCGAGCCACGAATCTCTGTACTTTTCTGTTGAATCGTGATGCCAACAGATCCACATCCGGGGTGCCCCAACGTAGGCACAACTGGTGGAAAACTTCTGGATGGAGGGACCATTCCCCCTGATCCGGAGTCTGACGGCTGAGATAATCTGCCTGCCAATTTTCCACCCCCGGAATGAACACCGCAGAGATAGCTGGAACAAATCGTTCCGCCCAGCGAAGAATGCAAGCCACTTCTTTGGCCGCTCGGACACTCTTGGTGCCCCCCTGGTGATTGACATAAGCCACGGCCGTGGCGTTGTCCAACTGGATCCGAACCGGGCTGCCCTGGAGCTGCTCGGTCCAGTGAATCAGACAAAGTCTGATCGCTCTCAGTTCCAATACATTTATCGGTAACCTGGATTCTTCCGGGGACCAAAGTCCCTGAACGGATAACTGACCGAGAATTCCTCCCCATCCGGATAGGCTGGCATCCGTGGTCACTATCGTCCAATATATTGGCAGAAATGACTTTCCCTGGCTGAGCATCGGAGACCGAAGCCACCAGACCAGAGACTCTCTGGTCTGTTTGCTCAATTGGATCCGATAGTCCAGGGACTCCGGATTCCGATTCCATCTGAGAAGAATCTCTTACTGAAGAATTCGGGTATGGGACTGGGCAAATGGGACTGCTTCGAAGGAAGCCACCATCAACCCCAGAACCCTCATGCAAGTCCGAAGGGAAGACCAGCTGTTGGATAGTAACAACTGGACTGCTGATTGAATCTTTCGGAGTTTCCCTACCGGAAGGAAAACTCTTGTCCTGACTGTGTCTAGAATTAGACCCAGATATTCGAGCCTCTGGGTGGGAACCAGAAATGACTTTTGCTGGTTCACCAGCCACCCGAATTCCTGTAAAGAAATTATAGTAATTTCTATGTTTTGTAGCAGGGTCTGAGGAGACTCTGCATGAAGCAGGAGATCGTCTAGGTAACCTAGAATCGATATGCCTCTTTGGCGCAGTAGTGCCAACATTGGGGCCAACACCTTCATGAAGACCCGAGGAGCCGTGGCGAAACCGAAAGGTAACGCCACAAACTGATAGTGGTTCTCTTCTACGGAAAAGCGTAGAAACCGCTGATATCCTGCGAAAAATGGGAATGTGAAGATAGGCGTCCTTGATGTCTATGGACGCTAGGACATCCCCTGGATGCAGGAAGGCTGCTACTGTGCGAATGGATTCCATCTTGAATTTCCTTATGTCGAGAAAGGAATTGAGTGCCCTTAAGTCCAGAATTGGACGCACTTTGCCCTCTTTCCTGGGTATTGTATATAGGTTCGAATAAAACCCTTGAAAACGTTCTGTCCAAGGAACGTGGACTACCACTCCTTGTTGTAGTAAATCCGTGACTGCTCTCCGCAGATCTTCTAAACGATCCGGGGATAGTCGGATATTGGAAGGGAAGAATTGCGCCGGTGGGAGAGATCGAAACTCGATCTTGTACCCTGACCTTATGACTTTGCAAACCCACTTGTCCGGGATTCTGGAAAGCCATGGATCCGGGAACCGGCGAAGACGTCCCCCCACCCCAATTATGGGTGGGGGCGCACCTTCAGGCTTTGGACGATTTATCTTCAGGTCTGGAGGGGGCGGGCTTTTGCTTGCCCGACCAACGTCCCCTGAAGCCTCCTGAAGGAGCTTTGGAGGACTTAATTTTTTCACCCGCGGGACGAAAAAACTTTTTTGTGAGCAGAGAAAGAAGGCCCTCGTCTTTGACGAGTTCCTTTACCCTTAACATCTTGCGGTAAAAAGGTGCTCTTTCCACCCGTGAGATCCTTAATGATCTCATCTAAGTTGGCTCCAAATAGACGCTCTCCTAAAAAGGGGATATTAGCTAATGCTTTTTTGGAACCTTGGTCGGCTAACCAACCTTTTAGCCACAGTGTACGCCTGAGAACCACTGCTGAGACTGATGCTCGCGCCAATAATGGAGTGGCGTCTAACGCCGCATCACACACAAACTGTAACCCCTGTATCATTTGTTCCAACAAATCTGATACCGCCTGAGGGACCTCTTCTAAGTCCCGGCGTAACCACTTGGTCCATTCAGTTACACAGTCTGCGAAACCAGACCAATAGCAATTATTGGTCTGAAAGCTGATCCAATCAAGGAAAACAAGGTGCGAGACATAGCTTCTATCTTGCGATCCACTGGATCTTTAAAAGACGGAGCGTCTTCTAAAGGAATAACCGTGGCTTTATTCAATCTAGCAATTGGTGAATCCACCACAGGCGGTTCTGTCCATTTCTTAATGAGGGTTTCCTTAACGGATAACGCCAGTTAATGCGTTTAGAAATAGCAGAGGTGCGTTTTGGCAGACTCCATTCCTCTTTGATTGGATTGCCAAAAACATTTGGGCAATGGAAAAACCTTCGCCATTTTCATGCGTTTTTTAGTCCCAAAAGGGATTTCAGTTTCAGCTATTTCCGACGGAATACCCTGTAATCTTAAGGTTTCTTGAACAGATACAATGAGTGCGTTTACCAACGCTTCCTCTCGGGCTATGGCTGATGCCGAAACATCCTCCTCACTGTCTGAAGAGACAGTACCCGAGACACCAATCCCAGATGAAGTACCTGCAACTGCAGAAATAGGCTCAGAGTCTGAATCCGAAGTTTCAGATAATAAGGGGTTAGGCGGGGGTCGTTTTCTTGCGCCCTGTCAATGACAAGCCACTTCCACCCGGGACACAAAAGTTTCCATAATAGCTGACAATGATTCAACCATCAGTGGGGTGCTGGAGGATCCTGCAGACACCTCGAGGGGATCCGGTGGAGATACATGAGTGGCAGGGTCCATGTTAATTCAGGACACCTCTGCCAGAAAAAACAAAAAACTTTCTTTTTTTTTTTTTTTAAATAAAAAAAATACCTCTTTTTTTTCTTTATTTTTTTTATGTGTCTCCCCCTAGCGCAATAGCGCCCCTCAGAGTACCTGCTTCTCGATCCCCACAGAGAGAGAGAGGGACCCCCAAGGCTCACCACCCGATGCAGAGAAGTTTCCAACCAACTGCAGTCAGCGTCTGTCTTTTACAGACTGGAAAGAGCTGTGTTCGTTTTCCCGGGTAGAAGGACGTGGCTCCGCCCCATGTGTACGCCTTCCGGCGTTCCCAGCTCTCCACGAGGTAGCTGGGCTCATCAAACATGGCCGCCCCCATACAGGAGACAATAGACTCCAAAAACATGGCGGCCGGCGTGACCTGAGGACATACATGCACCTGGTCTACGGCAAAATGGCGGCGGACCGCCGAAATCGTTTTTCCCAGCAAATCCACCTGCATCTCTGCTAAGTGGCGGTTTATCGATCTGCAGGAGGTACACTACAATTAAGGTAGGATTATACCTCCTATGTCTGCTGTAATACTACAGTCTGCTGGGTAGAGTGTTAGCTCTCAAACCAAGTCCACTTCCCACCAAACACATACTGTATTTACAAGGGGGACTTTTAGTGTCAGATATATACTGACCATGTATGGAGGGGCCCATAATTCATACTGCCTCATAACGAGGAAAAAAGGGAACGTTTACTCACCATACCGAACCGACAGGCACCCTCTCTTCACAATACCCTCTCCACCGGGGTGGGGGGTTGTGGACCACTCCGGACGCCTCGACTCTGTGGTTCCTGGCGTCCAAGCGAGACTTTTAACTCGCAAGGTCAGTCCCTCCAATGGGACTCCGTCGCGGCCGACCCAGCGCGGAGCTCTGGTCTGCACACGCTCGTAGGCAGAAACCGGGGTGACCACTGGATCTCAACATCCAGCCCGTCGCCCGGCCCCGCATACTTGAATGTGTCGCGGCCGACCAAGCGCAATGCAATGGTCTGCGCGCGCTCGTAGGCCGGCTGGGGTGACCACTAGTGTCGCCCAGTCCAGCGTTTTTGCTTGAAGATCTCACAGGAAAAAAACACTGGAGAAAACTACCTAAAAAATATTTTTTCTAAAGAAAAAATCTTGCCAGGACCAAAAAGATCCCAGCAAGGAACTTAGGTCCTTACTCCTGACTAGACAGAAAAAAACTGATTCTCTGTAGCAGACAGGAAGAGGATATACCCTCTGGGACTGCCCCTAGGGTGGAGCCAGAACGTTTTTTCTTTCTGCCTAGTCCTACTCCTGTAGAGGGCAGCATAACCCAGTTCTTGTGAATCAAGAAGACTACGTCTGTCAATGAGCGACAGAGAAATCCCCCTGATGCAGGGAAGTCACCACCATGAGAACAGACTCCATTCTGAACTTCTGCACCTGCCCAAGCAGTTCAGCACCTTGCGGTCCAGGACTGGATACCCCTTGCCTTCCTTTGTAGGGACCGTAAACAGGTTTGGAGTAAAACCCCTAAAAAGGTTTCCGAAGTCGGAACTGGGACAATCACCCCTTGAAGTACCAAGTCTTGTACTGCCAAAAAGAGAGCCTGTATGCAGACCGGGGACAGTCGCAGATTGGAAGGAAAGAACCTTTCTGGAGGGTAAGCATGAAACGATCTTGGAGCTGGACCATATTAGTTTGCGGACCCACTTGTCTTGTACCGGGGAAGTCCACAGGTCCGAGAACCAGTGAAGACGTCCCCACCCCAGATACGGGTGAAGGCACACCTTCAAGCTGAAGGGGCCTTGTCCTCGGGTCTGGAGAAGCCCATCCTCGACTTGTCAGACCAGGTTAGCTTCGATCCGCCAGAAAAGGCCCTAAAAGGGCTTCAATCCCTTGTCAGTCGACCCTGCGGGACAAAAAAAAAAAAAAACAAAACAAAAAAACAACAACTTATGAGCCTAGCAGGAGGGCCCACGTCTACAAAGAGGGTCCTTGGCCTTAGTAGCCTGTGGAAGAAGAATACTCTTCCCCCATGAGACCTGGTCTGGTCTGCAGACCAGCATTTGAGCCTAAAGACACACTGAAGGACCACGAACGAAACAGAGAGCCGAGCCACTAGGGCAGTGGTTCTCAATTCCGGTCCTCGGGACCCACTAACAGGCCAGATTTTAAGTATTACCTTGGGGGATGCAGACTAGAATACTGCAATCACTGAGCAGCAAATGAGATCACCTGTGATGTAATTTAGTTATCTTGCAAACCTGGCCTGTTGGTGGGTCCCGAGGACCGGAATTGAGAACCACTGCACTAGGGGAGCTGCCTCCAAAAGATGAATCACAGATAAACTGCAGCACCTGGACCAGCTGGTCCAACAGCTCAGCCAAGAGGGGGGGGGGGGGGGGGGGGACAGGTCTCCCTCCAGGTCACAGAATAAAAGCTTATCCCACTCTAGTCTGAAACACCAGAGCAATAGTGAATATTGGCCTCAGTGCTTAACCAGCCAGGGTGTACATATTTCGGGCCACAGCCTATGCCTTCCTGGCAGCCGGGTCCTTAGAGGCCGGGGACTCTTCAACCAGAATCATGGTTGGTTGCCTTGTTTAATCTGGAAACCGGAGGGTCAACCTCCGGTGGATCAGTCCACTTCTTAAGAAGGGACTCCTTATAGGGGTATCGCCTAGCAAAGCTCTTAGGGACCCCAAGGGGATTCTTTGGTCATCCCCACTCTGTAGTGGCAATTCTGTCAAAATAGGAGGGGAGAGGTTACACCTTTGCTGCTCTGGATGGCTTGTGAGTGCCAAAGAGGACCTGTGCCTCCGTCGCAGCTGCGTCCATCTTTAAAGTCTCACGCACAGATACAATCAGTGCATCCCCAGCGCCTTTTTATGTGCGGTTGCAGAAGTGTCCTCACTATCTGAGGATTCAGGGCGCATGGTCACAGACCCATGCAGGGTGACCCACGTACGCATCAGATTTAAGATCTGCAGGGGCGCTTTTTTTGCCAGTCCATCACCCAAAAGCCAACTCAACCCAGGACACAAAGGACTCCAGGAGCGCCGTCAGTGCGTCAATGAATGGTTGGGACCACGCAGCCTCGGGGGGTGAAAAGGTGGAGAGAGGTGCTCTAAAAAAAAAAACGCCATGAGTCACCAGAGGGACACCACAAAAAAAAAAGTGTAATACACTACTAAAGGGACATCCCCACTGCTCTGGCAGCACACCCGGTTGCCAGTCACACAGCCCCAATCAATCCTCCGCAGAGAGGGAGAGGACCCCACCAGACTCACCACCCCGCAGCCACCAGGATAATCTGCACTGCCTGTATGGCGATCACAAAAAGATCCATGAGTCAGCAGGATTCCACTGTCGTGGGCGCTGCGGTTTCCTATGGCAAACCACCGCAAAATTGCCACCGTGTATTGCAGCACAAAGGCTACAAGAAAGTGGCAGCTCCCAGGCCTCAGGACAGGGGGCCCTGGCAGGAGCCCCCACCAGGTACAACCCCCCCTGCACAGCAGATCGTCCACTTGCCAGCAGCGCACTCCCCCCCCTAGACCCTTTCCCCACCCTTGGGAGGCATACCTGACCACCCACATTGCCCCAACATTAGCGGGGGGGGGGGGGGGACAAGGGATGGGGGTGCTTAACGGGAAGAAGAGGAAGCGTGGGGTCTGACCGTCCCATTAAGGGGCCTATGTCCACCCCAAAACCCTCCGGGAGGGGGGTGGGGGGGGACAGCTACTCACCATATCAGGAACCAGACTGGCACTGCTCCAGACAGACCTCCTCGTCATCGAAATGAGGGGGGCTATCGGGCCAGGAGAAACGCTGTGACTCGGTCATATGCGACCTTGAGACGTGTTTAACTCACAGGCCAGCCCCCATCCAGGTGGGGCTATGTCGCGGCCAACCTAGCACGGAGCTGAGGTCTGCACCTGCTTGCTGGCCAGACTGGGGTGACTACTGGATCTAGATTATCCAGCCCACCGCCCAGTCCGGCAGTTGATTGTAGATCACACAGGAGAAAAAAAAAAAAATCTATCTAAAAAGAAAACATTTTGCCAGGACGAGATCCCAGCAAGAACTAGGTCCTTTCTCTCTGCCAGCTATAGGTTATTCCTGTCTAGTCAGGAGTATAGCCTCTGGGACTGCCCATAGGTGTAGGGAGACTTTTCTGCCTAGTCTCCTACTCCTGTAGGGTGCAGTATAACTTAATGGTTAAGATATCAGGAGCTGTGTTTGTCAAAAGGAGAGAAAATATGTTTAAAATGAAGAAAAAAAAAAATTAAAGCGCCCCCGCTGCTCACTTGCACCCAAAACCGTAAAACAGCGATCACACCACATCAGAGTGAGAGAAATAATTCTAGTGCCAGACCCCCTGTGTAACTCTATACTGGTGACCCATAAAGGCTTATTAGCTTTGCTTATGGAGATTTTTAGGTACTGTAGTTCAGCACTGTTCCAAGAGCGTACACAATTTTAAAGTGTGACAATATTTATCGATTTACTCGGTGTAACATCTTTTATATTTTACCAAACAAGTGGGTGTTTTAGGTTAGTGCATTAAAGTATTTTTTTTTCCAAAAAGACTGCATATTTTTGTCAGTGATTTATTTAAAATGCAATACCATCCCTTTCATTCTTTAGGGCAGTGGTTCTCAACCAGGGTTCTGTGGAACCCTAGGGTTTCTCCAGAGGTTGCTAGGGGTTCCTGGAGCAATGAGCAATTTCTGCCTCTCAGATAAGGTCCCCTGACACCAATGATCTTTTTAGCTATCTGGAAGAAGGTAATTCTTCCCAATGTCCACAAGTGTAAGGAGCATTCATCTCACTAATGTATCACGAGTTGTAAATATAGTCATTTAGCAGAGGTTCCCCGAGACCTGGAAAATATTTTAAGGGTTCCTCTGTGTTGAAAAGGCTGAGAAAGGCTGCTCTAGGGCCTCTGCTTTTAAAGAGGAAGTAAACCCTCCTCAGGAAGTTGTACCTATAGGTAAGCCTATATTAAGGCTTACCTATAGGTACTGTAAATATCTCCTAAACATGCACCGTTTAGGAGATATTTACCTTTAATGCAGCCAGTGACGTCACTGGCGCATGCGCTCTGAAGGAACGGCAGATCGTGCCGTTCCTTCAGAGCCCCGTGCCGTGACCGTCGGCTCCCGCGCGCGTGCGCGGGAGTGACGTCACCGCGGCTCCGGCCAATCAGATGGCCGGATGCCGCGATCCCGGAAGACGGGCGACTATACATGTCGCCCGTCATACAGGTAAGCGGACGGCACGGGGGGGGCTCGTTCTAAGGTAAGTATTTCATAATGAGCTAGTATGCGATGCATACTAGCTCATTATGGGTTTCTCTTTCAGGATTTAAAGAAGAGGAAAAAAAAAAATCTCGGTGTACAACCTCTTTAAATAAAAAAAAAAAAAAAACCACGCACACGAGGGGTATTCAAAGCTCCACACTTTTTTATACTTGATATAGTTTAAAAATAGTGCGGAAACCTTTTAAAAACAAAAAAATGTATACTATACAATTTATATTAATTATGTTTGGGGGGTTCTAGCTAGTTTTTTAACTAAAAATGCTGATTTTATATGTAGGAGAGAAGTGTAGGAATTGGTCTTGACTGGAAGGGGTTAAGAAAAAGGAGAGAAAAAAAAACACCACAGGACTTTGCCTTTTACAACCTAAACTAAAATTGTTGTACATTGTTCCTGTGAGTTCAAGTACTGAAGGCACAGCATGAGCCTGAAAGCCAGGTAACTAACTTTGTCAGAACATAAAATAGTAGCATCTGAAATTTGCAAATGAGATCCTCGTACCTTAATGAAAGCCTATTATAAATTAATAATATTTCTGAAGGACTGTACGAGATTATACAAAATATGAATGCACCAAAAGGAAAATACAAAATTAGAGATGTGTACAAGGAAGCACGAAGATTTTAATTGTTTTTTTTTTTGATACCCAGACATTTCAAATTGCTTTTCAGGTTATGTAATATGACATACTGCACAAATATATTGAAAAAATTGATTTACATTTGGTTAAAACGAATAAAATCTGAAAAAAAATGTAAATTGTGGCTTACTTCCAAAAAACACAGGAAACAAAAATTCTGGGTTTTATGTAATCATCTTTTAAGGCCACTGGTGATTACTGTAATACACTTTTCTGGAGGGAAGAGGGGGCAGTAAGATTTATTTTACAAGAAAAAAATAATGTGCATTTGTAGTAACCAAAATTAAACTGAAGATTACTCATTTTAGTTAATCTGACTACTTAAATTGTCTGGGAAGGTTTATCATATTCACTGCCCTACTGAATAAAACAGGTAATTTGCAGGGTTCAGATGGCTGTAAGGAATACCAAGCAGACAGGTTCTAAGAAACACCCTACAAAACTGACCAAGTAATTTTGTAAACATGATCTACATCTCTGTAAGCAGGTCACTAAAGCACCAATTTGGCTATGGATATAATTTTAGCCTTTTGTAGACCACACAAAATATTCTTCAAAACAGCTGAGCCTGTATATTACGTTTTCACTGTAAACAGTTTTTTTTCTACAAGTTGACTGCATTTGAGAAGAAAAAAAATAAATATGAAACAGCAACATTGGGCCACTTAAAAGTTTGCAAGGACTACTGTGCTAGTCTGTCACTGCATAGCCGTTAGGTGCTTGCTTCTATTCTAATCACAGACTGTCTGCAAAACTGTATATTTGGAAACCTTAGTATGACCACAGGTCTACAGTGTAGTTTATACAAAGACTCAAAATACAAAAGTGAAAACTCCCTACATTTCATAAAACCTGTCACTGGGTCCTGTTTGATCATTTTCAACAATTTAATATTCAGTGGTGTATGAAAAAGCCCAGTCATGCTACTTATGGCCCAAGATAGAACTTTTAATTTCCCATGCTCTTTAAAGAGATCATGAGATGGAAAATAATAAGGGAAGAAAACATACAATAGTAAGGTATAGTTCTAATACTCCTCTCCTTCATTAGAAGCAGATACTTGAGCACTTTCATCGCTACTGCTGCCCTAGGAGCCTCTCAGAGAGACATGTCAAGATACACTGCCTGGCCAAAAAAAAAAAAAAAGTCGTCACCTGGATATAACTAAGCAACTAACTAAACTAAGCATGTAGTAACTATCCTATTGGATAGTTACTGCATGTGCCCAAAGAATGAGGTCAACTGACTGCCTGAATATACTGAATGACCAGATTATTCCATCAATGGATTTTTTCTTCCCTGATGGCACGGACATTCGCCAAAATGACAATGCCAGAATTCATCAGGCTCAAATTGTGAAAAAAGTGGTTCAGGGAGCATGAGACATCATTTTCACACATGCATTGGCCACCACAATGTCCAGAACTTAACCCCACTGAGAATCTTTGGGATGTGCAGTGCTCCGACTCTCCCATCATCAATACAAGATCTTGGTGAAAAATGAATGCAACACTGGACGGAACTAAATCTTGTGACATTGCAGAAGCTTATCGAAACAATGCCACAGCGAATGCGTGCCCTAAATAAAGCCAACAAAATATTAGACTGCGACCTTTTTTTTTGGTGGTGACTTTTTTTTGTGGCCAGGCAGCGTATATACGATGCCTTTTTCTCCCTACTGAGAACTAGTGTCTTCCTACAAAAGGGCCTTCTATCCATTGTCAAAAGCTAAAAAGTACCAACCATGGTGTTTTTTGTTTTTTAAATGTGAAGATCTGCTGCAATGATGGTAGTACTGATTAGGATTAGAACGGTCATTTTCTTTTTTTAATTTGCACACCATTTCTTCTCTCCAAGTTCTACATTATCCTTAGAGAGTTTCCATTCTCTAGACTATACTGTAAGGCTATATACACTTGTATAATGACATGCTTAGCATTTTATAGCATGGCGAGTCTTTATAAACCAATTCCCCAGCTTTAAGACTAGAGAACCCGGTCTTGTGGTGTGACTCTGATGCATTATTTGCATGGTAAAGACTCTACATGCTAAAAAATACTAAGCATGAAATTTAAATAAGTTTATTTGGATCAAGCTGGTCCAAAATGAACTAACTTGCATCACAAAAAGACATGCAGCAGCTCTAAGCGCTTTATGAACTGTATGTAGCCTCAGCTACATACAGTATATAGAGCTATATTCTGGCAGTGGGATGGAAACTTCCATCTCACAACTGAAACAAAAGTCCAAGTGAGCCCTGCTCAGCCATTCACAGGCAGCTTTAAATATTCTGACGGATTACAGGTTCCGCTGATTGGCCGAGTCAGAGCGTGATGTCATTAAGTGGTCACTTTACCTTGGCCAGAGGAAGCGATGTGTTAATTTGGAAAATACAAAGCTCCTTGTGAATGGCTGAGAAACGTTCAGACAATTTTACTCCGGGTGTGACCCGGCAGTCAGCAAGTCCCCATTCGACTGCCGGAACACAACACTGTATACTGTATGTCGCTAAGGCTACATACATTCCATACAGCACTGAGAGCTGCTGCATGTCTTAGTGAAGTAAATGGTTCATTTGGACAAGCTTGGTTCAAATGAACTATTTACCTTCACTAAAAGCTGGAGATCAACTTTTAAATGTCTAGATGTATAGTTGGTTATGATGCTCCAAACATAGGATACCACAAAAATAGATCTTTAGTGACATCAGATGTTAAAGGGTGCATAAATGTCTATAGGTCTTAATTTCAATGTTTAGAGTTGAAACACATACTGCACCATGGCGAAGCTGCATTTGCCATTCAAAATTACTTTATAACTGCCTTATGTACTTTGAGCTATATAATGTAGAACAAGTCCCAATTCAGGGATTAGCGTACAGCATTCTGAAACCTTACAGCAGAATAAGGGACTTAAACCACAAAGTAATAAACTAAAAACATAACACACCCTTTTTTTTTTTTGACTTAAAAACAATTATCATATTCCCAAAAGCAAATAAAAAGAATCAGCTAAAAAAAAAAAAAAAAAAAAAAAAAGGATTCTTGAGATGTTTTGCATGACAAATGATAAAGAAACTTCTGAAAACAGAATAAAAGGTCAAGCAAAAATGCAAACATTACATGCAATGAGGTATTTACATAAAAAGAGGCCTCATATTTAAGCTATCCACAGTAATTATAATAAAATCATGTTTGTAAATACAGCAGCTGTTCACAAATGTTTTAAACAATTTACACAATTCCTGACAATAAATATAATTCACTTTTCAAAAATATTTTTCTGTAAAGAAAATGAGGAATTTCAGTCAATTGGTAAGCCATATATAAGATATGTAGAGCTGCACTGCAATTAAAATGGCATGGGCGGAAAGGGGCACCATGGTTCTATACAGAATAAACTGTCCAACTGTGACAGTTAGTTAAAATATTAAAAATAAATTAAGAAAAAAGGTGCCCGTAGTAAGAATTAAAACACAACGCTATTACATTTTAACTTTGTCATACTGAGGTTAAAATAAAGTAACCATTTTTTTGCGTCCAATGTTATTTCATTGCTGCTGTTTCATGACTAGAGTTGATCTTGACAAACTTCATTCCAAGTAGAAAGACATACACCTGGACGGCTTAAATCCCCATCTGTGGCAGTGTGCCATCGCCTTTAGGATTCCTGTTGTGTCCTCTTCAGAGAGGCTTTTCCCTGAGACATGTATTTACTGGAAAGGCTGCCTAGAGAAAAAGATAAAATGTGTCTAGATGTTGGTTTTATGGCAGTGATGGTGGAGGAAATATGGATGGAAACCACACACAAACAAGAGGAATAACAGTCAACAGCAACTTTTTTTTTAACCTTTTCTCAGTTAGCAACATCTTATGATCTGTGGACGACTACAAGTAATAATGAAGTTAGGGATGCTTTTTTTTGATGATTGGTAAAAAGGCAAGATTGTAGTTTTCCCTCAAATAAAGAAATAAAGTCAAATTGGATCAAAAGGAAAGGTCTTAGGCCCCTTTCATACTTGTGTGACTTGTCCTGTGACTTGGGACTGCAAAGTCGCATGACAAGTCGTACCCCATGATGTCCAATGAGTACCGTTCATATCTGAGCAACTTCAAAGTAGTCCCTGCACTACTTATTCAGACTTTGATGCGACTTGAGGTCCATAGACCAAGAATACAAAGGCATTGCTGCAAGTCCAGTCAAAGTTGCACGACTTTCTGGTCGCACAAATGTTATAGTGGCCCTTTTTTTTTTTTTTTTTTTAAGCGACCTCTAGCCCCAGCAGAAAACTTCCTGCTAAAGGCTGCGGTGGTCTTGTGTGACATCAGCAGTTCCTGTACAGTGGATTGACATGCTAACTGTCCTCTGCCAGCACTACAACTCTGCAATCAGCAGAGTATGTGTTCTTTGTCAATTGAAAAACCAGAAGGGGGGGGGGGGGGTTCAGACTGCTGTACAATGCTGCTCTCACACAAAGCATAGTATTTAGTTGCACATTCCTCCTAGCAATGATGGCTTTATGAAAATTTTCCTTTAATAAAGCATGAACAATTATTTAATTTGAAGGCAGGCTGCTGCAAACAACTAAAGTAATCTTATACAGAGACTAGATTTATTGGGATTTTCTTGTAACTTAACAATGAAGCCCAACAAACTAGACAATGCAGTTGTCTCTATTCTCATTACTGCCCATTTCTGTCCAAAATACTACTGTATGTGAAATCTGATAAAACCTGTTTAAATTTAAAGACCACTTGGCATAATTATTTGATTATATCCATGTCCAAGATAAGAGGCATAATTTGACGCAACACCATTACATAGAATTAAAAAAAAAAAAAATTGCGGCTGTAAGCAACTTCTGAATATTACTTTTAAAACTGTACAGAATTCTAGTTTATAGTTGGATTTTTGCAGCTAATGCACTGTGTCCTCTTTGGATAACCATAGCTTCAACTCACCTGACTGAGGAGTGAAAGACATTTTTTCTTTTTTCCTATCATCTTGTGATGGTACTATCTGAAATGCAAGAAATACATTATAATACACAAATAAGGAATAAAAACCGAAATATCTGCTCTTGGCACAGAAACTACTACCAGCCATGGATACACAAGTGGCATGTGGGCATGAAAGCCTGCCCCATTTGCTGCTGCAAATACATGTTACTAATTTATCACGTGTAAATAGAACTCCAGCCAAAAAATGCTGTATTGTGTCACTAAGAGCAGAACGTGAAGGGTAATCTTTCCAACTTATACAGAGCCAGCAAAAACCTGGCAAAGTTTTTCAAAAACTTTACTTAATGAATTTAAACTTACAGTGCCTTAAAAAGGATTCATACCCCTTGAAAGTTTTCCACATGGTCATGTTACAACCAAAAACGTAAATTGATTTTATTGGGATTTTATGTGATAGACCACAACCCAAAGTGGCACATAGTGTAAAGTGGAAGAAAAAAATGGATTTTTGTAAAATCTTACCATAAAATCCTTTTCTCTTAAGCTCATTGACAGACACAGTCCTCTTGATTAGTAACACATTGGGTTATACTGCCCTCTACAAGAGTAGGACACTAGACGGAAGGAAAACGTTCTGGCCACACCTTAGGGGCAGTCCTAGAGGGTATATCCTCTCTCCCTCTGCTACAGGAAGTCAGTTATGTCACAAAGCAGTGTCAGAGAATTTAACCAAACCCCACTCAAAAAAACCGAGGGGCGGGTACTGCGTCTGTCAATGAGCTTAAGAGAAAAGGATTTTACGGTAAGATTTTACAAAAATCAATTTTTCTCTGTCGCTCATTGACAGACGCAGTCCTCTTGATTAGTAACACATTGGGACGTCCCAAAGCAGTGCCACAAATGAGGGGTGGGATAACAGAAAAAAAATTCAAATCTAGAAGGCCCAACCGGTGCCGACTAGAAGTCTTAAAGGCTCATTTAAATCAAATAATGAGACCTCAAATTGCGGCCTGCAGAACCTTGCGGCCAAAAGAGGCATCCGACGATGCCATCACATCAACTTTATAAAATTTTGTAAAGGTATGAACCGACGACCAGGTAGCCGCCTTGCATACCTGGACCACTGACGTCTGATGGCGGAAGGCCCAGGAAGCACTAAGCGCCCGAGTGGAGTGCGCCTTGACAGGGTACGGAGGATTCCGACTCTTAATAGAATAAGCCTGTACCACCGTCTGTCTGATCCATCTAGGGATGGTCGCGGCAGAAACAGGCAACCCCTTTCTAGGGCTATCCGTGATCACAAAAAGTGAATTTACGAAACAAGTTCGTAGTAGTCAAGTGTACCCTGATTGTCCGAACCCCATCCAAGGAGTGTAATGCAACCTCCCAAGGATGGCTAGGCTTAGGACACAGGGAAGGCAACACAATATTCTTATTCAGATGAAACTCTGAAACCACTTTAGGAAGGAAGGATGGATTCGGACGAAGAACCACCTTATCCCTATGAACCACCAGATATGGGGAACGACAAGATAATGCGGCCAGTTCTGACACCCTGCGTGCAGAAGTAATGGCCACCAAGAAGGCCACCTTCTGGGATAATGTAAGCAAGGGAATATCCCTGACCAGATTAAGATCCCAGGGCGGTAAGGGCGCGCGCACTGGCGGAGCCAGGTGCCGCACTCCCTGGATGAAATTCCGCACCAAGGAATGAGTAGCCAAAGGTTTCTGAAAGAAGATTGCTAACGCTGAAACCTGACCCTTGATAGTGCTCAAGGACAGCTTCTGCTCAACCCCCTGTTGCAGAAAAGTCAAGATTCGGGTCACCGAATAAGTACGTGGAGGAAATCCAAGAGAGTCACACCACGCAAAATAAGACTTCCATGTGCTAAAAGTCGCTTTCCTTGCTTTAATTAGAGTAGGAATAACTGAAGCTGACAATCCCTTGTCCTTCTTTCACTGGTTCTCAATGGCCAGGCCATTAAGCCAGCGATTGTAAAGCAAGATGGAAGATCGGTCCCTGAGACCGCAGATCCTCCCTGAGAGGAAGTCTCCAAGGAGCGTCCGCGACTAGCCTCACCAAGTCGGCGTACCAGGCTCGACGAGGCCAGTCCGGAATTACCAGGATAAATGGAATTCCCTCCACCTCTATCCTGCGAAGAAGTTCCCGCAGTAACTTGAGAGGATGGAAGACATACCGTAGCGGATACTGCCCCCACGGAGCGATCAGCGCATCTGCTGCGTCCGCTAGAGGATCGTGGGTGCGAGCTACAAACCTCCGCACTTCCCTGTTGAGCCGAGACGCCAACAGATCCACATCTGGGGTGCCCCAATGAAGGGACAGCTAGTGAAATACCTCTGGATGAAGAGGTCATACCCCTTGATCCAGAATCTGACGGCTGAGAAAATCTGCCTGCCGATTTCCCACCCCCGGAGTGAATACTGTGGAGAGAGCCGGAACAAACCGTTCCGTCCAACGAAAGATGCTGGTCATTTCGATGGCCACCAGGACACTCTAGGTGCCCCTTTGGTGATTGACATAAGCCACGACCGTGGCATTGATTGGATCCGAACCGGGCTGCCCTAGAGCTGCTCGGTCCAGTAAATAAGACAAAGTCTGATCGCTCTCAGTTCCGATACCTTTATTGGTAACCTGGATACTATCGGAAGGAATGACTTCCCCTGGTTGAGCATCGGAGACCGAAGCCACCAGACCAGAGACTCCCTGGTCCGCTCGCTCAACCGGATCCGATTGTCCAGAGAATCGAGATTCCGATTCCATTTGAGAAGAATCTCCTCTTGGAGAATTCGGGTAGGAGACTGGGCAAACGGTACTACCTCTAAGGAGGCCACCATCAGTCCCAGCCAGTTGACGGACAGCAACATCCGAATCGTTGACTGAACCTTCTGGAGTTTCTCCGCAAGGAGAAACACTCTTGCCAAGGATCTCCCAGATAGTTCAGTCTCCTGGTGGGACCAGGAATGATCTTTGGGAAAAGCGAAGAAAACGCTGATGTCCTGCGAAGATATGAAGATAGGCATCCTAAATGTCTATGGACGCCAGGGAGGCCACCACTGTTCGGATGGACTCCATCTTTCCCAAGTCCAGAATTTGGACGCACCTTGCCCTCTTTCCTGGGCATTGTGAACAGGTTCGAATAGAACCCCTGAAACGTTCTATCCAAGGAAGGGGAACTACCGCTCCCTGTAGCATACGAATGTTGGGAGGGAAGAATCGCACCGGTAGAAGTGATTGAATGCTCCATCTGGTATCTCGACCGTATGACCTCTTGAACCCAGGAAAACCATGGATCTGGAAACCGGTGAAGACGTCCCCCCACCCCAGAGATGGGTGGGGGCGCATCAGGCTGTCTTAGCAAGAGAGTGCTCTTGCCCCCCCAGTGAGATCCTTTATAATCTCACCCAAACAGGCGATCCCCTTGAAAGGGGAGATTAGCCAACCCATACTTGAAACTAAACCAATGGCAACGACTGGCCTAAAGGTTGACCCTATCAGGGAAAAAATGAAGCGGGATTCCACTTTCACTCTTCGATCCACCGGATCCCTAAAGGACGGAGCGTCCTCCAACGGGATAATAGTGGCTTTATCTGGAAATTGGTGAGTCCACCACTGGTGGTACCGTCCATCTTTTAAGGAGGGATTCCTCAAACGGATAGCGCCTAGCCATGCGTTTGGAAATAGCAGGGATACGTTTCAGACGACCCCATTTGTGCAAAGGAAAATCCTTCGCCCATTTTGGTAGGCTAACAAGTACCAAAAAGGAATTTCAGTCTCAGCTACCTCTGCCGGTGTAACCTCAAGACTTAAGGTTTCCCGGACAGACACAACTAGTGCATCCACCAACGCTCTTCTTGTGCTATGGCGGAGGCAAAAACGTCCTCCTCGCTGTCTGAGGAGACCGTACCTGAGACCGCAGCCCCAGAAGAGGGACCTGCAGCTGCAGTGACCGGCTCAGAATCCGAATCTGAAGTATCAGATGAAATAGGGGTAGGCGGGGGTCGTTTTCTTGACCCCCGTCCCTGACAGGCCACCTCCACCCGGGATACCAAAGACTCCAAAACTGTTGATAATGCATCAATTACAAGTGGGGTACTGGAGGGTCCTGCGGCCACCTCGAGGGGATCAGGTGGGGATACATGTGTGGCAGGGTCCATAATTATACAAGACACTTGCCAGCGACAAAAAATTGCAAAGTAAAAAAACTTTTTTTTTTTTTGTAATCCCCCAGCGCAACAGCGCCCCTCAGTGTTACCTGCTTTTTTTGGACCCCACAGAGAGAGAGAGAGAGAGAGAGACCCCAAGGCTCACCACCTGATGCACAGAAGTTTTCCATCAACCTGCCTCAGAGCGCTGTCCTGTTACAGACAGGAAGCCTTTGGCCCTTTTTCCCGGGTAAAGGAGGCGGCTCCGCCCCTTTATACGCCTTCCGACACCTCCCATGTTTCTCCACGAGGTGGCTGGTCATCTCCAAAATGGCCGCCCCCATGCTGGAGACACGAGGCTACACCAAGATGGCGGCCCCGCGCGACCTGCAGGAAAATGGCAGCGGCCTGCGAAAGAGCCATCGGCCTATGCGGCCTGCGGGAGGACGGCGGCCTGCGGGAGGACGGCGGCCTGCGGGAGGACGGCGGCCTGCGGGAGGACGGCGGCCTGCGGGAGGACGGCGGCCTGCGGGAGGACGGCGGCCTGCGGGAGGACGGCGGCCTGCGGGAGGACGGCGGCCTGCGGGAGGACGGCGGCCTGCGGGAGGACGGCGGCCTGCGGGAGGACGGCGGCCTGCGGGAGGACGGCAGCCTGCGGGAGGACGGCAGCCTGCGGGAGGACGGCAGCCTGCGGGAGGACGGCAGCCTGCGGGAGGACGGCAGCCTGCGGGAGGACGGCAGCCTGCGGGAGGACGGCAGCCTGCGGGAGGACGGCAGCCTGCGGGAGGACGGCAGCCTGCGGGAGGACGGCAGCCTGCGGGAGGACGGCAGCCTGCGGGAGGACGGCAGCCTGCGGGAGGACGGCAGCCTGCGGGAGGACGGCAGCCTGCGGATGGCGGTAGTCCAGGCACAGGCATCGGCCTGTCTTGCAATCTTATCAGGTAGGATGCTCTTTGTATATGGCCATCATCACAGTATTGCCACTGACCTTAGTTATAGTCCCTTAACAGTGCCCACTATACAGTGACTTTAGATAGTCAGCTCCCAAACCAAGCCTCCTGGTCTTTTATTCACACAACACACTCAATTGGGGGATCTGGGACCTGTTATAAGATAGAGGGGAGACCCAGGATCCTGAGCATCCGACCATCCCAGGGAGGGGCCCGCGTCCACCAACAAACCAGTCAGGGGGAGAGGGGGAACATTCTACTCACCATACCGGAACCAGGCGGGCGCCAACTCTTGACAGAACCCCTCTCCACCGAAGTGGGGGGGGGGCTGTCGACCAATACGGACGCCGTGACTCAGTTTCCAACTGGTCGTTGGCGTCCAGGCAAGACGTCTAACTCGCAGGGTCAGTCCCTGTCCAGTGGGGCAATGTCGCGGCTGACCCAGCGCGGAGCTAGGGCCTGCACACGCTCGCAGGCTGACTGGGGTGACCACTGGATCTCAACATCCAGCCCTTCGCCCAGTTCAGCGTACTTGCTTGAAGATCTCACAGGAACAACTGGAGAAAAAATCTAAAAAAATCTGTCTATTAAAAAAGTCTTTCTAAAAAAAAAATCTTGCCAGGACCAAAGATCCCAGCAAGGAATTTAGGTCCTTACTCCTAACTAGACAGAAAAAACTGACTTCCTGTAGCAGAGGGAGAGAGGATATACCCTCTAGGACTGCCCCTAAGGTGTGGCCAGAACGTTTTCCTTCCGTCTAGTGTCCTACTCCTGTAGAGGGCAGTATAACCCAATGTGTTACTAATCAAGAGGACTGCGTCTGTCAATGAGCGACAGAGAAAACTGAATTTTTGTAAAATCTTACCTGTAAAATTCCTTTCTCTGAGTCCTCCGACAGTCGCCACCTCTTCATATTCGTCACATATGGGGTATTAGACTTTGCTCCGAAGGAGTAGCTAGGCAACAGAATATGTGAACATTAAAGCTTTTAACATATCCCACCCTCAAGGGGTGGTCCCCTCAGTCAATACCCTCCTACTTCCTGCAACCATATCTCAGTTTCAGTGGAATAGCAGTAGAGTATACATCCAAACCCCAAAAGAGGGGCGGGGGCGGCGACTGTCGGAGGACTCAGAGAAAGGAATTTTACAGGTAAGATTTTACAAAAATTCAGTTTTCTCTTACGTCCTCCGACAGTCGCCGCCTCTTCATATTCGTCACATATGGGGACGTCCCAAAGCAGTGCAAACATGAGGGGTGGGAAACGCATCCGCGCCGAAAGGCAACGCAGTCTCCGCATCAAAGAAAGGAACCTTACCAAAGGAAGGAAACCAGCTGGGCTACAGGAAAAATAATTGCTCAACAGGAGCAACAACCCAGGAAAAGACAAATAACCAGGGGATAAAAAAAACTTATCCCAAGAGCCAGAGGTCCCCAACAAGGGACCCTAGGGAATTGCCGCACTAAGAACCTTGCGGCCAAAGGAAGCATCCGCCGATGCCTGAACATCTACTTTGTAGAATTTTGTGAAAGTGTGCACGGTCGACCAGGTCGCCGCCTTACACACCTGGTCTACAGAAGCCCCATGACGACAGGCCCAAGACGTACTCAGAGATCTAGTAGAGTGCGCCTTCACAGGCACAGGGGGAACCTTCCCCTGCAAAGCATAGGCCTGTTCAATGGTCTGCCTGATCCATTTGGCGATGGTAGAGGCCGACGCCGCCATGCCCTTCCGAAGACCCTCTGGAAGAACAAACAAGGAGTCCGTCTTTCGAAAGGACTCAGTCGATTTAAGGTAAACCCTTATCGCCCGAACAACATCCAAAGAATGTAGTCTCACCTCCTTTGGATGTTTAGGCTTCGCGCACAGCGAAGGCAAGACAATATCTTCATTAAGATGGAATTCCGAAACTCGCTTCGGAAGGAAACAAGGACTAGGTCGCAAGACCACCTTATCCAAATGAACAACCAGAAACGGAGACTTGCAGGACAAAGCCGCCAGCTCCGACACTCTGCGAGCCGAAGTGATCGCAACCAAAAAGGCGACCTTTTTGGACAACATAGACAACGAGATCTCCCTGATCTGTTCAAAAGGAGCACGTTGTAACACAGATAGAACGAGATTCA
This sequence comes from Pelophylax lessonae, assembly GCF_965119305.1. NCBI lineage: Eukaryota > Metazoa > Chordata > Amphibia > Anura > Ranidae > Pelophylax > Pelophylax lessonae. Next base: position 349,793,404 of record NC_138768.1, on the reverse strand, counting down.
AGTCCCAAGGGGGCAGAGGATCCCTCCTAGGAGGAACCAGATGCCGCACTCCCTGAACAAAAGTGCCAACCAAGGAGTTGGAAGCCACGGGACGTTGAAACAGAACAGCCAGCGCAGACACCTGACCCTTTATCGTAGCCAGCGCCAAACGCTGATCGACACCCGTTTGAAGGAAGGACAGCACTCGGGAAACCGAGTACGTGCGGGGTGAAAACCCCCTGGACTCACACCAGGCAAAATAGGCCTTCCAAGTACGGTAATAAACCTTCCCCGAGGAAGACTTCCTCGCGTTGATCAAGGTATGAACGACCTCTGGGGAGAGACCCTTCTCCTTCAGGACCTCGGTCTCAACAGCCAGGCCGTCAAAGCCAGCGACTGTAAAGCAGGATGGTATATCGGCCCTTGAGACAGGAGATCGTCTCGAAGAGGCAGACGCCACGGGGCATCGACCGCCAGATTCACGAGGTCTGCGTACCAGGACCGGCGAGGCCAGTCCGGTGCCACAAGAATCACTGTGCTGCGTTCCAAGTGTAACCTGCGAAGGAACCTGGACAGCAACTGAATCGGTGGAAACGCCTACATCAGCCTGTACTGATGCCACGGGGCCACTAACGCGTCCGACGCGTCTGCCCGAGGGTCGCGCGTCCTTGCCACGAACCTTCTTACCTTGTTGTTGAGACGAGACGCGAACAGGTCCACATCTGGAAGACCCCACTTCGCGCAGAACATCTGGAAGACAGCCGGGTGGAGAGACCATTCCCCCTGATCCAGGGTCTGGCGACTCAGATAGTCCGCCTGCCAGTTCTCCACCCCCGGAATGTGAACCGCCGTTATCGCCGGGACATGAGTCTCGGCCCAAGACAGAATGTCGGCCACTTCTCGAGCCGCTCGGGCACTCCTGGTGCCCCCTTGGTGGTTGATGTAGGCCACCGCCGTGGCATTGTCCGTCTGCACCCGAACCGGGCAGCCATGCAGCCGGTCCGTCCAGCGATGAAGACAGAGATTTATCGCACGCAATTCCAGAATGTTGATCGGAAGGGAAGACTCCCCCTCCGACCAAGTTCCCTGGGCGGACAGAACGCCCAGAACACCACCCCAGCCCGACAGGCTGGCATCCGTGGTGATCACCGTCCACGAGATAGGACGAAACGACTTGCCCCCGGACACCATCGGAGACTGGAGCCACCACAGAAGGTCTCTTCTGGTGCGATGACTCAACGAGATTTGAAGATCCAGAGGTTGAGGTCGCCCGTCCCACATGGACAGGATCTCCGCTTGGAGACCCCGCGTGTGAAACTGGGCGAAGGGAATTGCCTCGAAGGCCGAGACCATCAATCCCAGACATCTCATGCACGTCCGCAGAGACAAGTGCGGAACGTCCCTGAGGGACCTGACTTCCTCCTGAAGAGTTCTGAGTTTGTCTTCCGGCAGGAAGACCTTCGCCTGCACCGAGTCCAGAATCATTCCCAGGTAGGGAAGACGAACCGACGGACTCAGTGTCGACTTTGGAAAATTTATCGTCCAACCAAACTCCTGCAGAGTTTGCATCGTGACAGACAGGTCCTTCTCCAGACCCTGGCTGGTCGCAGACCGAACCAGAATGTCGTCCAGATACCCCAGGACAGAAATGCCCTGGGCCCTCAATAATGCCAGAACCGGTGCAAGCACCTTGGTGAAGACCCGCGGAGCCGAGGCGAGACCAAAAAGGCAACGCCACGAACTGGTAGTGATCCTCCGCAATGGCAAATCGAAGGTACCTTTGGTGACCCTCGAAAATGGGGATGTGAAGATACGCATCCTTCAAATCGATGGAGGCCATGAATTCCCCCTGAACCAGGGCAGCCACCACCGACCGCAGGGATTCCATGCGGAACTTGCGAACCCGCACAGAGCGGTTCAGAGCCTTCAAGTCCAGAATTGGACGAACCTTGCCCTCCTTTCTGGGCACAGTGAACAGATTGGAATAAAACCCCCGAAATCTGTCCCGATGAGGCACCGGAACTACCACTCCCTGAGCCCTCAGGTCCCGCACCGCCAGGTGCAGGTCCCGTAAACGCTCTGGAGACAGTTGAAGATTTGAGGGAAAAAATCTGCTCTCCGGCCGAGAGAGAAACTCGATCTTGTAACCAGATCGAACGATCTCCTGAACCCATCTGTCCCGCACGCGGGCCAACCAGGGCTGAAGAAAAACCGAGCAAGCGTCCCCCCACCCCAAAACTGGGTGAGGGCGCCCCTTCAGGCCGCACTGTTATGGGCTGCGGATCCGGATTGACCGGACTTCTGTTTTCCAGACCAGGGCTTCTTCTGAGAGCCTTGACCTTTGAACGGTTTGCCCTTGTAGTGCGACCGAAAGGCACGAAAGGACACCTGAGGGGGCCGAAAATTAGCATGCTTCTTCCCAGAAGCCCCCTTAGCCTTGGGGAAATGGGGCAAGAGAGTGCTCTTACCTCCGGTGATCCCCTTAATCAACACATCCAAGGACTCCCCAAAAAGGCGAGACCCATCATAAGGCAGATTGGCTAAGGTCTTACGTGAAGACTGGTCCACCGACCAACATTTCAACCAAACCAGGCGGCGAGACAACACCGCCACGCTGTGCACACGTGCAGCCAACGGGACTAGGTCCAAGTCCGCATCACACAGATACATGACACCCTGGTGGATTTGATCCACCATATCCAGGGTCGCCGGCGAGGCCGAATCGGCCACTAGGACGCGCCTAAGCATCTCCGTCCAACTTGCGACCGCCTGGGCCGCCATGAGAGAGGCAAACAGAGCCTTAAGCATAGAACCCGTAACAGAATAAGTATGACGGGCAAGAGACTCCAATCTCCTATCCGTGGCATCACGGAACACAGGGGAATCCTCTGCAGGAATCGCAGTGGATTTGTTTAAAACCGCAATTGCGTGATCCAGTGGGGGTGGCACACACCACCTTTCATCAGTGGAAGGCGAGAAAGGATAACGCAGCTTGAACCTACTTGGTACAGCAAAAGGTTTGCGCAGATCGCGCCATTGTTCCTTAACAGCGCGCTGAAAATCATCATTGCAGGGAAAAACCTGCAGGGTCCAGCGTTTTCTCTGCGTCCCATAAGCCGCCAAGGCAGCGGGGGGACACACTTCATCCTGCAAACGCAGCGTTTGTTTTATGGAAGCAATCAATTCATCCATGATTGCAAGCTCTTCAGGCGAGCCAGGGGGAGAATTATCAACCCCTTCAACTTCAGCCTCCACCTCGGACCCCACTAGATCCAGGGAGGAGCGGGACCCCGATAAGGAGGCCCCCGCCATAACAGCCCCATCACCTTCACCCTCAATCAGAAATAAGAGAAACTCTGGGTCTTTTAGTAGATTGAGCAGCCACCAGCATCTGCACCTGAGCAGCAAGGCTAGCCACAATAGTGGCTAAATCCCCCCCTGGGGGGGAAACAGCGGTCCCCTGGCTTTCCACCAAGGCAGTAGGAAATTTGCCCTCCTGAGAATCCATTGCCCCTATTACAAATGCCGGATAATAAAGGGTTAACTGCCCCTTTAACAAGCGCGGCGAGCGCAGCCCACCGCACCACACACAAGCACAATGAGACCCCCACAGGGACAATAAAACTGACACAGGCAATGGATAGGAAGGATATAACCTGAGGAGACCCTCGCCGCTGCTGCTGCCTCGATCGGTGTTCCTGGAGAAGAGGAAGTGATGCTGCCAGGGCGCTCTATGAAAGCCTATGGGAGGCTACAAGAAAATGGCCGCCATGCATGTAGAACATGCGGCCGGAGCGAGTGTAGGCAAAATGGTGCCGTTTGGCGCCGAAACCACCGCTCCACAGTACAGTAATGCACACATGTCATCCATGTATAAAAAAACATGTCAGATCGCCGTAGCGATCGCTGTATAGTGCCCAAACATGCCCAAAACATGCCCCACAGCTTCTCACACTGACAAGGCTGACACACACAGTGTCACACAGCTCCCCCCCCCCCCCCTTGCAGCCCACAGCATGCAGCCGAGTGATAGGGAGACAAACGGTGTGGACAGAGGCAGGTTACACAGTCCCAGACTGACACCCCCCCAGACAGACAGGTCCCCACATAGATACACTTACCTCACAATGGCGTGGGGGACCCGCACAGGCAAACAAGCCGCTGCATTGAGGCAGGGAGAGTCGCATACAAGACGCACAGAATGGGGGTTAAGAAACCGCACAGCGTCCAGTGAGGTAGCCACCTCACCAATCATCCCTGCACCGAACAGGGATGGGTCGTTCACTGTGCCAGGAGCGTTACCTGGCTGAACGCTCGATGGCAGGCTGGGAAGCCACTGACCCACGACCTGCTACCAGGGGGATCAGCCCGAGACCCAGCCCGCATGATCCTCTTCATCCGAAGAACTAACTAACGCTGACAAAAAGAACAGCTAAGTAAAGGTAGAGAGAAAACTCAAACAAAAAATCAAAAAAGAAGAAAGAGTCTGGGGCACAAAGCCCCAGCACAGAGAGAGCCAGCCACTCCTGACAAGCTAGACATTGAAACTGAGATATGGTTGCAGGAAGTAGGAGGGTATTGACTGAGGGGACCACCCCTTGAGGGTGGGATATGTTAAAAGCTTTAATGTTAACATATTCTGCTGCCTAGCTACTCCTTCGGAGCAAAGTCTAATACCCCATATGTGACGAATATGAAGAGTCGGCGACTGTCGGAGGACGTAAGAGAAATGATAGTTTTCAACATTTTATACAAATATCTGAAAAGTGTGGTGTGCATTTGTATTCAGCCCCCTTTACTCTGATAGCCCTAACTACAATCAAGCGGAAACAATTGCCTTCAAAAGAAACATAATAAAGTTTGTCCACTTGTGTGTAATTTAATCTCAGTGTAAATACAGCTGTTCTGTGAAGCCCCCAGAGGTTGGTTAGAAAACCTTTGTAAACAAACAGCATCATGAAGGCCAAGGAACACACCAGACAATTCAGGGATAAACATGTGGAGAAGTTTAAAGCAAAGTTAGGTTAAAAAAAAAAAAATATCCCAAGCTTTGAACATCTCACTGATCACGTTCAAACCATCAACCGAAAATGGAAAGAGTATGGCACAACTGAAAACCAATTAAGACATTGCCGTCCTCCTAAACTGATAGGCTGGTCAAGGAGAGCAATAGGTCAAGGAGAGCAATCAGAGAAGCAGCCAAGAGGCCCATGGTAACTCGAGGAGCTGCAGAGATCCACAGCTCAGGTGGGAGAATCTGTCCACAGGACAACTATTACCCATGCACGCCATAAATCTGATCTTTATGAAAGAGTGGCAAGAAGAAAGCCATAGGAAATCACATTTACAGTTTGCGAGAAGCCATGTGGGGACACAGCAAACATGAGGAAGAAGGTGCTCTGGTCAGAAGAGACCAAATTTGAACTTTTTGACCTAAAAGAAAAACGCTGTGCGTCAGAAAACACTGCATATCACCCCCACCGGAAACATGGTGGTGGCAGTATGTTGTGGTCATGCTTTTCTTAAGTAGGGACAGGGAAGCCAAATACAGGGCAAATATTTGAAGAAACCTGTTCCGAGTTTTTAAAAGACTTGAGACTGGGGCAGAGGTTTGCCTTCCAGCAAGACAATGACCCTAGACATACAGCCAGAGCTACAATGAAATGGTTTAGATCAAAGCATAGTCATGTGTTAGAATGGCCCAGTCAAAGTCCAGACCTAAATCCAATTGAGAATCTGTGGTGAAGACAGGAACATTGCTGTTCACAGACACTCTCCATTCAAACTGACAGAGGTTGAGCTATTTTGAAAAGAAGAATGGGGAAAAGATTCACTCAAGATGTGCAAAGTTGGTAGAGACCAACCCAAAAAGACTTGCAGCTGTAATTGCAGTGAAAGGTGTTTCTAACAAAGTATTGACTCAGGGGGGCTGAATACAAATGCCCGTTACACTTTTCAGATTTGTAAAAAAGTTTGAAAATCATTTATCATTTTCCTTTCACTTCACAATTATTTGCCACTTTGTGTTGGCCTATCACATACAATCCCAATAAAATAGAAGTTTTTGGTTGTACAATGACAAAATGTGGAAAATTTCAAGGGCCCGTAAAAACAAAAAGGTTTTGGCTCGAGTTCCAACCTAAAAAAAAAAAAAATACAACTTTGATTTTAGCTTTATCTTTAGGACAAGATGTATAGGTTTATTCTGTTACTGCCTGCATAACGCAAAGTATGTGCGGCGGAAAAAAGGGTGGGTTTTACTAACCAGACACTGCATAAACTGATGTTTCTGTGCTTACAGCATTGAGACAGATCTCACCAAGGATCGGTAGCTGGTGGGACTGACTTCCGATCAGGAGATTCCTGACAGCCAGTTACAGTGGTCACATAATCAAATTCTTCCTGCCCCCTATGCATGCAGACTATTAAAAAAGGATGCCTTTTTAAAAAGGATGCCGGGGCTGGGCAAGTTAACCTATTGCAATTCGGCTGATTTCCCACTTACCGGGATAAATCGTGTTTGCGGTTTCTGAGGACTGGCTGCAGATGGCGATCCATACATGATATCAGACTTGGGGCTCCCTGTATTAGAAAATACACAGAAGTCAGAAAAACATTGTACTATAGTAGAACGCTTAACCACCTATATGTAAGTCACCCGATACATGTGCACTGGCATACCACTCGCGCAACCAGTGGACACAGCAGATTGCGGTGGCTGGTGTATCACGTTATCACTATGCGATCACATGATCACAATGTGAACACAACTGTTAAGAATGGGTTTCATTCATAACAGCTGTGCTTTGTATTGGGAAGCTGTGATTGGCCAACAGCCATCACATGGAACCTGGGCCAATCACAGCACCCTGTACCATGTGACAACTGTGGGCCAATTACAGGTCACAAGAGTAATCACAGCTGTTATAAATGAAAACCGTTCATGAAAGCTCAAAACACTGCTGTTACAGTGATCTTAAATTGAAACAGCAAAGAAAGAAATCCCTGATCAATCACCCCCCCCCCCCCCCCCCCAGAGTAGTACAGTGGATGCTTAGTTGTTCCTTCAATGGGCTTCAGAGAAGGGCAGCCTGTATAGAGATCTGTACTTCACTGCTGGAAAGGCCTGAATATCTACACATGTGCAATGACTGCTCGCAAGTGTTTGTTAATCACAGTTTCTGTAACCCCTACATTAAATCTTTGCTCAAACCTGAAATCCATGCATGGAAACCCTTACTACATTTGTGATTCTGTCATAAGCAGAAACTCACCAGCAACAGGATGGCTAAACAGAACATTCACCTGGTCCTACTGTTTCACTGAAACACTGCAGAATATTTTTCGCCAGCAAAGAAGCGACAAGTATAAGCAGGCGAGTTTTTTTTCTATGCTTTTACAAATTCCTGATGTTGAAGAGCAACTGCCAGTGACAGGATTTGCCGCTTTGGATGGCTTGTGAGTGCCAAACGTAACCTGCGCCCCAGTCGCAGCTGCGTCCTCCCAATTTCAGGATCTCACGCACAGAACTAGTGCGTCCACCAGCGCCTTATCTTTGCGGCAGTGGAAGTAGAAATGTAATCCTCACTGTCAGAGGAGACAGGGCGCGAGGTAGTGGACCCGGCAGGGAGACCCGCGTCTGCAGTGGCCGAGTCAGACTCAGAACCTGAGACATCAGATGAGGCAGGGGTAGGCGGAGGGCGTTTTTTAGCACCTCACCCTTTAAAAGCCACCTCTACCCGGGACACAAACGCTTCTAGGACCGCCAAAATTGCATTGGTAGACAGCTGGGATCCGGAGGGCCCTGCGGCCTTCCCGAAAGGGGGTCAGGTGGGGACACATGATCTGTAGAGTCCATGGTGCACCAGGGGAACCCATCAGCAAAAGCTGAAAAAAATGACTTTTTTTTGTACATAAAAGTCCCACTGCGCTACAGCCCCCCCCCCCCCCCCCGAGGACAGGCAAGCACGCTGGAGACCCCCAGCAGAGAGAGAGGCGCCCCCCAGACGCACTGCACCAAGATGCAGCAGAAGGCCCAGCACAGCAGCACGTGTCAGCAGCAAGCTCAATCCAAAAAGAAAAGGATTTGAGAAACCGCCCAGGGTATAGGGAGGGGCTCCATCCATAGAAAGCGCCTCCAGAAACTCCCATTCAGATTCCTAGTAGGAAAAAACCACCGCAAAATGGCCAAGCCGTGTGTACCAAGATGGCCGCCAATCTCCTCAGCACAGTGGCTACAAGAAAATGGCGGCCTTTAGAGCAGCCGAGGGCACTCGTTGGGACCCTCTACACTACACAATGGGATCGATTGGCAGGTGGGCCCTGGAGGTACAGAGACCCTCCCCTGCACGATCGTTAGTCGCTGGCAGCACACCCCCTGCCCCCACTTCAGCCTGGAGTGCGGTCTCAGCCCCTGGGAGTAGGCCCAATAGCCCCCAGCATGGGGGGGGGGGCAGGTAGCAGAGGAAGGTAGCAGAAGGGGGTGCATGATGGGACAGAGGGGAACCCTGGATTGTGAGGTTCTGACCATCCCAGGGAGTGGCCCGCATCCACCCCAAAATCCGCCAGGGGAAGAGGGGGGAACTTTTACTTTTTACTCACCATACCAGGAACACAGGCGGGCACCATCTCCTGACAGCACCCCTCTCTTCCGAAGTGGGGGGGCTTTCGGGCAAATAGAACCGCTGTGACTAAGTGTGAGGCGAGGAGAGCCGATAAACGGCACTTCCTCATTCACATGTGACCCGCTGTGATTGGACACAGCCGATCACATGGGTAAAGAGCCACGTCAATTGGCTCTTTACCAAGATCGGGTCGCGCTGTGTCCTAGGAACACAGCCTGGCGACGATCGCCTCACTGCGCACCCCCTCTGGGGCACCATCATAGGACGTCGTCCCAGAACAAGAGCCGCATCGCTCCGATGTCATTTGACAGTGGGCGGGTGGCAAGTGGTTAAAGAAAAAACACCCCTCAAGAGGGAACAGCCCCTCTTAAAACAACAGCCTGCAAATCTTTGTGGCCAAAAGAAGCATCCGCAGATGGCAAACCTACCTTATAGAATTTTGTGAAGGTATGCACCGACGACCAAGTGACCGCCTTGCAAACTTACGATATTGATGGCTGATGACGGAAGGCCCAAGAAGCATTCAGCGCCCGAGTGAAATGAGCCGTGACAGGGTAATGTGGAACCTGAGCTTTAATGGAATAGGCCTGAGAGAGTCTGTCTGATCCACCTAGAGATGGTAGCCGAAGAAGCGGCCAGCCCTTTTCTTGGTCCGTCCATAACCACAAAAAGCGAGTCTGACCCCTGAAAGGACTCAGTAGCTGCCAGATACACCTGAATTGCACAAACCACACCTGAATTGCACAAACCAAATCCAAAGTATGCAAATTCCTTGGGATGAGCCGGTTTGGGACACAAGAAAGGCAACACAAAGTCCTCATTCAAATGGAAGTTAGAGACAACTTTACGCCGGAATGATGGACAGGGACGAAGAACCACTTTATCCCTATGGACCACTAAATAGGGACTGCAACAGGATAATGCCGCCAAAACCGATAGCATGGGGGCTGAGGTAATAGCCACCAAGAATGTCACCTTCTGGGATAACAGGCAAGGGAATCTACCAAATATTCTCAAATGGAGGTTTATGGAGAACCGAAAGTACTAAATTTAAATCCCATGGCGGCAAAAGAGACCGTACAGGTGGAGCCACATGTCGAACCCCCCTGAATGAACGTACAAACTAAACAGCGCGTGGCTAGGGGTCACTTAAAGAAGATTGCCGGTGCAGACACCTGGCCCATGATGGTACTCAAGGCCAACTTCTGATCAATGCCCCGTTGAAGAAAGGTTGAAATCCGAGCCACAGAAAAGGATCCAAAATGCACCCCAATCAATTCACACCAATAAATGTATGCTTTCCCATACGATAGCATATTTTGCTGGACGACTTCCTCGTCTTCATTATAGTAGGGATCACTGATCCAGACAAACCTCTATCACTCAGTACCTGGCTTTCAATAGCTAAGCCATTAAAATCAACGTCTAAAGCAGGATGGTAGATCAGCCCTTGGGACAACTGGTCTTCTCTGAGAGGAAGCCCCCAAGGGACATTTATGGACACCAGACTGACTGGAAGATCCTTGCCCCTCATTCCTTGCAGGGAATGCGGAAGAAGCCTGAGTCGAGGAGGCTACTGGCCTTACCGTGGCCCTTGGACGCCTGCGGCGCCTACCAGAGGAACCCGAGATCTCTCTACGAACCTCGGTATCCTCCTGTGGCGCCAAACCTGCTAAAAGGAGCTGCATGTAGGACTGTACAAACAACTGTCTTGAAGGTGGATATCACCAGACTCAGAACCTGTATGCAAAATGGGAGTGAACTCAGAGCAGCCGGTGAATCACGGCAGGTGGTTCCTGAAGTTTGTCCAGAGGAAGGGCCTCCCTGGTCAGAATTAGAATCAGACCTAGGTAAATCAATTCTCTGGACAGGGATAGGGGGGGGGCTTGGGTAGTTCGGACATCACCTGAACGTTTGCAGGAATTAAATCCACACAAGGAGACTTAGGACCTCAAAAAGCTAAGGCCAAGCTTTGTCCCCCTTTCTGGGTACCCCCCAAAAGAATCATTTTGTGGATTTCCTTGACATTCATTAAGGAGGTCCACGAGGCTGGAAACCAGTAATGGGTGAGTGCAGACCTTCACGTTGAAAAGGGTCTTGTCTGCTGGTCCAGGGAAGCTAGCTCTAGGCTTACCAGACCAAGGATGCTTAGAACCTCCCGGGGAAGATTTGAAAGATCTATTTCCCTTATTCTCCACCCTAGAAGCACAAAATTATTTTCTATGTGCTGAAGAGAGCCCCCAATTGCTAGGAGGCTCCTTCCCTTTCCTAGACTATGGCAGGAAGGTACTCTCCCCCCGTGATACCCTTATGTCATCCAAGATAGCCCCAAACAGGCGAACGCCTTGAAAGGGCTGATCAACGAGAGCTTTCTTAGAGGCTTGGTCTGCAGACCAATTCTTAAGCCACAGCACGCTCCTAATCACCCCCGCTGAAACAAAGCTTGGACAGCGCAGAAGCTGTATCCAAAGCTGCATCACATATAAACTGCAGTTCATGGACCAACTGGTCCGCTAATAAAAAAAAACAGTGGGGACCTGCTCACCCCCCAGGCCCTGGCGCAAAAGCTTTGCCCATTCAGTTAGGGTCTGAGACACCAGGGCTGAGACAAAGACTGGCCACAATGCAGAACCAGCCATAGTAAACATGCTGCGTGCCACAGCCTCTGCTTTCCTGTCAGCCAGGTCCTTAAAGGATGGGGCTGCCTCCACTGGAATCATGGTAGCTTTATTCAACTTTGAAACATGAGGGTCCACCACTGGTGGACTAGTCCATTTTTTTTTTTTTTTTTTTTTTAAAGGGACTCCTCAAAAGGGTAAACATACAGCAAAACGTTTGGGGAACACAAAGGGTAATTTTGGTTGTTCCCATTCCTTACAGGAAAACCTGTCAAAATAACGCACATAAGAAAACACCTTTGGAGTGCGAGGGGACTTATGCAAACGACACAGTCACAGCCTCCATTTTTAAAGTCTCATGCACTGCAGTGATGAGTTAGTCTACCAGCGCTTTAATTCGCTGCTTCGACCATGGAGGAATCATCCTCACTATCTGATGGATCTGGGGGTGTGATATCAAAGTTCCCCTGGATAGGCCATGTCCATTGCGGCATCAGGCTCCGAATCAGATGAGGGACTGAGCAGGGAAAGGCGAGGGACGTTTCCTCCTGGGCCTTTGCCCACATGCCATTTTCACCCGGGACATTAAGGACTGCAGGACCACCATCAGTGCAACCATGGGAAGCTGGGGTTCCGAGGGACCTGCCCCCTCCATGAGGGGGTCAGTTGGGGAGATGTGCTGAGGCTCCATAAGGAAAGGAAAACCTTGCAGTACAAAAACGATCTTTTGGTACCACTAAAGGATCCCTTGCAAGGCTCAGGGTACCGAGAGAGAGAGAGAGAAAGCCCCCCCCCCCTCCTCCCCCAAGGATTTGAGCGCCGAGAATTCGGACCCAGCATCACCATCGATGCCATCCCTGTTCATATGTCCCGGGCACAGGAAGAGGAAGCCAAGGAGGAGCTTCGGCATTCCCACGGGGCTTCGGTCGTCTCCTGGACTAAGGGAAAATGGACCCGAGACATCGGACTACACAAGCATGGCCACCAACCGGAGACCAGCCAAACTAAGGGAAAATGGCCACCATCAGCTACAGCATTCTGCAAGGGGACCCCCTCCTGAAAGTAGGACACACGTTAGGGGAGACTGCTGCGCGCACTGCATCGGGGTCCCCCTGCACTATACCGACACTGCAAACAGTGGGGCACGCACCTAGGCGTCTCCTACACTGGGACCCCTCCAGACTACCAGGGCAGGACACACTATCCCAGGACCCTTACAGAGTGGGGATAGCGAGGGGAGACCCCCAGGTGTCTCTGCTGCATCCTCTGCCCTGGGACCCCCACCAGACCCTAGGTCCAGAGAGGGGGGGGGGGGAAGTGGAGGAAGCCCAGCTCACCGAGGGATGGGAGGAGGGAACTTGCAGGCAGGTCTGATTGTCGCGGGAGGTTGCCTGCGTCCACCCCAAAAAAAAAAAAAAAAAAAAAAGACCAAAAAGGGGAGAGAGGGGACTGTGCTTACCCTTCCAAGGTGTGGGTAACACTCCAGACAGAATCCTTGCCACCGAATAAGGGGAGCTGCCGGCCAAGGGACCGATGCGACTCAGACCCAAGCCCGGTCATATGCAACCCTGTGAGACAGTTAACTCGGTCGTGGCCAACCTAGCGCATAGCTGCGGTTTGCAAGTGGTTACTGGCTGGGCTGGGGGGACCACTGGATCTAGATTATCCAGCCCCTCGCCCAGCCTGGCAGTTGATTGTAGATCTCCCGAGAGAAAAAACAAATATGTAAGGAAGAATAAAATTGCTAGGACCAGAGATCCCAGCCGGGAGCCTAGGTCCTTACTCCTGACTAGACAGATTAAAACTGATTGCCTAGAGCAGAGAGAGGGGTTATATACCAAGCAGAGGACGGCCAATGGGCGTAGCCAGGTTTTTTGTTCTGCCTAGTCCTACTCCTAGGAGAGGCAATATAACCCAGTAGTTATGATTTATGGAGTGCTGTGTCCGTGGAACGAAAGAGAAAAGCCAAGTTTTCTATCTGGTTCTCAAGCAGTGCAGATGAATGTCACAAAAAGTGTAGTCCTGAGTAACTTACTGGCAGAAAAGTAGCAGTAAAATTAGCTGTGCCACAATGAGTCAGTCACTCACCTGCTGCCCCTTTGTACTGAGGGCATTCTTTCTTGATGTGCCCCTCCCGGCCACAAATGAAACAGCGTTTTTCCCTAAGCTCTCGGTCATCTTGTCTTCTCCACTTTTCAGAGCCAGATCTAGGTGTCCTATCTTTGCAGGGCTCATTGTTGCCCCGTGTTCCTTGCTGTGCTTTTCGTGGAGTTGCATGTAGCTCTTTTCCATCTATGCTCATGCCACCTCCCTGCAAACTCATTTCCTTGTCCTCAATTTTTCGTTGCGGTCTCTTGTCTGGGTATCTTTGGTTTGAGGCACTTTCATGATTGCGCCTTCTAACTCTAGCAAGAAAAAAAAAAAAAAAAAGTATGGGGAGCCATGCGAGACATCAAATTTAGGACTGAATATAAAGTCCAACAACATGCAAAACTGAAGTATATCTGAAACCATGAAATAAAATGCAACACACTGCAGCTTTCAGTCAACTGAGGTGGTTGCATTAGCTTTTATTTTCAGGCTAAAAATAATTTTCAGCAACTACAGAAAATACTTGTTATAGAAATATTTGTTACAGTTCTGTTTCCTATGCTGAAAAAGTGCATGTAGTACTTCTGTTCCCATACTACCAATACCTAATCAGTTGTTGAGGTCAAACCTGCAGCGGCCAATCCAAAAGCGTTGAAGACGACTGCTGATTCATTAGTGCAGCTTGAGCGAGAAGAGTAATGCAAAGAGTGGGGGGGGGGGGGGGGGGAGTTATAGACTCATTTTTTTAATTTAAGCTGCTTGTCTGTGTAAAGTGTTCACAGGTGAGACAAGATGCACGTAAGAAATCAGCTATAAATCTTTAAACCAACTATAAAACACATTTTTTGTTCAACCACTTCCCGCGGACGTGACACATATATGCAGACTCTCGGTGGGTTTTAATGCCAAGATACCGTATATATGAGGCCTCGTGTAAACTGGTTTCTGTGCTGAGAGCACGCGCCCTGCATGCCCCAAGCACAGTCACCGGTGTGCCTGAAAGGCTCCCAAAAGCACCCTTGCGATCGGGAGCTTTCCGATCACGTGACTGCCGTGACAGCCAATTACAGCAGTCCTATGACCCGAAATCTCACCTCCCAACATTTAGAAGCTTTTAAAAGGCCGGGAGGGCAGCACAGAGCAGCCCCAGTCCTCCTCCTCTTGGGTTGGCTGCCAGCACTCCTGGTTCCTTCCCAGCTGAGTGCTCACCATAGTAAGCTGTGAGGGCACTCATGCAGGCTTGCATCCTTTTCAAGGGCTGTGATGGACCATAGCTCCCAATGCTGTCTGAGGGAGAGAGCCGCTATTCTCATGCCTAGCATTGGATTGAGATCCGCTCAGGTAAGAATGGGGGGTTGGGGGCTGGGGGAGGTGCACAGTGGAGTTGAGTGGAGTGAATGCAGAGAATGCATTAACCTCCCTAACGGTATTCCCAAATGTGGCTCAGGGTTAATATTACGTGCCAAAAGCGGTAACCCCGAGCCACACTCGGGATTATCCCAGAATGAAACTCGCCTTCCCCTGCGATCCCCCTGCCACCCTCCCGCTGTGTGTTCGGCACCTTCTTCAGGTTCTCTTCCCAGCGAGCGCCGCGTCGCGCGGGGGGGGGGGTGTAACCAACGGGAGATTCAAAAAAATAAAAAAAGACATGATACAGTGTAATCTGTTAGGATTACAACTTTGTATCGTGCCATTTCACCTAGTGGCTTTTCCAGTGCCCTGCCTATACTTTTTGCGGTACTTTTTGCCTGGAAAATTGATAACATCCATGGCGTCCAAAAAGCGTTAACGCTTTTGGACGAACTGGAAAACAGCGACAGTGAATCGGAAATATTTGAAGAACTGAGCAATAGCGATTCGTGGAAAATTTCGTCATCAGGTATTAAAAGTGACAACAGCGTCGATTCTGCGACTGAGCTCAGTGATGTGCGAACTTGGTGCTCTATTGACTGTGGTACGGATCAGGCAGTGCCCCCAAGTTTCCCCATTTACTTGAGCACCTGGTATGAAAGTGGACATTGACCATGACAACCCCTTGGCATACCTACAATTATTTCTGACAGATGAGGTTATTGAAAAAATAGTTACCGAGACAAACCAGTACAAAGAGCAACAATGAGCTATGCATCGGAAATGTGCAAGATGCAGTGGGAACCAGTGACCAAAGATGACATTTGGAAATTTCTGGGCCTAATAATTCTTCAGGGAGTGGTGGGGAAACCCCATTCAGAAGAGGTTTGGAAAACTAATACATTACTTGTTACTCCATTCTTTGGCGCGGTCATGTCAGAGTATACAGATTCTCCCTCAGAATGAAATATCGCCACTTCGAAAACGATGAAGAATTTGATGAAATGTATTATTACATTATAATTTATGATTTTGTGTTTCAAACTTCATCATACCCGGGATGTCTTGTTTGGACAGATTTAAGTGAGTTATTTTTAAGAATTACAGGCCTAAAATCTAAAACATATTTCAATGCAAAACAATGTACCTCTTTTAGCACAACAATTCAGACATAAATCAGACCTCCAGGGAGGTTAAGGTAAAAAAACCTTCAGCCCACTTTAAGTATCCTTGTCTTGTCATGTGAATTAAACTAAAAGCGCAAACAATCTTTAAAACGCATCTTCTGTAAACTACAAGTCTTCTGCTCCACATGCAATGGAAATGAAAGACTTGTTTATAATCCACATCAATATCGTAGCCTGGGTGGCAACCATGGCTCCCTTCATAGATACATTGGAGTGCGACAGGCATTATTCGCAGGTGAAAAGTGAAAAAAAAATGAAGCCATCACATCAAAGAACTGATAAGGTTCACATTTTTTACATTTCTGGTTTTGAGTTTAGATACGTTTTAATTTGTGCTTGTATGAACTTTTGAGTAGATCTAGTTTTATTTTTGCAGAGCAGTATTATATTTTTCTACTATTTTAATCTGTTAACTTAACCAGCAAGCCTGTTTTTCAAAAGGACAAACTGTCCTACATACGTATCAGTTTACAGGGATGAGACAAACCATAAACACTGACAGGGATGTTAACAATGATCAGCTTTTTTTTTTTTTCCATGTAAAACCTTTATCCCAAAATAAAAAATAGTTTGCTACCAATGATTGTAAAGTATAAGCTAGAGTTTGGCTTCAATTTGTTAGTGTATTTAAATCTGCTACTACAGTTAACACTACATCCCCCCCCCCAGCAGCTCAAGAGGTGGGCTTTTGTTTGGAGCACAGCATTTCAGTATAGGGGAGGGGGGGGGGGCTCACTGCGGTGTATGGTAACCTTTTTGGGAATGGTGTGTAAAAGGTACTTACCCTTAAGTCTGTTAAGTAGCACGTAAACCGCAGTGGGACCTGGTGCTAGAGTCAAGGGTCATTATATTACACATGCACTATAGTAGTCAATTTTAGTATGCAACTAATTCAAAACACACATCTTTAATCTCTCACTATGTCAGCAGTGTGAAGCAAGGTGACTTACTTTCTTCTCATAGGACAGTCTTTCATAAAGTGTCCAATTTTGCCACAGATTCTACAACATCTGTCATTGGGAGCAAGTTCCCCTTCAGTCAGTACATCTGGATCAAAGAAATACTCCTATGAAAAAGAAAACCTTGTTCAGAGAGTATGCTTGTAAAATGCATGGAAAATGCAACAGACTATAGATGCATCTGTCATTTTGTAGCAAAAACACAGTATGCTGCAAAAGAAAAGCATATGAAAAAAATGGATTTTTGACTTACCGTAAAATCATTTTCTCTGAAGTTCAATGACAGATGCAGCTCCATATTCTTCTTAACCGTTGAGTTATGCTGCCCCTTACAGAAGTAGGACACTAGGCAGGAAAAATCTTTACCACGCCTATGGGCAGTCCCTTTGGGGTATACACACCCACTCACTGTCTATAGGCATTTAGTTTTGTTGCAACCAAAATCCTATATAGAGGGGCGGGTGCTGCGTCTGTCAATGAACTTCAGAGAAAAAGATTTTACGGTAAGTCAAAAATCCAGTTCTCCATCTATAGCTCCATATTCTTCTTTACCATTGGGATGCCCCAAAGAAGTATTAGTATGAGGGGTGGGAAAACACAGAAAAGAAGGTAATTTCCAAAGGCTAAACTTAGCCAACCAGGTAACATGGAGCTTAACAAGGAACAACTGGAGCTCCCCTGGAAACAACATACACCCTCAAAGAGAATAAATTCTCTTTTAAACAGCAGCCTGCAAAGCCTGTACCACCGTCTGCCTGATCCATCTGGATATGATCGCTGCAGATGCAGCCAATCCCTTCCTAGGTCGGGTGACACTGGTCTGGTATGTGCCTCCCTCTGAATAATATACGTGGTCCCCGATTCTCTGCCCTAGTTTATGTATTGTCTTGCCGACATAGTAAGAACCACACCGGCAGGTCATTAAATAGACATGTCCCTGTGTATTGCAGTCAGCATATTGTTAATTGCTAATATAAATTTGCTATCATAGACCAGCAAACCAAGCTTAGATTACATTGTTAATATTTGATATGATAGGCGACACATATTTTACTGTGATGCCTACTATTAGTCATTGCCGGCCCCATGTGATTGGAAACAATCCTGGGACCTTGCAATGCATTTTGAATATATGTCTCAATTTCGTTTATATGGGTGTTTCATTCTTGTATTTCTATATTGTGATGCACTTGCTGTATATTGTAAAACATTATGCTTTCCAATCGCATATATGGAGTTGATTTCCAATTATCTTCTATTTTGTACTAGAGTTGAATTCTTGCGCATTCACGGTCCTCTGCTATCCACCGCCCGACGGCAGGGGGCGGCATCACTCGGCACTCCCAACGGATGTGTGGTCCCTGGACTGACAGACATGCAGGGCCTTGATCCCGCCCATGTCTGGTCATGTGGCTGCGTACAGCTGTGTTTTCGGCTGATAACTACGCAGCACGGCGCGCGCCCTCACACGGGAAGCGCCTTTAGGGACCTGACCTGACGCACATGCGTCACTTCCGTCCGGATTTGCGCACGCGCGCCGGGTTGAGGGGATGTTCAAAAGGCGGCGTGATGGCGTTACCCCTGCAGATGCCGGGGTTTACGCCATCAGATAACACACAAGGTAAGCGCTGTGGAGCTTCTTTTGAGGAGATACTCTGATACGTAATTATACATACCTCCTCTAACCTATATATAACTTGCCTTTTGCTATTTAGATATTCAAGTGCCGTTTACCTCCCTGAAAGGAGCTTCCACTTAGGAGGTCAATTTACCCTCTTAAGATTGAGATCCATCTAGATATGGAGCCTTAAAGAACTTAGGACGACCCCACCTTCTGTGCTACTCGGGTGTAGTTGCATTTGCATATGCACAACCGATGCGCGGTAAGCTCAAACTCCAGCAGAGCAATTAACTCCTTTACACAAAGATCTTTTTATGCCATAGTATACTGTGATATCTTTATGTCCTACAGAGAGAAGTGCCATGCTGATTGGCAAAACAGCCCCGTAGGCATTCTTTGAGCAATAAATTACCATTTTTACCACATACAGGTATTTCATTACTATGTGGTTATGCACAACTATTTTACCCATTATACGCTGCCTGACTGACCCTCTCCACATGCGTTGGTGAGGCATTCACTGGGTGGCCACCTCTGCATGTCACATGGTGGTGGGAGCTTTGGACATTTGAGTGGATGTGCATGCTAATAACTCCTCTGTACAATAATGCTGATTATATTGTCCTCATTGCATATTTATATTATACAGGAATTCCAAGGCAAATCTACGTACTATATAATCCAACACCCCTGAAGAAGCGGATCTTTGAACCCGCGAAACATGTTGGGTTAATGCCCGGTGCCTTGTTTTGGGGTCACCGGAGCTTGTATAACACATTATCATTGCCTGAAATTACTACAACTGTATGTAATTGACAATTTATTATGGTAACCTGCTCTGTACACTTTTTATCTTGTATTTTCTTTGTCTTGGTCTGTAAATATTTTTAATATAATACATCAATAAAAATTTATATTTTTATATATGGTGGTTTTCCATCGCTAGTTACAGTACCGCAAAAATCCCAATAGCCCTCTACTATTCTTTTCCTTTTTCTCCTCCCTCTTTTTTCTTTCCTTTTCTTTTGCTCTCCCCCTTCTTCTTTCCCCCTTTGTTTTCTTCATTATCCTGCGTTTTTCCATTCCCAATATCTCTGTACTATTGTTCTCTAGTTTTTTTCCTATTATTTTCTTCTCTTTCTTTTTTTCTTCCTTTTTTCTTTTTTGTTTTTTCCCCTCTTTCTTTCCCCTTTGTTTTTTCTTTCTTTTTTCCTTTTTGGTCCTCTCTCTCCCCCTCTGTTTCCCATATCTTCCTTTTTCTGTTCCTCAACTCTCCTTTCTGAATTTCTCTTTTCCTTTATGCAACAAACACGGTTTCTGTGCCGGACCCATACACCCGGGTCTTACACAATTCCAGTGTTTTTTTGAATTACAGTAAACCCCCCTCCATTGCGGGGGTTACGTTCCGGACCCAGCCGCGAAAAGTAAAATTCCGCAAAATAGAAAAACCCTATTAAAATGCATTGTAGGCATGATTTTTTTACTGTCACTGTACATGTAGAAGCATTTTAAGGTCTTTAAACACACTTTTAAAACAATAGAAACTCATTTAAACACATAAAAGATACTTCGAGACAGAGCAAGAGCTATGAAAAACACAAAAATCTTTCATTTTTAATGATTTACATAGTAAAATAACATTACAAAAAAAAACGCGAATTACCGGGACGCAAAAATTGAACCGCGATGTAGCGGGGGATTACTGTATTAATAGGGATGTTGGTACATTATTAAAGTTATACAACAAACATCCAATTGTGTCAATGTCTTCATTCAAATGGAAATCAGAGACCACCTTAGGAAGAAATGACTGATTAGGTTGAAGTACCACTTTATCTCTGTGGACCACAAAATAAGGATAAGGACAGCGCTGCCAATTCAGACACTTTGCGCGCAGAGGTAATAGCCACTAAAAAGGCTACCTTCTGTGACAGTGTAAGCAGAGGAATCTCCCTAATGTTTTCAATGGGAGGTTTCTGAAGGACTGACAGTACCAAGTTAAGATCCCACTGAGGTAACAGGGACCGTATCGGAGGAACCATATGGCGAACTCTCTGGATAAAGGTGCGAATCAAAGAATGCATAGCTAAAGGACGTTGAAAAAACACCTCCAAGGCCGACACCTGGCCTTTATTAGTACCCAAGGCCAACAGCTGCTCAACCCCTCTTTAGAGGAAAGCCAATATCTTAGCCACTGAAAAGGAGTGTGGAGGCACCTTAATCGATTCACACCATGCAATGTCCATTTTTCATGTACGAGGATAAATCTTCCTAGGAGGTAGATTTTCTAGCCTTCAACAGTGTAGGAATCCCTGAGTTAGAAAGACCCCTATCCTTTAATAACTGCCTTTCAACAGCCACGCGACTGTAAAGCAGGATGGAAGATCGGCCCTTGAGACAGCAGATCTTCCCTGAGAGGAAGTCTCCAAGGAACATCGGCTGGAATGACTGGAATCCTTTCCGCCTCTATTCTGCGCAGAAGCCTCGGCAGAAGTTTTAGCGGAGGAAATGCATAGATCAGCCGATAATGACCCCAAAGACACCAATGCGTCTGTGGCATCAGCTAGAGGATCCCGAGACCTAGCTACAAACCTCTGTACCTTGTTGAGCCGAGAGGCTAACAGGTCCACATCGGGTGTCCTCCACCGGACACACAGCAGGTGAAACACCTGACTCCAAATAATCCGCCTGCCAATTTTCCACTCCAGGGATATGCACAGTGGAGAGGGCTGGAACAAAGTTTTCTGCCCATTTTAGGATCTCGGCCACCTCCCGGGCCACCAGGACACTCTTGGTGCCCCCTTGATTGATGTAAACCACGGCCGTGGCATTGTCTGAATCTGAACTGGACATCCTTGCAGAGGATTTGTACAGTGACTCAAGCAAAGCTTTATCGCTCCGAGTTCCAGAATATTGATCGGTAGTCTGGACTCTTCCAGAGTCCAGGTCCCCTGGACACATCTTCCCAAGTGCTCCACCCCCAACTGGACAGGCTGGCATCCATGGTTACCATGGTCCAATACAAGGAAAGGAAGGACTTACCCTGACGCAGAGCCAAGGAACGAAGCCACCACAGTAGAGCACTTCTTGTGTTTTGACTCAGCCGAATCAGATTTGGCCAAAGATTTTTCATCCTTGTTCCACTTGGCAAGAATTTCTATTTGCAGAGGTTTCTGGTGGAACTGAGCAAACAGAACCGCCTCAAAAAGGTGGACACCATCAGGCCTAGCGATTGCATGCAAGTCCGCATAGAGAACAGATTGCTGGAGAAACACCCTCGCTGAGGCTGAGTCAAGGGTCACTTTGCCTTCTTTCCTGGGAACAGTGAACAGGTTTGAAAAGAACCCCTGAAAGCATTCCCGAAAGGACAGCAGATCTTGTACCGCCTCGCGTAGATCCCTTAACCGATGTGGCGATAGGCATAGATTGGATGGGAAGAATCTGTCTGACGGTCGAGACCTGAACTAAAATTTGTAAACCAATCGGATCAGTTTGTGGACCCATTTGTCCTGAATCAAGGAGGTCTATGGTTCCGGAAAGAAACAAAGGCATCCCCCTACCCCAGTTACGGGTGAGGGCGCCCCTTCATGCATAAGGGGACTTGTCTGCAGATCTGAAAGGACCTGCTCTCAGGTTACCTGACCATGTCTTCTTGGAACCCCCAGATGATCTAAATGGCTTAGATCCGGAGGCATGAAAAGGCCGCCTGTGTGCTGAAAACGAAGGGCTCTGTCTGACGCGGAGACTTGCCCTTAGCAGATTGAAGAAGAGTACTCTTCCCACCTGTAAGCCCTTTGATGAGTTCAGCCAAAGAAGAACCAAATATGCGGTCCCCTGTAAAAGGGGAGATCTGACCGAGCCCTTTTAGAAGCCTGGTCCACAGCCCAGCTTTTTAGCCACACCATGCGTCTTAATGGTTACCCCTACCACAGAAACGCTAGCTGCAATGGGGGAGGGCACAGCTAAAAGACGCATCACATATAAAATAATAAGGCTTGGACCATTTGGCCTGTTAGCTCTGCAAGGCCCGGGGGAAGCTGTTCTGCTTCCAAATTACTTTTTAGTAACTTTGCCCATTCAGTTATGGTCTGGGACAGCAGAGTGATAGCGAAGACCAGTCTAATAGGCCATACACACTATAAGATTTTCTGAAGACTTCTTCCTTTAGACTTACCAAAACCATATAATATGAGGTCAAACCTAAACACTTTCAATTTGTATGCAATCTGGCAGGCCCTTGCACTACATAGAAAAGGTAAATCTGAAGGAAATCTAACCACAAAAGTTGGATAGTGTGTATGTATCCAGCTTAAGTATTGAGTCCACTATCATAAGTGGCAGGACAGAGTCTCAATCGTTCTATAAACAGGGTCTTTAAAGACCGGGGACTCCTCCACCGGGACCACAGTAGATTTCTTCAGTCTGAAGACCGGATGGTCCACCTTCGGTGGAACGGTCAATTTACTGACTATAGCATCCACAAAGGGGTAGCGCCTCTTAAAGCGCTTTAGCACCACTAACATGTGTGGGCTCCCCCACTGTTCAGTGACAATTTTGTCAAAAAATTCCTGACAAGGGAAAACCTTGCCTGACTTTGGGGATTTGCATGTGCCAAAAGACACCTGCGTCCCTGGCTCTGTAGAATCATCCGCCATTTTTAGAGTTTCCCGCACTGACACTAAGTGCCTCCACCATTGCGTTTTCCCACACGGCTGCATATGAGGATATTTCAACCTAGCCATCAGAGTGTGATGACGCAGAACCCTCAGGGTGACTCATGTCCGTCGCGGCCAAACCAACCTCAGAATATGAGGATACAGATGAGGCAGGTGAGGGCAGTGGGCGCTTTTTAATAGTCTTCTTTTAGGACCAAATCCACTTTTGACACCAGGGTTTCCAAAACCGCCGTTAAGGAAGACACGGGTTGCGACCCGGAGGTCCCCGCAACACCAAGGAGGGGATCAGTAGGTGATACTTGCTCCTGGGACTCCATGTTAACTCGGGGACAGCGCAGTGTCACTTTAATACTGCAAAAAATGGCCCTACGCCGCTGGACCAGCGGTACTACAAGTCCCAGCACACTAAGCTGCAATATAGCAGAGTGAGAGCGACCTACAGGAACCCTAATAGACTCACCATCGTTCCGATATTAGGGAAAGCAGAGCCAGCCTAAGTGTGCAGAAAACTTTACTCACAGGAAGAGGAAGTACCTGGGTCAGCACCAGAGTTAAAGCCTTGCCACTCACTGCTGTACAGCGTTCTTGGGCTCGGAGAAAATGGCCACCCAATGCATTTCAATGGGGAAACCAATAGGAAATGGCCACCCAATGCATTTCAATGGGGAAACCATAACAAAATGGCCACCCAATGCATTTCAATAGAAAACTACTAAAAAAAATGGCTGCCAAGCCTTGTACAGCTGACCTACAAGAAAATGGCGGCTTCCTTGGCACACCATACGGTCTACAGGATCCCCTCAGGGGTCCAGCAATCAATCAGGCATAGGGGGGCCCTGGCAGGGACCTTCACCAGGATTTAACCCCCCCCCCCGGATCGTGCGATCAGCGGCATCGGCGCGCCCCCATCGCCTGCTACAGCTCCTGCACCGTACCAGACTGAAATAGTGGGGAGGATGGCCTGTGGGGGGGGGGGGGGGGGAAGCCTTGGATGGTCCCTAAGGACCCTACATACAAGGGAGGGAACATGGAGGATGCAGGGTAACCCGAAGGTCTGACTGATCCAGGGAGGGGTCCACGTCCCTTGACTGCCAAGGGATACGCTGCGACTCGAGCCATACTAGGTCGTGTGCGTCCCGGCGGGAGACCATAAGGATCTAGGATATCCAGTCCAGCTGTTGATTGTAGTTCTCTCAGGAAAATAACTAGGTTCCTTTTTACAGAAAAAACATTCTAGGACCGAAATCCCAGCAGGGAACCAAGTCCTTATTCCGGATTAGGCAGAAAAAAACAGAATACCTATAGCAGAATGAGTGGGTGTATACACCCACTCATTCCGCCCCAGGACTGCCCCATAGGCGTGGTAAAAAAATTTCCTGCCTAGTGTCCTACTTCTGTAGGGGTCAGCATAACCCAATGGTTAAGAAGAATATTGAGCTGTTTCTGTCAATGAACGATAGAGAAATATGGTTTTTCCACCACCTCCATTTCCATGATTCGGTTTTAAAGCCTAGATAAGGAAAAATGGTGAGTGGCTGGCTCCAAAACACAGGGCCCGTTTTCAAAGCACCAAGGCTTCGATAACTTTTCTCTTCAAATTCATATCCCAACTTTGCCTGTAATTCTACAGCAACCTAACACCTCTTCAAGCTTACCATGGTAATTTATGGTGTAGAAATGTATACACCATTTAAGCAAGCCTTATATGCACCGCCTCAAAAAAAATACATCGTGATTACTGCACTTTTTACAAGAAAAAAAAAAAAAAAAAGCTATAGGATACATAAAACGTGATATAAAATGTGCTATTCACTCCTGTGTCTAAATACAAAATGCTACTCTAAAGGCTAAAGAGCATTACAACTGAAGATCAGACGTTAACCCAGTAATGTCAGATTTTTCTGCTAGGAAGAGATTTCACATAGACAAGCTACCTGTCATTGCTCAGTGTCAAGGTTCCTAGAGAGCACCTGTATAGGAATATATAGCCCACTCAAATGTTAGTCACAAGTAATGTAGCTAAAATGCGGAAACCTCATCTCGCCATAGCTATACCAAGAGTAAAAGAGAAAGAAACACCGAATAAAGCAGCAAGCTCTGCTCAAAGAGAAAAAAAAAAAAAAAAAAACCATGTTGCCTTTGATGGGAGTTGTGTTGTTCATCTAGTGCTAAACATCGAATACTATGCCAACAGTCACCAAGTCAAATTTACCATTTTAGAGCGATATTCTTTTGGAAAAATTTTCATTGGGGTGCCAAATAACCGCCTTCCATTGATAAAAGCTTTCATTATAAAATTAGTCACTGCAAAAAGGGAAAAGACAAAAAAAAAAAAATAAAATCACCTGGTCACATCCAAAAAACTAAGACATTTCTGAGCATCACAATTTCACAAGGTCATTAGATGTACATTATACCAATACAGTTGTTTGCATAAGATCATAGTGCTATAAAAAAAAGAAAAGAATCAAATAGGATCAACAATTTAAAGTAAACAAGTAAAATAATGTCCATGATGGAAATAGGTATTTAACATTAAGACATAAAACATGGAAATAGGACTTAATTAGCAAATACAAGATTCCAACCATGCGATACAGTCCCATACCAAAGTTGCTAAAGGGATATGCACCACCCCATCAGTGATCAATGTTAGTATCTGTAATGTTACTTGCAGTATTATTTTACACTGGGATGGGAAGGTGCCAGGATGGTCACAGGTTTTAAACTTATAAAAAACTGAATTTTTGTAAAATCTTACCTGTAAAATTCCTTTCTCTGAGTCCTCCGACAGTCGCCGCCTCTTCATATTCGTCACATATGGGGTATTAGACTTTGCTCCGAAGGAGTAGCTAGGCAACAGAATATGTTAACAATAAAGCTTTTAACATATCCCACCCTCAAGGGGTGGTCCCCTCAGTCAATACCCTCCTACTTCCTGCAACCATATCTCAGTTTTTGTGGAATAGCAGTAGAGTATACAAACAAACCCCAAAGAGGGGCGGGGGCGGCGACTGTCGGAGGACTCAGAGAAAGGAATTTTACAGGTAAGATTTTACAAAAATTCCGTTTTCTCTTACGTCCTCCGACAGTCGCCGCCTCTTCATATTCGTCACATATGGGGACGTCCCAAAGCAGTGCAAACATGAGGGGTGGGAAACGCATCCGCGCCGAAAGGCAACGCAGTCTCCGCATCAAAGAAGGAACCTTACCAAAGGAAGGAAACCAGCTGGGCAACAGCAAAAAACAAGTGCTCAACAGGAGCAACAACCCAGGAAAAGACAAAAAACCAGGGGATACAAAACTTATCCCAACAGCCAGGAGTCCCCAACAAGGGACCCTAGGGAACAGCCGCACTAAGAACCTTGCGGCCAAAGGAAGCATCCGCCGATGCCTGAACATCTACTTTGTAGAATTTTGTGAAAGTGTGCACGGTCGACCAAGTCGCCGCCTTACACACCTGGGCTACAGAAGCCCCATGACGACAGGCCCAAGACGTACTCAGAGATCTAGTAGAGTGCGCCTTCACAGGCACAGGGGGAACCTTCCCCTGCAAAGCATAGGCCTGTTCAATGGTCTGCCTGATCCATTTGGCGATGGTAGAGGCCGAAGCCGCCATGCCCTTCCGAGGACCCTCTGGAAGAACAAACAAGGAGTCCGTCTTTCGAAAAGACTCAGTCGATTTAAGGTAAACCCTTATCCCCCGAACAACATCCAGAGAGTGCAATCTCCCCTCCTTTGGATGTTTAGGCTTCGTGCACAACGAAGGCAAGACAATATCCTCATTAAGATGGAATTCCAAAACTCGTTTCGGAAGAAAAGAAGGATTAGGTCGCAAGACCACCTTATCCAAATGAATAACCAGGTACGGAGACTTGCAGGACAAAGCCGCCAGCTCCGACACTCTGCGAGCCGAAGTGATCGCCACCAAAAAGGCGACCTTTTTGGACAACATACACAACGAGATCTCCCTGATCTGTTCAAAAGGAGCACGTTGTAACACAGATAGAACGAGATTCAAGTCCCAAGGGGGCAGAGGATCCCGCCTCGGGGGAACAAGATGCCGCACACCCTGAACAAAGGTGCCAACCAATGGGTTGGAAGCCACGGGACGTTGAAACAGAACGGCCAGAGCAGACACCTGACCCTTTATCGTAGCCAGCGCCAAACGCTGATCAACACCCGATTGAAGGAAAGACAGCACACGGGACACCGAGTACGTGCGGGGTGAAAACCCCCTGGACTCACACCAGGCAAAATAGGCCTTC
Organism: Pelophylax lessonae; assembly: GCF_965119305.1. NCBI lineage: Eukaryota > Metazoa > Chordata > Amphibia > Anura > Ranidae > Pelophylax > Pelophylax lessonae. The sequence continues at coordinate 349,766,031 of NC_138768.1, read as the reverse complement.
CAAGTACGGTAATAAACCTTCCCCGAGGAAGACTTCCTCGCGTTGATTAAAGTATGAACGACCTCCGGCGAGAGACCCCTCTCCTTCAGGACCTCGGTCTCAACAGCCAGGCCGTCAATGCCAGCGACTGTAAAGCAGGATGGTATATCGGTCCTTGAGACAGTAGATCGTCTCGAAGAGGCAGACGCCACGGGGCGTCGACCGCCAGATTCACGAGGTCTGCGTACCAGGACCGGCGAGGCCAGTCCGGTGCCACAAGAATCACCGTGTTGCGTTCCGAGTGTAACCTGCGAAGGAACCTGGACAGCAACTGAATCGGTGGAAACGCATACATCAGCCTGTACTGATGCCACGGGGCCACTAACGCGTCCGACGCGTCTGCCCGAGGGTCGCGCGTCCTTGCCACGAACCTCTTCACCTTGTTGTTGAGACGAGACGCGAACAGGTCCACATCTGGAAGCCCCCACTTCGCGCACAACATCAGGAAGACAGCCGGGTGGAGAGACCATTCCCCCTGATCATGGGTTTGGCGACTCAGATAGTCCGCCTGCCAGTTCTCCACTCCCGGAATGTGAACCGCCGTTATCGCCGGGACATGAGTCTCGGCCCAAGACAGAATGTCGGCCACTTCTCGAGCCGCTCGGGCACTCCTGGTGCCCCCTTGGTGGTTGATGTAGGCCACCGCCGTGGCATTGTCCGTCTGCACCCGAACCGGGCAACCCTGCAGCCGGTCCGTCCAGCGATGAAGACAGAGACTTATCGCACGCAATTCCAGAATGTTGATCGGAAGGGAGGACTCCCCCTCCGACCAAGTCCCCTGAGCGGACAGAACGCCCAGAACTCCACCCCAGCCCGACAGGCTGGCATCCGTGGTGATTACCGTCCAAGAGATCGGACGAAACGACTTGCCCCCGGACACCAACGGGGACTGGAGCCACCACAGAAGGTTTTCCCTGGTGCGAAGACTCAACGAGATTTGAAGATCCAGAGATTGAGGTCGCCCGTCCCACCTGGACAGGATCTCCGCTTGGAGACCCCGCGTGTGAAACTGGGCGAAAGGAATCGCCTCGAAGGCCGAGACCATCAATCCCAGACATCTCATACACGTCCGCAGAGACGAGTTCGGAACGTCCCTGAGGGACCTGACTTCCTCCCGGAGAGTCCTGAGTTTGTCTTCCGGCAGGAAGACCTTCGCCTGCACCGAGTCCAGTATCATTCCCAGATAGGGGAGACGAACCGACGGACTCAGTGTCGACTTTGGAAAATTTATCGTCCAACCAAACTCCTGCAGAGTTTGCATCGTGACAGACAGGTCCTCCTCCAGACCCTGGCTGGTCGCAGACCGAACCAGAATGTCGTCCAGATACCCCAGGACAGAAACGCCCTGGGCCCTCAATAATGCCAGAACCGGTGCAAGCACCTTGGTGAAGACCCGCGGAGCCGAGGCGAGACCAAAGGGCAACGCCACGAACTGGTAGTGATCCTCCGCAATGGCAAATCGAAGGTACCTCTGATGACCCTCGAATATGGGGATGTGAAGGTACGCATCCTTCAAATCGATGGAGGCCATGAATTCCCCCGGAACCAGGGCAGCCACCACCGACCGCAGGGATTCCATGCGGAACTTGCGAACCCGCACAGAGCGGTTCAGAGCCTTCAAGTCCAGAATCGGACGAACCTTGCCCTCCTTTCTGGGCACGGTGAACAGATTGGAATAAAACCCCCGAAATCTGTCCCGATGAGGCACCGGAACCACCACTCCCTGAGCCCTCAGGTCCCGCACCGCCAGGTGCAGGTCCCGCAAGCGCTCTGGAGACAGTTGGAAGATTTGAGGGAAAAAATCTGCTCTCCGGCCGAGAGAGAAACTCGATCTTGTAACCAGATCGAACGATTTCCTGAACCCATCTGTCCCGCACACGGGCCAACCAGGGCTGAAGAAAACCGAGCAAGCGTCCCCCCACCCCAAAACTGGGCGAGGGCGCCCCTTCAGGCCGAACTGTTATGGGCTGCAGGTCCGGATTGGCCGGACTTCTGTTTACCAGACCAGGGCTTCTTCTGAGAGCCTTGACCTTTGAACGGTTTGCCCTTGTAGTGCGGCCGAAAGGCACGAAAAGACCCCTGAGGGGGCCGAAAATTAGCATGCTTCTTCCCCGAAGCCCCCTTAGCCTTGGGGAAATGGGGCAAGAGAGTGCTCTTACCCCCGGTGATCCCCTTAATCAACACATCCAAGGACTCCCCAAAAAGGCGAGACCCATCATAAGGCAGATTGGCTAAGGTCGTACGTGAAGATTGGTCCACCGACCAACATTTTAACCAAACCAGGCGGCGAGACAACACCGCCACGCTGTGCACACGTGCAGCCAACGGAATCAGGTCCAGGTCCGCATCACACAGATACATGACACCCTGGTGGATTTGATCCACCATATCCAGGGTCGCCGGCGAGGCCGAGTCGGCCACTAGGACGCGCCTAAGCATCTGCGTCCAACTTGCGATCGCCTGGGCCGCCATGAGAGAAGCAAACAGAGCCTTAAGCATAGAACCCGTAACAGAATAAGTATGACGGGCAAGAGACTCCAGTCTCCTATCCGTGGCATCACGGAAAACAGGGGAATCCTCTGCAGGAATCGCAGTGGCTTTGTTCAAAACCGCAATTGCATGATCCACTGGTGGAGGCACACACCACCTTTCATCAGTGGAAGGCGAAAAAGGATAACGCAGCTTGAATCTACTTGGTACCGCAAAAGGTTTGCTCAGATTGCGCCATTGATCCTTAACAGCGCGCTGAAAATCATCATTGCAGGGAAAAACCTGCGGCGTCCTGCGTTTCCTCTGCGTCCCATAAGCCGCCAAGGCAGCGGGGGGGACACACTTCGTCCTGCAAACGCAGCGTTTGCTTAATGGAAGCAATCAACTCATCCATGATTGCAAGCTCTTCAGGCGAGCCAGGGGGAGAATTATCAACCCCCTCAACTTCAGCCTCCACCTCAGACCCCACTAGATCAAGAGAGGAGCGGGACCCCGATAAGGAGGCCCCTGCCATAACAGCCCCATCACCTTCACCCTCAGAATCAGAGGAAAGAGCAACTCTGGGCCTCTTAGTAGATTGAGCAGCCACCAGCATTTGCACCTGAGCAGCAAGGCCAGCCACAATAGTGGCTAAATCCCCCCCTGGGGGGGAAACTGCGGTCCCCTGGCTTTCCACCAATACTGTAGGAAATTTGCCCTCCTGAGAATCCATTGCCCCTGTAATGCCAGACAACCAAGGGTTAACTGCCCCTTTAAGCAAGCGCGGCAAGCGCAGCCCACCGCACCACACTCAAGCACAATGAGACCCCCACAGGGAATATGCAAACTGAACACAGGCAATGGATAGCAAGAACAGAAGGATAAAACCTGAGGAGACCCTCGCCGCTGCCTCGATCGGTGTTCCTGGAAAGAGGAAGTGATGCTGCCAGGGCGCTCTATGTAAGCCTATGGAGGCTACAAGAAAATGGCCGCCATGCATGTAAACCATGCGGCCGGAGCGGGTGTAGGCAAAATGGCGTCGTTTGGCGCCGAAACCGCCGCTCCACAGTGCATTAAAACACACATTACATTCCAATATCAGAATACATGTCAGATCGCCGCAGCGATCGCTGTATATGCCCAAACATGCCAAAAAAAAACATGCCCCACAGCACACAGCTTCTCACACTGACCAGTCTGACACACACAGTGTCATACAGCTCCCCCCCCCCTTGCAGCCCACAGCATGCAGCCGAGAGATAGGGAGACAAGCAGTGTGAATAGAGGCAGGTTACACAGTCCCAGACTGACACCCCCCCAGACAGACAGGTCCCCACATAAATACACTTACCTCACATGGCGTGGGGGACCCGCACAGGCGAACAAGCCGCTGCACATGAGGCAGGGAGAGTCGCAATTCAAGACGCACAAAATGGGGGTTAAGAAACCGCACAGCGTCCAGTGAGGTAGCCACCTCACCAATCATCCCTGCACCGAACAGGGATGGGTCGTTCACTATGCCAGGAGCGTTACCTGGCTGAACGCTCGATGGCAGACTGGGAAGCCACTGACCCACGACCTGCGACCAGGGGGATCAGCCCGAGACCCAGTCCGCACGATCCTCTTCATCCGAAGAACTAACTAACGCTGACAAAATAACAGCTAAATAAAGGTAGAGAGAAAAACTCAAACAAAATATTAAAAAGAAGAAAGAGTCTGGGACAGAAAGTCCCAGCACAGAGAGAGCCAGCCACTCCTGACAAGCTAGACATAAAAACTGGGATATGGTTGCAGGAAGTAGGAGGGTATTGACTGAGGGGACCACCCCTTGAGGGTGGGATATGTTAAAAGCTTTATTGTTAACATATTCTGTTGCCTAGCTACTCCTTCGGAGCAAAGTCTAATACCCCATATGTGACGAATATGAAGAGGCGGCGACTGTCGGAGGACGTAAGAGAAATAAACTTTATAAATCTTTAAATCTTAATCTTTTTTTAATATAAGATTATCAGGTTTCAATATAAATTTTCTAGTTAATTTAAAATGAAAAATGCTTATAAGTAAAATACACTATGTATATTTTAAGGATACCTACTCTTTCTCGACAATCCAGCACCCAGATTGTGATTTAGGTCAAAAGGATCTACATTCAAAACAGAAAAACAAAGTTAGTACAGTTGTACAAGGGCCTTATTTTTCACTAAATTGAAAGTGGAACACCTCCCAAAACCTGTTTTGGATTGCGGAAAAACATTTTATCATCTATTTCCTGACAATTTATTGTAGTTGTAAACCGTATTAGTGAACTTGTTTACCCTTTGACCAGAGACTGATGAAAAGGTTCACCCTTACCAAAATAAAAACTGCCTATGCAGTTAGAGGCTGCCTGAAGATAAAAACAAAACTAAGCAGCTTAGGCCAAAGTTAAATAATGCCCTTGCTACAAGTGTAGCCCATTCTCAAACGACAAGAAGTCTGGCCACAAAACTCTGAGAAGGCTTTATGCCGTCTTGCCTTTTTAGGACATTTCCAGCTGATTCAAACTCCCCTGTCTCTAGCTCTGGGCTAAGACCCTGTGATGGAGAGGAGTTAGTGGACCATGCATGCACGGAGGTTTCAGGTTGCCCTTTTGATGGCGAGGTTGAGTAGTAACGTCTGGGAGTGTACAGCATTGTACATGTCTTAGCAACATGGCAGGACAAAAGCATGCCATATCTAGGAGTTTTTGAGCTTGGCTTTAGGAGGTATGCAAATGGCCTATGCAAGGGCAATATTCAACTTTAGTTAAAGATGTACACAGTTTTGTTTTTATCTACCGGCACACCCCTTACCTGCATAGGCAGTTTTTTTTTTAAACAAAAAAAATTAAACTAACCCTTTAAAGTAGAATGGAGTTCCAGACAACAAAAAAAAGTGGGAGATCGGGTACCCCATCCCTTAAACCGATATTGAGAAGAACTACAACAGGAACGTAGGGTGCCCCATTTCTACTGTCTGTACTGACATGGCCCCATCCCCCTACCAATGCATCTTTCCCTGTGAAAGAGGTCACTTGTGAAGTGACAAACCAGTGCCTAGTTTTACCCAACTGCGCTATTCCAAAGGCTTGCAACAGATGTCTCTAGTTTGTAGCCAGGCCTCAAGAACACTTTTTGGGCGCTTGACTCCTGTTTAGGTTGCTTTGTGGTTATTTTGGCTTTACCGGTTATCCTTTATAACCCCTTTATAACAGAGGACTCACATTCTTGCTTCAGCATTTGGGTTTTACTACAACGGTCAGCTGTGATTGCAGTGTTCCTTTGCAGCTTCACTTAGTGGTAAAGTCAAGGGAGCTACAGTAAAGGGTAATTTACATAATAGGCCTGGGAGAGAGAGGTCCTCCAGCCTTTATAAATATAAAGAGGTAAAAAGCACACATGGGTTTGTTACGCTAGAAATCCTGTGCAAGTTTAAATTTGGATTTTTACCTTCAATGACTATGTATTTGGAAGTCCACTGCTTTTTAAAAGTGGTTAGCAAGCTTTTTCTTCGGATAGAAATGACATGTTCTTTAAAATCAAAATCTTCAGTATAAAAACGAAGAAGCCCCAGCCATAGTTCACCAGGAGACTCCTTATTTTTTCCATAATCTGGCCAGTAATTTTGCTTTAGAGAAAAAAGAAAAAAAAAAAAGAAAGATGGATTAACACTTTATATTTATATACACTGCTCAGAAAAATTAAAGGAACACTTTTAATCAGAGTATAGCATCAAGTCAACTCCTAGGATATTTATCTGGTCAGGTAAGTAGCAGAGGGGGTTGTTAATCAGTTTCAGCTGCTTTGGCGGTAATTAAATTACCAGGGGCACTAGATGGGCAATAATGAGACGACCTTCAAAAAACAGAATGGTTTTACAGGTGGAGGTCACTGAATCGTTTTTCCCTAATCAACTTTTCTGACTGTTTTTCACTAGTTTTGCATTTGGCTAGGGTCAGTGTCACTACTGGTAGCATGAGGCGATACCTGGACCCTATAAAGTTTGCACAGGCATTCCAACTCCTCCAGGATGGTACATCAATATGCGCCATTGCCAGACGGTTTGCTGTGTCTCGCAGGTCTCAAGAGCATGGAGGAGATTCCAGGAGACAGGCAATTACTCTAGGAGAGCTGGACAGGGCCAAAGAAGGTCCTTAGCCCATCAGCAGGACTGGCATCTGCTGCTTTGTGCAAGAAGGAACATGATGAGCACTGCCAAAGCCCTACAAGATGACCTCCAGCAGCCCACAGGTGTGAATGGGTCTGACCAAACAATCAGAATCTAGTGGGCCCTGCGCTCACTGCCCACCACCGTGGTGCTCGATTGGCATTTGACATTGAATACCAGAATTGGCAGGTCCACCACTGGCGCCCTGTGTTTTACAGATGAGAGCAGGTTCACCTTGAGTACATGTGACAGACGTGAAAGGGTCTGGAGAAGCCGTGCAGAACATTATGCTGCCTGTAACATCGTTCAGCATGACCGGTTTGGTGGTGGGTCAGTGATGGTCTGGGGAGACACATTCCATGGAGGGACGCACAGACCTCTACAGGCTAGACAATGGCACCCTGCCAGTAGGATGAAATCTTTGGACCCATTGTCAGACCCTACGCTGATACAGTGGGTCCTGGGTTCCTCCTGGTGCACGACAATAACTGGTGTAATGTGGCGAGAGTATGCAGCCAGTTCCTGGAGGATGAAGAAATTGATACCACTGAATGGCCCCCACTCTTGCCTGACCTAAATCCAATAGAACACCTCTCTGGGGCATTATATTTCTGTCCATCTGATGCTACCAGGTTGCACTTCAGTCTGTTCAGGAGCTCAGTGATGCCCTGGTCCAGATCTGGGAGGAAATACTGCAGGACACCCTCTGTCATCTCAAAAGGAGCATGCCCTGACTTTGTTAGGCATGCATACAAGCATGGGATGGGCCATACAAACTACGGAGTACCATTTTGAGTAGCTGTAATAAAATTTAAGCAAAATGGACTAGCCTGCTGCATCATTTTTTCACTTTAATTTTTGGGGTGCCTTTGAATTCGGCCCTTTGTAGGTTGCTAATTTTCATTAAACAATGTGGCATCCTTTTTTTCCTAACACATTACCAAGTCCATATCAGTATAGATATCCAGCACGTTTCTCGATTGAGATCTGATGTATTTTCAGAGTGTTCCTTTAATAAAAAAAAAAAAAAAAAAAAACAAAAAAACAAAAAAGCAAAAAAAAGAAAAAAGCAAAAAAAAAATGTATATATTTATTTCACACATATACATAGAATGCATAGGACAACACTAGCTAACCAGCATAAAAGGGAACAGGTCCACTTCAGTAGTGTGACACTTTGTGAAGTTTGAGAATCATCTTCTCGCTCAGCAGTAAATGACAAACTGTAGCTGCATGAAATGTCTTGTCCCTGGTCATTACCTTTTCACGCACTCCAGGCAGGTTTCCCCAATCACAAACTATTCCCAATTTGGTTACACCTCCTTTCTTTGCAAGGCCACCCAAGACCTGCAAGCAGTGAATCCGAGAAATCTGTGGCGTCCTCCACCTTTGGGGAAAGTGCACACTACTGGGGAAGTGCATACTTTTCACATCTCTTTTCCATCCTAGCTGCAGCCACGGGCTACTCTTAATCCTCATCTGAATCCACTTCCTTTCTACTCCTACTCTCCACTTGCTCTTCAGTCTTTTTTGCAAGCCCTCCAGTCGCCATTTCCAATTTCACTCTGAGCCCAGAGTCCACTCCCCTTCTACCCAGTAACCATTTGTCTTTGCTATCATTTCCTTCTTTGCATAGGCTTTGTTCTCTATTCAGTTTGTCTTCAATACCCACTCCCCAGTTTCTGCTCATCACCTCCTAATTTGTGTGCTGAAAAATTACTACATTTCGTAAAACACAAAAATTAAAGAAGTGGTACATATGTACAAGCATGCAGGCTATGAAAAGAAAACCAGATTCTCTTGGGGAGGAAGTAGGAAAAACAAAGTATACCAAACCAAAGAATATGCAGGCTTAAACATGTTATTTATTTCAGAAACCAGTTAACACTTATTTTATTTTGAATATTGGATTAAAGCACAGTTTACCATCAAACTCTTACCAACTCATCCAATTTGTCAAAGAAGTACACATTCCAGCCATCAACAAGTATTTCAGGCTTACGGGAATCTAGGTAAATCTAGAATACAGAAAAAGAACCCCCCCCCCCCCACACACACCATTAGCCTTTACACAAAATGTCAAATTAAAAAACAGACTTTCACTTAAAAGTGAAGGTACAGCTTATCCACTCTCACCCCCCCCCCCCCTTTCAAAACAAATTCTTTTTTGTGAGAACAGGTATCTACTCCCACAATTCTCATCTAGGAGAGAACTATGTCAGCTTGTACTGCCCACCCCTTTCCTCTTGGAACAAGTCCCAGGAGACTGCATGAGCAGTCCAAGTCTGGCCAAATATTAAAGATATTAAAGTATATGTGAACCCTTACCTTGTAAAATGTATTCAGTTCAAAACAGAAATGAAAGGGAAACTTGTGTGCATGTTTGTTTCACAATCATTAGTACAAGAACAAGGGATTTCAAACTGATATTAACTAGAGTTTTAACATGTCATTTAACAAGTCAATAGTCAGCAAAAAAAAAAAAAAAAAAACTTCACTGCAATTAAAAGTGTAAGCTTTTGACCTGTATTTTTCTTCACATACACCTTTTCACCAATCCTGACCCGCTTCTCAGCCCGACAAAATGAAAAGCATACCCACAACATGTTGCTACCAGAACCATGCCTCATGGTGGAGGTGTTGTGTTCAGAGTGTTGGAGATTGCTGGCATTCCTCCATATGATGTAGTGTTCTACTTCTCCAAAGAAATCTCCTAGAATTGATCTGATGAGCTACTTGATTTTCATGATGCTGCTTGTTTTGATATAGATTCTTTATCAAAATCTGGGTCTTCCCAGAAAGAAAGGTTTACTTTAAAATAATGTGACATTAATTGCACGCAGGTTATTTTTACAGAAGAGTGGTCAAGACTTCCTTTTTTTAAAACCCAATTAAAAAACTTTTGAGGTTTCACAACATAATGGACTAATTTTTGTGGAATAGTGACGAAATAAGTTTTACTTCTAGGCTTCACTGCAAAATGCAGAAAAGTACAGAGGGTCTAAATAATTATGCAAAAATATGTACATAAAAAACTAGTAGTTTAGGGCTGTAGAACCTTTTCAAAAGAGGTCCTTATTAAAACGATCCAGATAGTCTAGGGCAGGTGTATGCACACTGCAGCCCGAGGGCTGGATGTGGCCCTTTCCTTGCCCTAGTCCTGCGCTTGAGGCACTATTCCTTCCATTGACACAACTACTGAGGCACCCCCTTCCTTTTACTAACAGCTGGGAATTATTCTTCCCACTTACACCAACGATGGGGCACTATCCCTTTCACTGACACCAATAGGGCATTATTCCTCCCACTGACCCCAACAATGGGGCACTATCCCTTTCACTGACACCAACAATGGTGCACTGTTCCTGCCACTAATAATGGGGCACTATTCCTCCTACTGACCACCAAGCCTGAGACATTGTTGATTCCCATGGATGTTGGGTCATTTTCCACTCTCGGGTCTGTCTTCGTCTCTTCTGGCCCCTCCCTCCTGACAAGTGCCCCCACAGAAAGCAGCTTGCTATGGGGGAGCACCTGAGCTGAAGCACCGAGTGTCCATTCAGAAACCGAGCCATGGCTAAGCCCAGCCCCTCTGCTCTCATTGGCTCACTGACTGACAGCAGCGGGAGCCAATTGAGATACGAATGCTATGGGAGCACCTGAGCTAAAGCACCGTGTCTCCATTCAGAAAACGAGCCATGGCTAGACCCAGCCTCTCTGCTCTCATTGGCTCACTGACTGACAGCAGCGGGAGCCAATTGCGATACGCTGCTGTCTCAGCCAATGAGGAGGAGAGCCCCGAGCAGCCGAGTTTCTCCTGCAACATTGCTGGATAGAGATGGGCTCAGGGAAGTATTAGGGGGCTGCTGCACACAGGTTTATCTTCATGCATAGAATACATCAAGATAAAAAACCTTCTACCTTTATAATCACTTTAATTCGGCTTTATCACTGACAGGAGTGTTCACAATCTTCAGCATTTATTCTATTGCCTAAAGTTGTTATTTAGTCCAAAAGGTTTTTAGCTTGCATTGCATTAAGGTAAAAAACCTTTTGTGTAACGGAATCCCCCTTTGCCCCCTTATACTTACCCGAGCCCATTCCCAATCCAGTGATGTGCACAAGAACAGCAGCTCTTGGCTCTGTCCCTCACTGGGCAGATTGATATCAGCAGGAACCATTGGCTCCCACTGCAGTCAATCAAACCCTGTGACAAGGGAGCAGGCAAAACCATTGCACAGAGCAGGCAAGTATTATTAATTTATGTATTTATTTATTTTTTTTAAATAAAGAACGTTTAAGGACCCTTTTACACTTGTGGGACTTGTCCTGTGACCTGGGACTGCAAAATACAGTATCCCCCACGCACACATCCAAGAAAACCAGCTGGTAAGTAATGCTGGGTGCTGCAATGACCATGGGCTGGAAACTGTGGATAATCAAAGTGAAGAAATGTCATCAGCACAACAAGGAATCCACAAAAGGGTCCAAAGCTTTATTACGGGATCACATGACAAACCGCAATGATTGGAGCCATGCAGGGCCCCTTCGTCAGGCAAGCGATTCACTTGCCTGATGAAGGGGCCCTGCGTGGCTCAGAAACTTTGCTATTTATCATGTGATCACGTAATAAAGTTTTGAACCCTTTCAAGGAATCCTCGGTGTGCTGATGACATTTCTTCAGTTAGGACTGCAAAGTCACATAAGTCGTACCCCATGATTTCCAATGAGTACCATTCATATCTGTGCGACTTCAAAGTAGCCCCTGCACGACTTTGATCCGACTGATGTGACTTGAGGTCCATAGACCAAGATTACACAGGTATTGCTTCAAGTAGCGTAACTTTCAGGTCGTACAAGTGTGAAAGGGGCCTTATGGAAAAAAAATGCAGTGTTACTGTACTGCTCTGATAACTGTATGGGGGAGAAAAAAAAAAAAAAACACGCAACACATTTTATTTAAAATTCTGCAGAATTGTAACAAACATTACTTAAAAAACTCACCATGGCTCCTAATAACTTTGGGTATTTCTACAGTATTTTAGGGTCTCAAACAACAGGCCATCAGTACCAATGCAATTTTCAAAATTATATATATTATACACACACACTATAGTTTGTAGACGCTTAACCTTCACAGACTAAATAACATACACCTATTTTTCTTCACCAGAAAATGTAGCAGAGTACATATGGGTCCTACATTTATGAAGAAAGATTTGCAAATTTTTTTATAAACTTTCCTTTTGTTTTATGTAGCAAAAATTAAACCCAGTGGTGATTAAATACCACCAAAAGAAAGCACTCTTGTAAAATTAATTTGGGTACAGGGTTGCGTGACTAATTGTCAAAGTGTGACAGCTCTGAAAACTGAAAAATGACCTGGGCAGGAAAGGGGTAAAAAAACAGTCTGGTCTTTAAGTGGTTTAAACTATGAATACTCTAAGAATACTCCTTCCCCTGTTCAAACTACTGTGCAGTGCAATTTAAATGCAGAATAAAACAGCATTGTCAGGCTGTGGAAAAAACAAGAGTTTGACAGAATCAACAGGTTAAAAAAAACAAAAAAACACCAAACAGTGCCTGTTAATGCTAGGGACAGACTGCATCCTATATGCTTTTTTTTATTCTTTGTTACAATTCAGCTTAGCCTGGTAAATGTCAAATTCCATAGAGTAAATCCAATGACTTCCTTTTGCAAAATGTCGCTATGGGCTGCACTTTTGTCAATAGGATTTATTTCTTTATTGAATATACACAAGCTGCCCTTACCTCTTGGAGAACAGGGATAACAGGTGGATCCCTCTGTTGAAGGAAGTATAGCACCATAAGAGTATATGCATATGAAGACAGACTGCCTCTGGAAGCATCTCCAATGTCACACACCTTTACAGAAAATAGGAATGCTTAAGATGAAGCTTATATATTAACCACATTATGTATAGTATGTGCAGGTAAAATTACAGGCGTACCTTGGTGAACACCTTCATGATGTAACAAAGGTATTTTACTCTAGGATCTATAGCAGCATAGGATGACAAAAGCCTAGTGTTATGAAGAGCCTAGGAGAGAAAAAGGACACATGTCCCATTTATTCCAACCTTAAAATTTAGTGCACGTGTTACAAAGTAGCTGAGAAGCGCATATCTAAAAAAACTTTGCATACTCACCAGTGTGTTATATAAACTGATGTCTCCTTCAAGGCCACTTCTTACATGGTAGAATTTTACAATTGGCACTTTTGCTGTAGTAATAGGAAGGATATTCCTCAGCCCTAAATAAATTTTAAAAAAAATAATAATAATGAAGCTTTGTACTGATCTATCAGTTTACAAAAACAAGTCTCTAGACCAGTAAAAGGGCAACACACAAAACAAGCTTCTCCTCGCTCAAAAGGAGAAGGTCACCCTTCGAAACCTTACACCCATATTCAAGTTGTACCATGTAACCAGTTATGAAGGACCGGCCCCCCGCACCTCCCAGATTCCAGCTGTGACAGCTAGTGGGGGTTATTATCCCTCCCTGATAGCCGCCTCAATTTAAAAAAAAAAAAACAAAAAAACATGGCCAAGCAGGGCCCGTCCAGCCGCATTAATGACTGACAAGGCTCTGTGCATGTAAAAACGACAAGTTTTCAGTGAAGTAGTTTTCGATGAATTACTACGGCACTGTGGAGCTCCGTAGTTCATTCATGCTTCCTGTCAGATTGCATCTGCTTCCCTGTACGAGATGTATGGACAAGCAGATACACTGGCAGATCTGCTGGAGACCGGCATTGCATCAGTGATCTGCTGATCGATGGTGCAATGCGTTACAGGCTCCAAAAAAATAAATGCATATTTTTTCCACCTGCAAAAAAATGTGCATATATTTTTTCCCAAAAAGTGAAAAAAAGGATTTTTGTACTCAAAGTAAAATCCATTTCTCTGAGTTCATCAACGGACAGCACTCCTTTATTCCCGATTAAAGGGTTATTTAGTAGGAAGCAGTATTGGAAGCATCAAAACTCCAGAGAGGGGTGGGTGCGGTGTCCGTCAAATTTAGAGAAATTTTACGGCAAGTACAGAAATCTTTTTTTCTCCTAGTTTGACGGACACAGCACTCCATTAATCTTGCCTATAGGGACATTCAAAAGCAGTGCCAAAAGTAAAATGAGGGGTGGGGTAAATAACCCAAGGCTAAACACCAGAGCTTCCCTCATATTGTAAAGCGCTATATAAATCCTGTATAATAATAATGTGACAGCTGTATATTGATTAGGGAAACCTAAAAAAAAAAAAAAAAAAAAAACACACTACTTTCAATCATTTACATTTTTGTAATTTGCCATCATCCACATACAGAAAAAGAAGGGACAATGCAAATTAAAATGTGTGTTTAGTATCACTTTACCCCTTGCGCGATTTGTGGGAAAAAAACAAAAAAAAATGTTATTTGGGTAAAGCTTTACATGACTGTGTAATTGTTAAAGTAACGTAGTGCCATATCGCAAAAAGTGACCTGGTCATGAAGGGGGTAATTTTCCTGGAGATCAAGTGGTTAACTGACTAAAGTGCAGATTTAATCGCCATGCTGGAGTTTCTTTTAACCACTTCGGGACTGGAAGGTTTTACCCCCTTAATAACCAGGCCATTTTTTGCAACACAGCATTGCGTTACATTAACTGTTAATTGCGCAGTCCTGCGACGCTGTACCCTAATAAATTGTAGGACCTTTTTTTCCACTAATAGAGCTTGCCTTTGGTGGTATTTGATCACCCCTTTGGTTTTAATTTTTTTTCCACTATAAACAAAAAATGGGATTTTGGACTTAACGTAAAATCCATTTATCTGATGTTCATTGACAGACAGCTCCTGATCTTCTTAACCATTGGGTTATACTGCCCACTACAGGATTAGGACACTAGGCAGATAAAAAGTATACTCCCTCTATCTGCTATAGGTACTCATTTTGTTACAGTGTCAGAAGAAATACAACTCCACAGATGGGTGGGTGCGGTGTCCGTCACTGAACATCAGAGAAATGGATTTTATAGCGAGTCAAAAAAAAAAAAAAAAAAAAATGGATTTTTGACTTACCATAAAATCCTTTTCTCTTAAGTTAATTGACGGACGCAGTCCTCTGATGCATATCAGTAGGGTTATACTGTCCCCTACAGGAGTAGGACACTAGGCAGAAAAAAAAAGTTCTGGCTACGCCTATGGGCAGTCCCGGAGGGTACACCCTCTCTCTTCCTGTATAGGATGTTCGTTTTGTATCAAAGCACACCAACACAACTCAACTTGTAACAAAGTAACACCAACCCAACTCAAAAAAGAGGGGCGGGTACTGCGTCCCGTCAACTAACTTGAGAAAAGGATTTTACGGTAAGTCAAAAATCCACCAGTTCTCCATCATTCATTGACGGATGCAGTCCCCTGATGCATATCAGTAGGGATGTCCCAAAGCAGTACCCAAATGAGGGGTGGGAACAGCAGAACAAAAGCAGTCCCCAAGGCTGAACATTGCCAACTGGGCTACATAGGGCTCAAGAGAACAGCAAGATGAGGCCCACCTGAAAAACAAACAGAAACACCCCCAAGGAAGGCCAAAGCCCTCCAAACAGTAGCCATCAAAACTTTGGGGCCAAAGGAAGCATCCACAGATGCCAGCACATCCACCTTATAAAAAAATCGGTTTAATGGTGTGAACAGATGACCAGGCCGCCACCTTAAAACCTGCAGCACAGACGCCTGATGGCGAAAAGCCAAGGAAGCACTAAGCGCCCTAGTACAACGCGCCGAAACAGGGAAAAGGTAGAACCTGCCCCTAAGTGAATAAGCCTGCACCACCATCTGTCTGCTGCAACTATTTCCAGATGGATCAGACGCAGGCAGCCCTTTTCTTTCTCGGGCCATCCGTTAGGACAGAGAGCGAATCTGACCTACAAAAATACTCAGCAGTCACCAAGTACACCTTGAGTGCCCGAACCATGACCAGACTATGCAACGTACATTCCTCAGAATGTTCGGGCTCAGGACACAAAGAATACAATGCCTTGTTCAAGTGAACACTAGAAAATCACCTTCGGAAGGAAGGACGGATCCGGACAAGTACCACTTGTCTCCATGAACCAACATATAGGGAGAACGACAGGACAATGTTGCCAGTGCTGACACCCTGCGCGCAGAAGGGATAGCCACCAAGGCGGCCAATTTCGGTGATAAGGTAGGCAGGGGAAACCCCCGAACACTTGCAAAAGGAGGTTTTCGAAGAACCGACTGCACCAAATCAGGTCCCCAGTTGGTTAAGGAGGTCGCACCCCCGGCAAGAAGTTCCACACCAGGGAATGGGCGGCCAACGGCCATTGGCAGAAAATGGTCAAAGCCGAACCCCACCCTTGTTAGTACTCAAGACCAGCTTTTGATCAACTCCCCGTTGAAGGAAGGCCAAGATCCGGGCCACCAAGTAAGAGCGAGGTGAAGCCCAAAGAGACTCACACCACGCAACACAAGACTCGTACGATGACAAATCCACCTAGAAGTTGCTTTCCACTCCTTAAGAAGAATGGGAATCACTGAAGCAGACAATCTCCTGTCCTTCAGCACCTGGTTTTCAACAGCCAAGCAAACAAAGCCAGTGACCGTAAAGCAGAATGGAAGATAGGCCCTGGAGACAATAGATCCACCTTGAGAGGAAGTCTCCAAGGAGTGTCTGACTAGCCTGACCAGGTCGGCGTACCAAGCTCGGCGAGACCAGTCCAGAGCCACGAGAATGACAGGAATCCCTTATGCCTCGAACCTGCGAAGAAGTCTTGGCAGCAACTTGAGAGGAGGAAAGAGACAGCAGCCGATACAGACCTTGGGCCCTCCGACTGCTCTCACAGGATTATGCGTGCGTCATACTTGTGCAGGTGACCATGCTAAACTTCTCAGGGTCGTTCATGTTGAACTTCATATATGTTCTTGCCTAGGACAGACCCGATAGTGCCACCTGTGCATCCAGTGCCACCTGTGCATTCAGTGCCACCTGTGCATCCACCGGAGGTTCCCGGGAGCGGGCCACAAACCTCTGCACTATCCTGTAGATGCGATGCCAACAGGTCCACGTCTGGAGTGCCCCAACGAAGGCACAAGTGCTGGAACACCTCCGGATGTAGGGACCAGTCCCCTGCATCCAAGGCCCATTGACTGAGGTAATCCGCCTGCCAATTACCCACACCTGGAAAGTGAACAGCAGAGAGAGCTGGAACAAGGCGCTCTGCCCAACGAAGAATGCCAGTCACTTCTAAGGCCGCAACGACACACCTGGTGCCCCCTTTGGTGAATGACATAAGCCATGGTCATGCCATAGTCCGATTGAATGCACCCTGGACAGCTGCAGGTGCCCGGTCCATTGAACTAGGCAAAGCCGGAGCGCTCTCAGCTCCAGGACATTGATCGGTAACATGGATCCTCCAGGGACCATACTCCCTGAGCAGAGAACCTGCCGAGGACTCCTCCTCCACCCGGACAGGTTTGCATCCACGTTACAATTGTCCAGTATAAAGGGAGGAAGGATTTCCTGCTTTGGCATCGGGGGCCGAAGCCACCAGATCAAAGACTCCCTGGACACCTGGCTCAGCTGGATCCGAATGTTCAGAGAGTTTGGAATCTAGTTCCATTTGAGAAGGATTGCCTCCTGGGGCATCCCCGAGAGGGATTGAGTGAAAGGGACCACCTCGAAAGACAACACCATCAGTCCCAGAACTTGCATGCAGGTTCAAAGGGACGACCATGGGCTGGACAGCAACAGCTGAACCGCAGCCTGAAGTTTCAAGAGTTTTCCTGGAGGGAGAAACCCTGGCTGAGGACGAGTCCAATGTCAGACCCAGATAGTCCAGTCTCATGGAGGGGACCAGGGACGACTTCTGAAGGTTCAGAACCCACCCAAACTCCTCCATGGTGTTCTCATGGTGACTTCCAAATTCGTTGTCAGCACCATAGGGGACTCCGCACAGAGAAGCAGATCGGCCAGGAACCCAGGACCGAATAACACCCTGCAGCACAAGGACCGAAGCCAACACCTTAGTGAAGACCAGAGGAGCAGAGGCAAGATGCAAGGGGTAACGCCTACCGACTAGTGATCCTCTCCCACGGCAAAAACAGAGAACCCGTTGATGTCCTGCACATAACGGGATGTGAAGGTAGGCATCTCTGATGTCCATGGAGGCCAGGAATCCCCCTGATGTAGGGAAGCCACCTTCGTGCAAAACGATTCCAGGGCCATTAGGTCCGGCCTTGTTGACTATACTGCCCCATAAAGCAGCAGCAAGCAATCCAGGGACAGCCGTACAGAGGAGGAAAACCTTACCGGAGAAACTTGATTGATCGAAACTCGATCTTGCAATTGGACCGTATGACCTCCTGAACCCAGCTGTCTGGGATCTGGGTCAGCCGCAGGTCTGAGAACTGGCAAAGACCTCCCCCCCCACCCCATATACAGGTGAGGACGCACCTTCAGGCTGAGTAGGCCTTGTCAGCAGGTCTGGAAAAAAACGATCTTCGTTTGCCAGACCAGGGTCACTTGGAGCCGCCCGCGGAAGTCTTGAAGGACTTAGCCTCATCGACCGTCCCCAAGGGATGAAGAAAACTGAGCCGAAAAGGGAGGGACCCAGTCCTCGCAAAAAATAGTGCAGCCCTGCACCAGCTGGTCCAAGAGCTCCCCCAAGGCAGGAGGGACTTGCTCCTCCCCAAATCACGGAGTTGGAACTCCGCCCATCAAGCAGATTCTGCGTGGCAAGGGCAATCCTAACAGTTCTCTGCAGACCCCGTCAGGGAGTATAGATTGTGGGCCACAGCCTCCACCATCCTATCCCCCCAGGTCTTAAATAATGGTAAGTCTTATTCAGCCTGGATACCATTGGGTCCACCTTAGGTGGCACAGTCCACTTCGTTACCAGAGACCCTTCAAAGGGGTAACGTCTAGCAGCCGCTTAGACACCACAGGGGAACGTCTAGGACGGTCCCATTCTTATATGAGCATGCTAGCAAATATAGCTGCTCCGGATGGCATTTGAGTGCCAAACGCAACCTGCGCCCCAGGTGCAGCCGCCGCTGCATCCTCCAAATTGCAGGGCACCATGAACCGAAACAACCAGTGTCAGCCACCAGCGCCTGTATCTTGTGCGGCAGGGGCAGGGAGGGGGGTAGAAATATCATCCTCAGTATCAGAGGAGGCAGGGCCTGAGGTAACAGACCCAGCAGGGAGACCCACGTCTGTGGCGGCTGAGTCAGACTCAGAATGCGAGACATTAGATAAAGCAGAGGTAGGTAGAAATAATTTCTGCACACCTCGCCCTCTCAAGGCTACCTCCACCTTGGACCCAAATGCTTCCAGAATCACCGAAAATGCATTGGTGGACAGTGGAGATCCGGAAAGCCCTGCAGCCTCTGTGAGGGGGTCAGGTGGGAACACATGGTCTGCAGGGTCCATACTGAGCCAGAAGAACCTGCCAGCAAAATTTGCAAAAAAATTACTTTGCAAAAAAACAGTTCCACTGCGCTACAGTGCCCAAAGAAGTCAGGCACACCCTGAAGACCCCCAAAAGAGAGGAGAGAGACCCCCAGGACCCACTGCCCAAAAGGGAGAGAGCATTGAGAACTGCCCAGGGTCAAGGGAGGGGCTCCACCCCCTGGAAAATGCCTCCAGGCACTCCCACCTAGATTCTCAACAGAGAATCCACCGCAAAATGGCCGAAAACGGGTGTACCAAGATGGCCGCTTTCATAGTAGCAGACGAGGCTACAACAAAAATGGCGGCCCCGTGCTGACCATCCCAGGGAGGGGCCCGCGTCCACCCCAAAATTTGCCAGGGAATGGGGGGGGGGGGCGTTTACTCACCGTACCAGGTGCCATCTCCTGTTGGGGGGGTGTAAGGGGCAATATAACCCTACTGATTTGCATCAGAGGACTGCGTCAGTCAATGAACGATAGCGAAATCGCATTTTCTCTTTCGTTAATTGACGGACACCACTGCTGATCTTCTTAACCATTGGGATGTCCCAAAGCAGTGTCAAACATGAGGGGTGTGAACACAGAAAAATAAATTCCCAAGGTGAACTATAGCCAACCAGGTAAACAGGAGCTCAAACAAAACTGGAGCTCACCTGGAAAAACAAAACTGGAGCTCACCTGGAAAAAAAAAATATACACCCTCAAAAAGGACGAGGTCCTCTAAACAGAAGCCTGCAAAACATTGTGTCCAAAGGAAGCATCCGCAGATGCCAACACATTCAATTTAAAGAATTTTGTAAAGTGTGCACCGATGACGAGGTGGCCGCCTTGCAAACCTGGGTCACTGACGCCTGATAACAGAAGGCCCTGGAGGCACTGTGCGCCCGAGTAGTGTGCCTTGACCAAGAAGGCCCATCCGTAAGCACAAATAGGGAGTCTGATTTCCTAAAATACTCCATAGCTGCCAGGTACACCCTAATCACCCAAACCACATCCAAGGCATGCAAAGCAATTTCCTTCAGATGTTTTGGCCTGGGACACAGGGAAGGCAACAGAGACAACCTGAGGAAGGAACGACAGACAGGGGTGAAGAACCACCTTATCACTGATCCACCAAGTAAAGTGAACGACAGGGTAACGACACCCTGTGAGGTGAAAGTCACCAAAAAAGGCCATCTTCTGGGACAGCATAAGCAGGGGAATCTCCTGAAGATTCTCAAAAGGAGGCTTCTGAAGTACTGAGAGCACCAAATTGAGGTCCCAAGGCGGCATCAGAGACCGCACTAGTGGGGGTCAAGTGCCTAACTTCCTGAAGAAAAGTACGCACCAAGGAGTATGTGGCCAAGGGCTGTTAAAAGACCGCTAAAGGCCGACACCTGATCCTTGACAGTACTCAAGGCCAGTTTCTGCTCAACCCCCGTTGAAGAAAGGTCAAGATCCAAGCCCCTGAAAAATTAACCCCAAGAGACTCACACCACGCAATGTACATTTTCCACGTACGATGGTAGATCATAGAAGTAGATTTCCTTGTTTTAACAGCGTTGGAATCAGTGACTAAGACAAACCTATCCATCAGCACCTGGCATTCAACAACCAAGCCGTCAACGCCAGCGACTGTAGAGCAGGAAGAAGATCGGTCCTTGGGACAGCAGATCCTCCCTGAGAGTAATGCCCCATACACACGTGCAGATTATCTGCAGACTTTTGTCTGCAGACTTACCAAAACCATATGAGGTCAAACCTAAACACTTTCAATTTGTATGCAATCCGGCAGGCCCTTGCACTACATAGAAAAGGTAAGTCTGCAGACAAAAGTCTGCAGATAATCTACACGTGTGTATGGGGCATAAGATTCCAAGGAATGTCGGCGACCAGCTGCACCAGATCGGTGTACCAATCAGTTCATCTATGCGGGGCATAGGATAGGTGTCAAACTTAGTGATTTTATTCAGGCGGCGAAAGTCATTACAAAACCGCCAACTTCCATCTGGTTTGGGCACTAAGACAATGGGACTGAACCAATCACTATTTGACTCTTCTATCACCCCCAGCTCAAGCATTTTTTTTTACTTCCTGGCAAAATTGCCTCTCGCCAGGCTTCTGGAATTCTATAAGGCTTTAACTTGACCTTATCCCCTGGTGTGATAATAGGCTTGTGACGGTATCAGATTTTCATGCTGCGACGGTATACGGTATTATCACGGTATTCTATTATTAAATTTAAATTATTACATTTCTACCTCACTTGAATTTCATTGCTGAATTTAGGGGCTTTGGTTCACTTATGCACATTATTATATAGTCAGTCAGTACAGACTCTGTGAACCAGGCCTAAAATAGGTCATCAAGCAGTGTCTGGCCTAACTGGTGATAACTGGTCCTGGCGCTCGGCTCCGATCCGATGGCCTGGTCATTAAGAGGGCAAATCCTTGTGGTCAAGAAGTGGTTAAACCTGAAGGAGGTGTTGTTTATAAATTACTTTACTATTGCTTTAGGCCTGGTTCACATGTATGCGGGTTGGTGGTTCACATGTATGCGGGTTGGCGGTTCACATGTATGCGGGTTGGCGGCCCACATTTGCACAGGCATAGCAGCCCATTGATTTGAACGGGCTGCTATGCCCTCATTTTCCGCAGAAAAAAGGTGCATGCAGCATTTTTTTAAAATTCAGTGGCCTTGAAATCCATCCTGCTTTTGCACCATGCGACTAACCTGCAGTTCCTGCTCTGGCAAGCTTTCTGCATTTTTTGTATACGTGGGCACGGCATTTAAAAACAGTTTGCGTGTGCAGCAACGGCAGGTAAGTCGCATGGTGCAAAAGAAGGATGGATTTCATGGCCACTGCATTTTTTTAAATTCTGCATGCACCTTTTTTTCAGCTGAAAACGCAGGCATAGCAGCTCAAGCCCATTCACATCAATGGGCTGCTATGCCTGTGCAAATGTGGGCCCCCAACCCGCATACATGTGTAGAGCTGCACGATTCTGGCCAAAATGAGAATCACGATTTTTTAGCTTGGAATAAAGATCACGATTCTCTCACGATTCTCTGTGTAACAAAAAAAAAAAAATTGGGATAACTTACTGTTACGTTTTTTTTTTTTTTTATTCATTAAAGTCTATTAATTGCGTTTGAAAGACTGCTGCGCAAATACAGTGTGACATAAAATATTACAACAATCGCCATTTTTTTCTGTAGGGTCTCTGCTAAAAAAATATATAAAATGTTTGGGGGTTCTAAGTACTTTTCTAGCAAAAAAAAAAACTGATTTTAACCTGCAAGCAACAAATGTCAGAAAAAGATCCAGTCTTTAAGAGGTTAAACTTCCTTTCTCCCTGGCAGAGGGAAGGAAAAGATACAAATGTAATAATTTTTGTTTATAGTTAGGGCTCTTTCACACGGGCGGGCGTTCCGTATGTCCGTTTTTCCTCCCATCCGTTTGCGGATGAAAAACGGACACAATGTATCTCTATGTAAATACTGATGTCATCGGATGATCATCCTCTGACATCCGTTTTTTGTCAGTTCAGTTCAGTTTTTTTGAACGGAGGAGAACCCTATTTTTTCTTCCTTTCAAAAAACGGAACTGAAGCAAAAACTGATGTCAGTGATGTCATCCGCAGACATCCGTATTTACATAGACATGCATTATGTCAGTTTTTCATCCGCAAACGGATGGGATGAAAAACGGACATACGGACCGGATGACACAAGTGTCATCCGTGTCCGTTACAAAAAAAAAAAAAAAAAAAAGGACCTGATCGGGCAAAAAAAAAGGAACGCCCGTGTGAAAGAGCCCTTAGGCGTTAGCTGTGTGAGTGAATGAGTCATCCAGCTCACTGAAATGTATCAATTCACAAGTCAGACCCAGGAGCAGAGAAACTCGGTATTTTAAAAATGCCACAATAACAATACCGTGGCTATGCAATACCGCGATATATCGAATTACCGAAAACCGGCATATGTCTAGATGATAAGGTCATGTTTAACTCCGGAGACCCAACCTGGCAGGTCTGAAAACTTCTCCCTATTACGGAGCACAAATTCTTTAACCTCCTGTTGCTGAGTTTTGGACAGAGTCTCCGCTATCCCAACTTCAGGGACCGCCAGGTTAAATGGAGCAGAAAATCGGGTAGTCTTAGCTACCAAGGACTTAGCTATCCTTCCATGGTTTCAACAAGTTCACGTGATAGAGCTGCTTAGGTTTTCGTCTTCCCGGTTGGCTAATTTTATAATTCACCACACCACCCCCATTCTCTCCAACACTTCATAGGGACCCTGCCATTTGGCTAGGAATTTACTTACGACCGTGGGGACCAGCACCAACACCCTATCACCAGGTGCAAAAGAACAGACCTGGGCCCCACGATTGTAAATCCTTTGTTGAGCCAACTGGGCTTGGGCTAAATGTACCTTCACAATCGGCATCACTTGGGCAATTCTATCTTGCATTTGTGCCACATGCTCAATCACACTTCGATGAGGGGAACTCTCACTTTCCCATGTTTCCCTGGCAATGTCCAATAGGCCCCGGGGTTGCCTCCCATACAGTAGCTCAAACGGAGAGAACCCTGTGGATGATTGGGGAACCTCTCCTATGGCAAACATCAGATAAGGGAGCAGATAATCCCAATTCTTTCCATCTTTATCCACCACCTTCCTCAACATTTGTTTTAAAGTTTTATTAAACCTCTCCACTAACCCGTCTGTTTGAGGGTGATATACTGATATACGTAATTGGGTCACTTTCAGAAGTTTACAAAGTTCTCTGGTCACCCTAGACAAACGGGGTGCCCTGGTCAGTTAGGACTTCCTTAGGAAGACCCACACGGCTGCAGACCTGAAATAACTCTTTGGCAATGGTTTTAGCAGAGGTATTTCGGAGAGGAATCGCTTCTGGGTAACGGGTGGCATAGTCCATTATTACCAAGATGTGCTGGTGCCCTCTAGTGGACTTCAGTAAGGGGCCAACCAAGTCCATCGGATCCTCTAAAAAGGGACCTTGACAATGGGCAGGGGTACCAACGGACTGTGGAAATGTGGCGTGGGTGCAGTAATCTGACAACACTGGACAGGAAGAGCAGTACAATTCCACTTCCTTCGTGATCCCAGGCCAATAAAACCTCTGGGTGATTCTCTCCCGGGTTTTTTCTGCTCCCAAATGTCCCCCAAGAATGTGCCCATGGGCCAGTTCCAAAACCATCTTGCGGTACGGTTTAGGCACTACCAGTTGCTCAAGGGTGTCCTCTATCCTCTGTGACACTCGATATAACAGATCCCTTTCAATAATGAAGGGAGGGCAATCCTCCTGTCAGGGTTAACTAACTCCTCATCTATCTTCACTACATTCTCCCCGGCTCTTAGCAATGTGGGGTCCCTCAATTGCTTTGTGATAAAATTTTCTCGGTGCACCTCGAAGTCATGAAACCCTATCGGCCGCTGTTCCTCTTCTGAGGTAGCAGGCTCCTCCCTAGGGACTGGTGTTTCCCCTGCTAAGACTGAGAATGGAAACTCAGGAGAATCCTCACAGTTTGAGGATTCTGGAGTAGATGTTTCAGGCTCAGAAGAACCACCTACTGGGGAATCTGGGCAATCCCAGAGTTCCCAGAACTTTGGGAAATCCCTTCCCATAATGGCGTCATGTGGCAGTTTGGGAACTAAACCCACTTGGTGACACAAGTTACCGAAGGAGGTTTCAAAGGAAACCGTAGTCACCGGATATTCTCGAGTGTCCCCATGTACACAAACTACAGCCATTTTCCTAGGATGTAAGGTTTTTCCCACTAGAACACTTTTCACTAAGGTGACCAGGCTACCTGAATCCAACAATACCACAACATCTTTACCATCTAAGCAAATTCTATATAAAGGTTTCTCATTCCCCTTTACTGCAGTGCATGTGGTTGCAAAAAGGGACTGTCGCCTCTGTCAGAAAGTCACACTGCATGGGTTCATCACCCGCTGTGAAAACCGCTGCTACATGTCCCTCTTCCCAGAAACGGTAACAAATCAACCTTCTGGTCCTCTCCTGTGGGATGCGCCTCCGGTGCCATTTTGTGGCTATTTAAGGAAACAGCGTACAGGTACATAGTTTTGCACAATAGCGCCACTTTACCGCAGTATATACATGGCAGCTGGTCGCTGCGAGGACACTAGAGGACTAGAAAAATTAAGTCGATGTTTGGCAAAGTGTTTTATTTTCCCAGTAGTAATTTACCTTGATGTTTTCGAAGATGTCTTGCCAAATCTTCAATTGTCCGTATCGAATCCAGAGCCTTTAAAAAAAAAAAAAAAAAAAACATTTAAAAAAAAACACATGAAGTTAATATAAAAAAGGTTTAGACACAACCAACAATTTTTTATTATACGTATATACTGGATTAGTACAAGTTTAATCACTTCCGAGTGTGAATTTTTTTTTCCACCTTTAATGTTACCTACAATTTGTACAATTAAATTAAAAAGAAAATGAAATCTTTAACCCTTTTACTGCCAGGTCTACACATCATTCAGCCAACAGCTTCCAAACGGCCCCAGTTAATGGCAACTCCCCTCACAGCCAGGTATCCTGGATGCTGCCGGGCAGAGCTATGTGGGCGCAATCAGTCCTTTCATTGATGGCAGGTTTGAATGTGAATATCAGTTTCACTGATATGTATGTGAATGTGTTCAGAATTAACCAAAATTATAAGAGTGTGTGTACACTAATGCAGTCACTTTTAGTCCACCCCCCCCCCCCCACTCCGTACTTTGAGCTCTGGCTCACACTAATGTGGGAAACTCACAAGTGTCACTGTTTCCCCTGAATCACATCGCACAGCATCTATATGATCTGCAATGGGTGTCATGTTTGATTAACGACATCCCTGAAAGATCACCAGAATTGCATCTTATTCAATTCAGGTGTGGGGGGGGGGGGGGTTCTGCAATGCTATTTAACAATGGACTAACTGGACATTCTCTACTGATCAGTGGCACAAGGCCCTAATGTCAGCACTCAGGGTCTCACGTTACATATCCCACTAGAAAACTGCACACAAGATCTATCACAACTGGCATACAACACCTTCCAAATAGGCCCACATTTACCCCTTGGCTTCACCAAAATATTGGACAATGTGGCCATTATGGATTCCTCTTCCACATTTGGTGGAACTGTCCCAAACAAGAACTATTTTGGAAAGATATTGCCTCTATTTTTATTTATTTCAGGTACTTATATAGCGCTGTCAATTTACGCAGAGCATTACATATGCATTGCACATTTACATCAGTCCCTACTCTCAAGGAGCTGACAATCTAAGGTCCCTAACTCACATACATACACAGTAGGGCCAATTTTTTATACAGGATCCAATTACCCTACCAGCATGTCTTTGGAGTGTGGGAGGAAACCCACGCAGGCACAGGGAGAACATGCAGACTCCAGGCGACCCTCTTGCTGCTAGGTGAATGTGCTAACCACTACACCACAGTGGCCGCCTCTATCACTAGGATCTACCTTTTCTCTTATCCCTCAAATGGTTTTACTCAGCTCTCATCTCTGGCCATCCAATCTTAATACCGTTATCACCCACATTTTCATAGTTGTAGGTTTAGCCATTGCTAGGGAATGGAAACGTGTACATCCCCCTATATTATTAGGGGAAGTTTTCTCTATACTGAATAACTGCTGACTTAAACTCGCATTCACCAAGGCACATCTTCAATTGCTAAAGTTTTATATCAAGTGGCAGTCTTGGATGATCAACCCTGAAAGCCCTAGCGATCTCTAGACATACCTCATGACAGATCGTAAACAGAACTTACTTAACCACTTGCCGACTGCTGCCCGACTATATACGGCGGCAGTCAGCCCCTCACAGGCAAAGTGACGTAGGGGTACGTCACTAGCCTGTGAGGCTCTGGGGGGTGAGCGCGCGCCGCCTGATGCGCGCTACCGCTCTGTCACGGACCCCCCGCGCGTGTGCCCGGCGGACCCGATGTCCGCCGGGCGATTGCCCGTTACACCTAGAGAAAGGCAGGCGGCTAATGTAAACAAGCCGCCTGTCATTCTTCCCTGTGTAAGAATGCTGATCAAACGGTCCTGCTATGTAGGACCGTTGATCACTGTTCTTACACCTCAAGCCACAGCCAATCACAGTTAGAAGCACGCCCCTAAAGGACACACTTAACCCCTCCCTCTCAAAAAAAGTTAAACCCTTCACTGCCAGTGTCATTTTACAGTAACAGTGCATATGTATAGCACTGATTACTGTAGTAATGTCACTGGTAACCGCAAAAGTGTAAAAAAAATGGATTTTTGTAAAATCTTACCGTAAAATCCTTTTCTCTTAGCTCATTGACAGACGTAGTCCTCGGTGATACAGCACCTTCGGGTTATGTTGCCTCCACAGGAGCAGGACTAGACAGGAAATAAAAATGCTCTGGCCACACCCCAGGGGCAGTCCCCGAGGGTATATCCTCTCTCTCTCTCCGCCACAGCAAATCAGTTATGTCACAAAAGCAGTGCTTAGAGAATTTAACCCAACCCAACTCAAAAACAGAGGGGCGGGGACTACGTCTGTCAATGAGCTAAGAGAAAAGGATTTTACGGTAAGATTTTACAAAAATCCATTTTTCTCTATCGCTCATTGACAGACGTAGTCCTCGGTGATACACCACCTTCGGGAAGTCCCAGAGCAGTATCACAAATGAGGGGTGGGAAAATGGAAATCAAATCCCAATCTAGAAGGCTCAACCGGTGCCAACTAGAAGTTTACAATGCTCATCCTTAATGATGAGACTCAACAAAGAAATTTTTCAAACAGAAAAAAACCCTCGAGGTAGACCACCGGTCTCCTCAAATTGCGGCCTGCAAAACCTTGCGGCCAAATGAGGCATCCGCCGATGCCATCACATCAATTTTATAGAATTTTGTAAAGGTATGTACCGACGACCAGGTGGCCGCCTTACATACCTGGACCACTGACGCCTGATGACGAAAGGCCCAGGAAGTACTGAGCGCTCGAGTGGAGTGCGCCCTAACAGGGAACGGAGGACTCTGACCCTTAATAGAATAAGCCTGTACCACCGTCTGTCTAATCCATTTGGCAATGGTCGCGGCAGATGCAGGCAACCCCTTTCTGGGGCCATCCGTGATCACAAAAAGTGAATCCGTCTTACGGAATGATTCCGTAGCTTTCAGGTATACCCTGATTGCCCGAACCACATCCAAGGAATGCAACGCATGTTCCCGATGATGATTGGGCTGAGGACACAAGGAAGGTAGTACAATATCTTCATTCAGATGAAAATCTGAAACCACCTTAGGAAGAAAGGATGGCTTAGGATGAAGTACTACCTTATCCCTATGAATCACTAGGTATGGGGACTGGCATGATAATGCAGCCAGTTCTGACACCCTGCGAGCAGAAGTGATAGCCACCAAGAAGGCCACCTTCTGGGATAAAGTAAGCAAGGGAATCTCCCTGATGTTTTCAAAGGGAGGTTTCTGTAGAACCGACAAAACTAAATTAAGATCCCAGGGCGGTAAGGGCGAGCGGACTGGTGGAGCCAGGTGCCGCACCCCCTGGATGAAATTCCGCACCAAGGACTTGGTAGCTAAAGGTTTCTGAAAGAAGATTGCTAATGCTGAAACTTGACCCTTGATGGTGCTCAAGGCTAGTTTCTGCTCAACCCCTTTTTGCAAAAAAGCCAATATTCGAGTCACCGAATAAGTACGTGGAGGAAATCCTAAAGATTCGCACCACGCAATATAAGTCTTCCATGTGTGATAATAGACCTTGCTGGAAGTCGCTTTGCTTGCTTTAATAAGGGTAGGAATGACTGAAGCTGACAACCCTCTGTCCTTCAGTACTTGGGTCTCAATGGCCAGGCCATTAAAACCAGCGACTGTAAAGCACAATGGTAAATTGGTCCTTGAGACCACAGACATTCCCTGAGACGAAGTTCCCACGGAACGTCTGCGACTAGCATGTCCAAGTCGGCCAGGCCGGCTTGACGAGGCCAGGCCGGCTTGACGAGGCCAGCCTAGAATTTCTAGGACCACTGGCGCTGACTGGATCTGAACCAGGCGTCCCTAGAGCTATCTGGCCCGACCATCCGAGAAAGTCTGGTCGTTTTCTGTTCCCACACATTTATCAGATACCTGATTCCTATCAGGAAGGGTGATCTTTTCTGGTTGAACCTCAGGGACCGAAGTCACCCGGTTAGAGGCTTCTTGGTCTGTCTGGTCAACCAGATTCGATTCCTGTGGGGAATAGAGACTAATCTTAGGAAAAGGTAAAGGAAAAGATCTATTCAGGGAACGGTGACTACCGCTCCCTGTAGTACTTAAATGTTGGAAGGGAAGAATCGCACCGGTAGTAGTAGTCGATGCTCGATCTAATGTCCTGAATACCGGTGAAAACGTCCCCCCACCCTCAACCCGGGTGGGGGCGCACCTTCAGGCTGTGTAATCCTTTGCTTCGGGTTTGGCTGAGTCGGTCCTCTGTTTGTCCGACCAGCCTTTCTTGAACCCTCCTGGAGGAGTCTTGCCTTTCCCGCTTGTTCCAGCCGGGCGTACGAACCCTTTATGGGCGGTAAAGAAAGGTCCTCGCTTGTTGCGAGGTCCCTTAGCTTTAGCAGCCTGTGGCAAGAAAGTGCTCTTGCCCCCAGTGGCATCCTTAATTTCATCTAGGGTGGCCCCAAATAGACGATTCCCCTGAAAGGGGAGATTCGTCAAGGTCTTTTTGGAACCTAGGTCAGCTGACCAGCATTTTAACCACAGCACACGTCTGAGGATTACCGCTGACATAGATGCATGCCCTAATAGGGGAGTAGTGTCCAAGGCTGCGTCACAGATAAACTGTAGCCCTTGTATAATCTGTTCCATCAAATCAGATGTTTCCTGGGGAATATCTTTTCTCCTAAGGTCTTGGCGTACCAATCTCGCCCATTCCGTAAGTGTCTGGGAAACTAGACCAATAACAATTACTGGTCTAAATGCTGACCCTATCAGAGAGAAGATAGTGCGGGACTCTGCTTCCATCTTCCGATCCACCGGATCCTTAAAGGACGAAGTGTCCTCCACTGGGATAACCGTGGCTTTATTCAGCCTGGAAATAGGTGGATCCACCACTGGTGGTACCGTCCATTTCTTAATGAAGGATTCCTCAAATGGATAGCGTCTAGCAATACGCTTGGAAATCGTAAAGGTACGCTTAGAATGCTCCCATTCTCCTTTAATTTTATTACCAAAACACTTGGGTACAGGAAAAACCTTCACCGTTTTGATGGGCTTGTTAGTACCAAAGGGAATCTCTGTTTCAGTTGCCTCTGCCGGTAAAACCTCAAGTCTTAAGGTTTCCCGCACTGCCACAACTAGTGCGTCCACCAATGCTTCTTCCTGAATTATAGCGGGAGAAGGAACGTCGTCCTCACTGTCTGAGGGAGCTTTACCTGAGGTAACAGCCCTTGCAGAGGGACCTGCAGCTGCAGTGACCATCTCTGAATCTGAGTCAGAGGTGTCAGATAATATAGGGGTAGGCGGGGGTCGCTTCCTTGACCCCCGTCCCTGACAGGCTGCCTCCACCCGAGCCACCAAAGACTCCAAAACTGCTGTAAATGCATCCATACTCTGTGCACCGGCGGGTCCCGTGGCCCCCTCGAGGGAAACAGGTGGGGGAATTTGTGTGGCAGGGTCCATGATTATTCCAGTAACTTCCCGGATAATACAATTCAATTAAATAAAAAAAACTTTTTTTTTTTTTTCAGACCCCCAGCGCCACAAAAGCCCCTTAGTGTTACCTGCTAGGGATCCCTATCGATCGAGAGAGAGAGAGAGAGAGAGAGAGAGAGAGAGAGAGAGAGAGAGAGAGATAGACCCCCAGGCTCACCACTTGATGCTCAGAGTTTAACTGCAATAGGTTACAGCGCTGTCTTCACAAACAGGAAGTCTTTTGGCTGGCTGCCCAGGAAGAAAGGAGGCGGCTCCGCCCCTCTGCACGCCTTCCGGCGCCTCCCCTAGCTCCACGAGGTGTTTGGATCACCTCAAACATGGCCGCCCCCATGCTGGAGACACGAGGCTACGCCAAAATGGCGGCTCGTGCGATCCAGCAAAAAAAATGGCGGCGGCCTGTACCGAATAGCGGTGTGCTGCAGAGCACACAACACCTTCTCTGCATGGGGATTTGGCGTGGTTGGCGGTACCGGCCCTGGCGGACCGCATGGCCGTTCGGAAGGCCTGCTATAGCTGGAGATTTGACTAGGAAGGCAGTCTACATGTCCGTGGCTTCTGACTGGTAGGTACTTTATTATTATCACAGTAAGATTCCCAGACTGCCACTGATTACAATCTTTTTAACATGTATACAATTAGATTGTTAGCTCCCAAACCAAGCCTCCTGGCTTTTTGCACATAAAATCACACTCAAAGTAGGGGGATCTGTGCCATGTTATAGGATAGAGGGGGACTCTATCTTACCATACAGAGAGGGGCCCGCGTTCACCACAAGACCCGTCAGGGGAAAAGGGGGAACATACTACTCACCATACCGGAACCAGGCGGGCACCAACTCCTGACAGTACCCCTCTCCACCGGGGCGGGAGGGCTGTCGACCAATACGGACGCCGTGACTCATGGTCCTTGGCGTTTCAGCGAGACGTTTAACTCGTGGGGTCAGTCCCCCAGTGGGACTATGTCGCGGCCGACCCAGCGCGGAGCTATGGCCTGCACGCGCTCGTAGGCTGAACTGGGGTGACCACCGGATCTCAACATCCAGCCCGTCGCCCAGTTCAGCTTTCTTGCTTGAAGATCTCACAGGAACACTGGAGAAAAAAGCTGTCTAAAAAATCTTTTTAAGAAAAAAATCTTGCCAGGACCGAAGATCCCAGCAAGGTATCTAGGTCCTTACTCCTGACTAGACAGAAAAAAACTGATTTGCTGTGGCGGAGAGAGAGAGAGGATATACCCTCGGGGACTGCCCCTGGGGTGTGGCCAGAGCATTTTTATTTCCTGTCTAGTCCTGCTCCTGTGGAGGCAACATAACCCGAAGGTGCTGTATCACCGAGGACTACGTCTGTCAATGAGCGATAGAGAAATGTCAGTTAAGGGTTCGATCTGTCTGCCGCAATGTCGCAGTCCCGCAAAAAAAAAAAAAAAAAAAAAGGCAGATCGCCGCCATTACGCGTTAAAAAAAAAAAAAAAAAAAAAAAACCAACAACAAAAATGACAAAAATCTTTCCCTTCGTAAAACGCAATAACTGCACAAACCAATCAAAATACGCTTTTAACGATTCTTTTTTACAAAAAATATGAAGCATAAAACAAAAAAAAAGGCCTAAAAACGTTAAGAATTTTGATTTTTACATTTTTTTGGGGAATTTCATATAACAAAATGTGAAAAATATTGTTATTTTTGCAAAATTGACGCTCTTTGTTTATAGCGCATGATCAAAAAAAATCGCACAGGTGATCAAATACCACCAAAAGAAAGCTCTGTTTGTTGGCTAAAAAAGGATGTCAAATTTGTTTAGGTACAGCGTTGTACGACCACGCAATTGTCCGTTAAAGTCACGCAGTGCCGAACCGCAAAATAGGCCCTGGTCAGGAAGAGGTAAAATCTTCCGGGACTTAAGTGGTTAATCCATGCTGGGGCGCCAACTGAAATGCATAGCAATTTCCCCTTCATTCCACAACCTGCACTCCTTTAGTTTTCTCCCAATCAACCTCCCATGATGTACTCGTAGAGAAGATCCACTAATGTACACGATACCTCCTATGGTTTCTGTATACCATTTAATGATCACCTGTGTCCTTTATACATTTGTAAAGCTTTTTTGTATGGTTAGGTATACCTTCTCAAAAAATTTCCAATATAAAAATTAAAAAAAAAAAAATAATATGTATGGGTCAAAACGCACCGCACCACAGACATCGCATGTGATGTGCACAGGAATGCAGTGCAATTCATGTGGGAATCACATGCAGTGTTCCACACACAATAGTGTGAACCCAGGCTAAAGATATCAGTTTTTATTGAATTGCACAAATTAGGTCTCAAAAAAAGTGAAAAAATTCTGAAGTGAAACTTAGTCTGATTTGTTTATATTTATATTAATTACACATACACAAAAAGATAAAAACTATGAAAACTAATTAAAATGGATACCTCAGCGGTTTCAAGACCTTCAAATGTCAGGCAGATATCCAAGTCACTTTCTATAAACCCAAAGCCATTTTTTGAGGAACCAAACAAGTTAAGTCTTGCTCCTGTATAAACACAAAAAGGAGAAAACTATCTATAAATGTTTTTTTTTTTTAAACAGTGATTCTCTGGATGATAAAAATCAGGTGAGCTCTTTTGCTAGATTTTTCTGCAGACCTATTTTTTTGGTCACTGAATTTTGCTCTGTCCTCCGCTCCCCCTGGAGGAAAATTATACCAGCTAATGGACATACTTATTATAGGAATAAAGAAGCCGGAATTTTGCACACTTGTCTCTAGCCTCCATTAGAGTATACAGGACACCTACAAGGAAAAATACAGCAGGGTGTAGGTTATCAGGTATGTGGTGGAATTTTTTGTGGGGAGGAGAGGGTGGTGTTTTTGGGTAGTTTTCTCTTGGCTCCCTCTAGAAAAAGTCACAGACGCATGTAGATGTTTTTTGTATAGACGCATGTAGATGTTTTTTGTATATTGTTTATAAAATGCATAAAGCTTATACTATGTTGTACTCTTTTCAGGAGTGAATCAGAATCCCTGATGAAGATTTGTATGTTATAGATCACACATGTATCGAAACGCGTTGGATTGTGTACCACTCCTTTGAGTTACACCATGTTTGTATCATGTATCGTTACAATGTAATGGATGAGCTATTATTTGTGTAACAAGCTACAATACCCTGTATATACATAAGAGAAACATTATTGATTAGAAGTGATATCAATTTTCAATAAAATCTAAATAGTTTAGATCAACGACATTAATCTTCTTTATGGATAGAAGCCACTGTTACCGCTAAAGTCCCACATGTACTTAGGGGGTTTCCTTTCTAAACTATCTATAAATCTGTCCCTTATGTACACATTCCCTATCAGAAAGCATTTGTTTATAAAAATTGTTGCACAAAATCTTTAGCTCTTCTTAGCATTAAAAATATAATGCTACAAAATTAGGGGGCCTTTACATTGTTTCATCGCAATGGGTTAACGCATGTGTGCTCATGTACAGAGGTGTCCTCATCAGCTCTAAAAAAAAAACCCAAACATGCCCACTAATAACAGAAAACTATCTGCAGCTCAAACCGCTACTTACAGAACTTTAGGCCTAAAACCAGCATCAGATAAGGTCGGAACATCAGGTTGGTGGAACTTCGAGCACATGTTAAAGTGGTTGTAAACCTCAGACAAGAAATTGAACAAAGTATATCCTTCTATAAAGTGTACTTGTTTCAATTAAGAGCACTAAGGGTGATTTCTGCTGCTTTGTTCCTCTGCGTTCAGCATGAATCACTTCGGACAAGTTTTCCTGACACCAAGAGAAAAAAAGGCGACAGGGGAGAGAACTCCAGCAGATAGACCGATTCAGCTCTGTTCATGTGTGCTGTGTGGAGGGGGGGGGGGGGGGTTGTTCCTTACCGCCAATCAGATCTTAGGCTGGGTTTACACTAGCTGTGGCTCATAACAGGGGGTTTGGTGTGTCCCTGTTCTCAGTTTCAGGTGCGCATAAGGTCTAAATTTTTTGGCTGAATTCTCACCTGAAAAAAAAAAAAAAAAAAAAAAAAAAATGGACCAGAAGACACACGGGACCCTTTTCTAGTGTGGACTGTGGCTGCCCCGGGGCTGTCTGAACCGGCTTCATTGAGAGCCAATCACACTCCCATCATGCGAATTGGATGCGGGTTTCCCCACATCCAATTTGAGATGTAGGGAAACCCGCATCGCGGGGGAAGCCAATCACACTCCCATCATGCGAATTGGATGTGGGGAAACCCGCATCCAATTCACATTCGTGTGAACCCAGCCTTCGAGCTCTCTTCACTGAACTCTGCAGGTAATTTCAAGCTCTTATTTCCCTTTTTTTGGAACCCTCAGACAAGCTTTATAATTCAGCACAATGAACGGATTTAGAGAAGAGTGCAGATAAACTGGTACAACTTATGTTTGAGGATTTGTTTCACCTCTGTATCACCTGAGGCCAGTCACTTTACTGGGTATGTGGAAGAGTTTACCACCCCTTTAAAGTACCAGGTGGCAGCCATGTAAATCTGGCAAACAGTAGGCTGATGGAGCCAACGAGAGTTACACCGACTTGCACAACACTTTACCAAGGGTCCCGTAAGCATGTAAGCTGCCTATTAGGCTGAACAGCCAAGGCCAAAAGTTTTGAGGATGACACAAACTACATTTCACAAAGTCTGCCGCTTTAGTGTTTTCAGATACTTTTTGTCAGATGTTACTACGGTATGCTGAAGCATAATTACAAGCATTTCATAAGTGTCAAAAGCTTTTATTGACCATTGCATTAGGTTTATGCAAAGTGTCAATATTTGCAGTGTTGACCCTTTTTCAAGACCTCTGCAATTCGCCCTGGCATGCTGTCAATCAACTTCTTCTGGGCCATATCTGCACTGATGGCAGCCCATTCTTGCATAATCAATGCTTGAAGTTTGTCAGACTTTGTTGGTTTTGTGTGCACCTGCCTTGAGGATTGACCATAAGTTCTCAATGGGATTAAGTTCTCTGGAGTTTCCTGGCCATGGATCCAACATTTGTATATTTTGTTCCCCAAGCCACTTAGTTTTTACTTTTGCCTTAAGGCAAGGCGAGCCATCATGCTGGAAAATGCATTGTTCATCACCAAACTGTTCTTGTATGGTTGAGAGCAGTTGCTCTCAGAGGAAGTTTTTGTACCATTCTTTATCCATGGCTGTGTTCTTAGGCAAAATAGCGAGTGAGCCCACTTCCTTGGCTGAGAAGCAAAACGACACAAATGGTCTCAGGAGGCTTTACTGTTGGCATGACACAGAACGGATGGTAGCGCTCATCTTTATTCCCTGAACAAGTTTTTTTCCAGATGCCCCAAACAAACAATCGCAAAGGGGATTCATCGGAGAAAAATGGGATTTTTTTTTTATACAAACTGTAAAATCCATTTTCATCGACTGACAGCGCTCAATACAACTACTGTGTTATATTGCCTTCTCCAGGAGTAGGATTAGGCAGAACAAAAACACTTGGCTATGCCCATGAGCCATCCTTAGCCAGTATATACCCCTCTCTCTGCTCTAGGTATTCAGTTTAGTAGCAAGCAGTATTAGAAGTATCAAAACTCCTTAGGGGGGGGGGGGGGTGCTGTGTCTGTCAAACTCAGAGAAATTAATTTTACGGTGAGTAAAAAAAAATAAATTTTCTCTGTCGTTCATTGACTGATACACCACTCCATAAATCATAGCTACTGGGATGTCCAAAAGCGAAATGAGGGGTGGGAAAAAGAACCCAAGACTAATAATAGCTCTAACCAGGACACAGGAGC
This sequence comes from Pelophylax lessonae, assembly GCF_965119305.1. Classification (NCBI taxonomy): domain Eukaryota; kingdom Metazoa; phylum Chordata; class Amphibia; order Anura; family Ranidae; genus Pelophylax; species Pelophylax lessonae. The sequence goes on along the minus strand of NC_138768.1, from coordinate 349,729,344 downwards.
CTTAACCGGGTCACATCTAGGGAAAAAAAAAAAAAAAAAAAAACCATCAAGAGAACAGCCCCTCAAACAGCAGCCTGCAAAACCTTGTGGCCAAAAGAAGCACCCACAGATGCCAAAGTATTTACTTTGTGGAATTTGGTGAAAGTATGCACCGACGACCAAGTGACAGCCTTGCAAACTTGAAATATTGACACCGGATGACGGAAGGCCCAAGAAGTACTCCAGTAGCCTGAGTAGAATGCACCATGAAAGGGAAAGGAGGAACCTGAAATTTAATAGAATAGGCCTGAGTCGAGCCTTCTGGAGATGGTAGCCGAAGAAGCGGCCAGCTCTTTCCTTGGTCCTTGTGTAACCACAAAGAGCGAGTCTGACCTCCGAAAGGACGCCGTAGCTGCCAGATACACCCAAATCGCTGAACCACATCCAAGGTAAGCAAGGCAAATTCCTTGGCATGAGCCAGCTTGGGACACGGGGAAGGCAACACAATGTCCTCATTCAAATGCAAGTCAGACATTTTTGGGCGGAACTGACTGACAGGGATGAAGAACCACTTTATTTCTATGGACCACAAAATAGGGACCAAGACAGGAAAGTGCCGCCAACTCCGACACCCTATGGGCCAATGTAATGGCCACCAAAAATGCCACCTTCTGGGACAAAGTAGGCAAGGGAATATCCCGAATATTCTCAAATGGAGATTTCTGGAGAACCGAGAGCACCAAGTTTAGATCCCATGGCAGCAAAAGAGATGATACAGGTGGAGCCACATGTCAAACCTCCTGAATGAAGGTACAAACTAAAGAGTGTATGGCTAGGGGGGGTTGCTGAAAGATTACCAAGACAGACACCTAGCCCTTGATGGTACTCAAGGCCAACTTCTGCTCAGATTGTGAAGTCTTTATTTTTTAAAGAAACACATTATACTTGCCTCCTCTGTGCAACTGGTTTTGCACAGGGAAGCCTCCTCTTCTCGAGTCCCTCTTTCCTGGCCCCTCCCTCCCATCGAGAGCCCCCACAGCAAGCATTTGCTATGGGGCACCAGAGCTGAGGCTCAGTGTGTCCATTCAGACATGGGGCTGCCATTCTGCCACACCCCCTTTGTCCTGATTGGCTTACTGAAAGCCGCAGCAGCCAATGGCGCCACGGCTGTATCTCAGTCAATCAGGAGGCAGAGCCCTAGGACGGTTGAGGGACTCGTGGACATCATTTGACAGAGAGAGGGGGCACAGGTAAGTATTAAGGTTTGGTGTGGGGCTGCTACACCGAAGCCTCATCTTAATGCATATAATGCATTAAGAAGAGAAGAAAAAAATAAATAAATAATAACTTCCTGACTTTACAACTCTAACTTCCCGTTGAAGAAAGCCAAGATCTAAACCACAGAAAAGGATCGAGGACGGGCGCAAGAACGTACGCTTTCCACGTACAATGGTAAATCTTGCTGGAAGTAGACTTCCCCCACCGTCGCTATAGTAGGGAATTACTGATCCAGACAAACCTCTATCCCTCAGTACCTGGCTTGCAATAGTCAAGCCATTAAAACCAGCAACTGTAAAGCAGGATGGTAGATCAGCCCTTGGGACAACTGGTCTTCTCTGAGAGGAAGACCCCAAGGGACATTTACAGCCACTAGAATGATTGGAAGATCCTCACCCTTGAATTCCCGCAGGAACTGCAGAAGAAGCTTGAGCCGAGGCGGATACTGGCCTTACCGTGCCCCTAGGATGCTTGCGGCGTCTGCCAGAGGAACCCGTGGCCTCGCCACGGACTTCGGTATCCTCCTGTGGAGCTGAACCTGCTGCAGGAGCTGCATGCAGGTCTGTGCAAACAGAACTGTCTTGAAGGTGGATAACACCAGACAAAGAACCTGCATGCAAGTCGGGAGAGAGAACGATCTGGCAGCAGCTGGTGAACCAAGGCCTGCGAGATTCCTGAGGTCTGTCCAGAGGAAGGGAAGGACCACCCTGGTCAGATTCGAAAATCGGACCTAGGTAAATCAATTTCCTGGACAGGTATAGGGGAGACCTTAGGTATATTGGGTGTCACCCGAACCATTGCAGGAATACTATCTGCACACGGAGACTCCAGGCCTAAAAACCCAAAATGGAAAAAAAAAAAAAAAAAAAAAAAAAAAAAAAACTTTGCCCCCCTTTTTGGTACCCCCAAAATAATCATTTTGTGGATACCCTTGATGCTCACAAAGGAGATCTACAAGAGGTGGAAACCAGCGAAGATGCCCACCCCAGTAGTGGGTGAGGGCAGACCTTCATGCTGAAGGGGGGCCTTGTCTGCAGATCTGGAGAAGCCAGCTCTAGGCTTACCAGACCAAGTTTGCTTGAAAAAACCTCCCAGGGAAGACTTGAAAGATCCCATTTCCCTCATCTGCAGTCCCGGGAACACTAAATATTTTTTCTATGGGCAAGGGAGGGGGGAGGCCCCCCCCCCCCATCTGCGATGAGGCTCCTTTCCCTTACTAGACTGTGGCAAGAAGGTGCTCTCCCCCCCCCCCCCCGTCCCGTGAGACCCATGTCTTCACCCAGAGTAGCCCCAAACATTTGATCGCCTAGAAAGGGCGGATTAATGAAAGCTTTCTTGCAGACCAATACTTAAGCCACAGCACGCACCTAATCACCACTTCTGAAACAAAAAGCTTGGACAGCACAGGAGCTGTATCCAAAGCCGCTTCACAAAATCTGCAGCCCCAGGACCACCTGATCTGCTAAATAAACATAAGCAGCAGGAACCTGCTCACTCCCCAGACCCTGGTGCAAAAGCTTGGCCCATTCAGTTAGGGTCTGAGACACCGGGCCGAAGCCAAGACTGGTCACAATGCCAAACCAGCCATAGTAAACATGCTGCATGCCACAGCCTCCCCTTTCATGTCAGCCATGTCCTTATAGGACAGGGATTCCTCTACTGGGATCATGGTTGCTTTTTCAACCTGGAAACAGGAGGATCCACCAATGGTTGACTAGTCCACTTTTTTAAAAGTGAATCCTTAAAAGGAGTAACATACTGAGAACCGTTTGGGGACCACAAAGTAACTTCGGTTGTTCCCATTCCTTTTAGGTAAACCTGTCAAAATAAGGCAGATAAGGAAACCCCTTTGAGCGAGGTGACTTATGAGCACCAAAAGACACCGCCACATCAGCTGCATCCTCCACTTTTAAAGTCTCAAGCACTGCAGTAATGACTGCGTCTGCAAGCGCTTTTTCATTCGCTACTGCAACAGTGGATGAATCTTCCTCACTAATCGGACGGATCCAGGGGCGTGATATCAAGTTCCCCTGGACAGACCACAGCCATGGCGGCATCAGGCTCAGAATCCGATAAAACAGACTGAGCAGGAGAAGGTGGGGGACGCTTCCTTTTGGGCCTTTGCCCACATGCCACTTCCACCCAGGATACTAAGGACTGTAGGACCGCCGTCAGCGCAACCATGGGAAACTGGGGTTCCGAAGGACCCGAGGGGGTCATATAGGGGAGAGGGGACCCTGAGGCTCCATAGAAAAAAGGAGACCCTGCAGTACAAAAAGATTTTTTGGCACCACTTCGGTACCCTGAGCATTGGGGATCCTTATCAGCAAAGATACAGGGACACCCAAGGACTCACCCTACCAGCCAGAGAAGCACCACAACTCAGACCCAGCAACACTATGAACGACATCTACTTCATATAATCCTGGGTACAGAAGAGAAAGGAGGAGCTCTAGCATCTCACCAGACCAAGGTAAAATGTGTGCCGTGATGTCACCGGGCTGCACAAACATGGCCATCAGTCGGCGACCAGCCAAACCCAGGGAAAACAGGTGCCATGATGTCATCGGACCTCCCAAATATGGCCGCCCGAGATGCCGAGAGCATACTGCCAGGATCCCCCCTGCATGGGAACCCCCCTGAAGGTAATGTACTCCCCAGGCAGGGCATATGTTAGGGAGACTCCGCTGCGCACTCTGCGCTGCAACCCCCAAACTGCACCATACCCACATTGCACCAACACAGTAGAGCATGCATCCTGGGATCGCCGCTGAACCCTCTATACTGGGACCCCTCCAAACCAAGGTACTGCACCCCATACCGCCAGGGAAGGACACATACCACCCCAGGCCCTTACAGAGGGGGGTTGGCGGGGGATTGCCCCGATCCCACAGCTGAATCAACTGGAAGAGAAGGTCCTGGCACTTGCTGGACTTTTGAGTGCCATGAAATCTTCACAAATGCAGTGGAAAGGTTTATGGGGTTGAGTCCATTTTAATAGCAAAGAGGGACTTTACAAGTCGTCTGATCACTCTTCACAACATTCTGGAGTATATGCAAATTGCCACTGAGGCAGCAGACTTTGTGAAAAATAATATTTATGTTTCTTAAAACTTTTGGTCACCGCTGTATACAAGGCTCATTCCTTCCCAGACAAAATGTGAATGCATTTACCCATTTTTTATTTAAATTCCATCCCCCCTTTTTTTCTTTAACTTGTTGAACCTAAATCCTAGTAAGCCAGCATATTTTAAGAAAGTAGCTGAATTCACAGTGTTCAATTTTAGATAAAACCTCTGAGACATATGGAGGCTGACCTCATTCCACAAAAGCTAGCTGTCAGCCTTTCATGCTGATCCAATGGTTTGAGCCACAGACCCGATTGTTTCAAGTCAGTGCCTTAAATTGAGATATTGTGCAATAACAGCGCTACAGCTAGGGAACTAGTAAATGTTAGTTAAAAGTTAACAAATGCAACCCTGGTATATTTCCCTCAGTACAGGTTTTTATTTAGGCCAGTATACGGTATGTGCTGTGTAGACTGCATATTTACCCTGAAATTCACGTCTTATAAAATCTTCCAGATCCTGTCGTATATGTTCCCTGGCTTTACCCTCTAGAACTGATGGAGAAAAATCCGCTATGGGACAAAAGAGTAAATGGTAAGAAAGGCAAGTATATTTAACAGTTAACTTTTGAAAACAAAAAATGGTTGCAGACTTGCTTGATTCAGTACATTCAAATTTACATTATTGAATACAACCAGCCATCATAATTATGTTTTAAGGAATAGACAATTGAGTAGATCGAAACATTACCAAACTGCCTGATGACCAAATCTTCAGCAGTGTTGCTCAGACAAGAATATAGCAAAAATTTAGAAGAACATGCCCTTCATTTTTGTCAAAGGATAGCATGGGAGTGGTCATAGACAGATTTTCCACTATCACCTTCTTTGGATAAATAATCACCACCTCAAATAGCTTTCACACAGAAAAATTGATCACATTAGGTGACTTCTAAAAACGTACACTACTCAAATGGCAGATGTATGGTTTCCTTAAAAAAATCTGTGTGACAAGGTCCCAATGGATGTAGGTATCGTCTTACTCCCATGCTGCATACAAATTCTACAGCAAGGCATTGAATGGGTTCGGGTTTTCACTGTCCAAGAAGTACTATGTAGTTAGGTAATTACTACTTTGAATTCGATCACAAAGGTGTTTTGCTTTGCGATAGACATGCTATAATAAATGGGTCAACAACAAGCAGCATTAAATTGCTATAAGCATGAACGCCGCCTCTACGGAAAAGGAGTTTCAGGACATACTAAAATATTATAGTACAATTCTGCGTCTACTTACTGTAACACTGCATACAAACTTGATCCAAAATTTGACAAAACTTAGATGTTAAAGGTGGTAAGGGTTCCAGTTCAATTTTTTTAAAGTCTTCTGGGCAATCTTTTTTTAGATGTCCTTCTTTCTTACACAAGTTACACACGACAGTAGGCAGCTAGGTTCCAAAAATAAACACATTGTGCACATTAAGAATTTCAGAGGGCTAGCCTATCAAACCAATTTTCTTTTAGGCTACATGCAACCCCATCACAACTTTGCAGCCCTTGGCCAGTTTTTAGGCCTCCTTTTCATGGCTGTTTAGCCTCTTATACAGATTCTAGCTTTAAGATTTACCAAATTCTTGCAACTGGAAAGACAGGTGCATGCAAATGGCTGCGGTCGCCTGTACACAGTATTGACGGGCTGACAGCGGAAGTTGTTGCTCACATTTAGCCATGCGCCAAGCCGTTGCCTGTGGTTCGGGACGGGTGTCCGAGCATGCACGCAGGTAACCACATTTTGAGCGCAGCTACAGGTTGAGAGGCGCCCTCTGTCAGCCTGTTAATACTTTGTACAGGCTTAGGTTGCCGCCATTTACATGCACTTGTCATTCCAGCTGCAAGAATTTGCTTATTCTTGCCGCTGGAATTCGGTGTATGCAGCTAAATGGCCGTGTAAAGGAGGAGACCTAAAAACATATTAGAAAGAGGACCTAGCTATATGCCAATTGATAAATGCTATATGGCTTTACAATTGTACAGCCGAGTACTTTGTTATCATCAGGTATACAATTACTATGTTAATAACCAAAATACATTCACATTTACAGGAATTCATAAGATGTCACCCTACACTAAATGCAACCCCTTGTATTTAATTTAATTTGCCCATGGGGTTAAAGGGGCAAAAAAATAAAAAAATACCAGGAGGTCTGGTGACTAATTGCCCTTGAACAATACAATAAGCTAGCATGGAATTCAGCATCCCTTCCCTACTGCCTCCTGTTCCCCGAATGACTTAACCAACTTGTGAGGCTTGTGCATCGCAGTAACTAGATTTGGGGACTGCTTTAACTTCACACAAAACTTTTAGATGTAGGGTCTGTGAATGTTCTGTATAGCGGAAAGGGAAGAAAAAAAAAACAAAAAAAAAAAAAAACAAAAACAACCTCAAGAGATGTATTATGAAGAGTTGGTGGTTTGAACATTAGAGAAGGTTCACCAATGTCTTCTGCTAACTGAGCAGATCTAAAACCACAATCTGTATATCTGTAAACTACAGTTCTAATTATCTAACTAAATTAAATGTATTCTGCATCTATCCACTACTAATACATACATAAAAAATGACCAGGACTGCCGCACTCAGTAATAGATTTTTGAATCTGGATCTCCTCATTAACTTGAGTGCAGCAATTCCAGTCTTTTTTCTTATATGTGGCCCGTGGGAGGGCTGGATTGCTTGCACCAAGAGAGCCGTTTGTCTCACCTGTATACAAACACATATACACACACCAAAAATTAAAGGAACACTTTTTAATCGGAGTATAGCATCAAGTCAATTAATCTCCTAGGATATGGATTTGGTCAGTTAAGTAGCAGAGGGGGTTGGTAATTCATATAAGCTGCTTTGGGGTTCATGAAATTAACAGGGGCACTAGATGGGAAACAAATGGACAACCTCCAAAACAGAATGGTTTTGCAGGTGGGAGGTCAATGAAATTTTCTTCCCTACTCTGCTTTTCTGACTGTTTTTCACTAGTTTTGCATTTGGCTAGGGTCAGTGTCACTACTGGTAGCATGAGGAGGTACCTGGACCCTATAGAGGTTGCACAGGCAGTCCACCTCCTCTAGGATGGCACATCTATATGTGCCATTGCCAGAAGGTTTGCCACCATTCTTAAGAGCATGGAGGAGATTCCAGGAGACAGGCAGTTATTCTAGGAGAGCTGGACAGGGCCAAAGAAGGTCCTTAACCCATCAGCATGACCAGTATCTGCTCCTTTATGCAAGGAGGAACAGGATGAGCACGACCAGAGCCCTACAAAAATGACTTCCAGCAGGTCACTGGTGTGAATGTCTCTGACTAAACAATCAGAAAAAGACTTCATGAGGGTGACCTGAAGCCCCAACGTCCTCTAGTGGGCCCTGTGTTCACTGCTCGGCACCATGGAGCTCTATTGGCATTTACCATTGAAACCAGAATTGGTGGGTCCGCCGCTGGCGCCCTGTGTTCTTCATAGGTGAGAGGAGGTTCACCCTTAGCACATGTGAGATGTGAAAGGGTCTGGACAAGCCCTGGAGAATGTTCTGCTGCCTGTAACATCGTTCAGCATGACCGGTTTAGTGGTGGGTCAGTGATGGTCTGGGGAGGCATATCCATAGAGGGACGCATAGACCTCTACAGGCTAGACAATGGCCCTCTGACTGCCATTCGGTATTGGGATAAAATCTTTGGAGCCATTGTCATACCCTACACTGGTGCAGTGGGTCCTGGGTTCCTCCTGGTGCACAACAATGCCCAGCCTGATGTGCCGTGAGTATGCAGCCAGTTCCTGGAGGATGAAGGAATTTATACCATTAAATGGCCCCCACGCTCGCCTGACCTAAATACAATAGAACACCTCTGGGACATTATGTTTCGGTCCATCTGACGCCATCAGGTCGCACCTCAGTCTGTTCAGAAGCTCAATGATGCCCTGGTCCCGACCTAGGAGGAAATACCCCAGGACACCATATGCTGTCTCAAAAGGAGCATGCCATTTTGAGATGCTGCAATGAAATTTCAGAAAAATTGACTAGCCTGCTGCATCATTTTTTCGGGGTGTCTTTGAATTCAGCCCTCTGTAGGTTGATAATTTCCAACAAACAATGTGGCATCCTTTCCTTCCTAACACATTACCCAGTCTATATCAGTATTGAAATCCAGCATGAGATTTTTTTCCCATTGAGACCTGATGTGTTTTCAAAGTGTCCCTTTGATATAAATGTGTGTGTGTGTATATATATATATATATATATATATATATATATATATATATATATATATATATATATATATATATATATATATATATATATAACACACACAGGCTACTAAAGATAGCAGCTTGTTTTTAATGAATTGCACAAATTAGGTCTCCAAAAAAAAAAAGAAGAATTGGATTTTTGTCTTACCATAAAATCCTTTTCTCTGATGTTCGACAGACACAGCTCCAGAATCTTCTTCACCATTGGGTTATGCTGCCCCCTACAGGAGTAGGACACTAGGCAGGAAAAAGCTTTACCACACCTATGGGGCAGTCCCAGGGGGTATACTCCCACTTCCTGCTATAGACATTCAATTTTTTTTCTGCCTAGTCAGGAGTAAGGACCTAGTTCCTTGCTGGCATCTCTGGTCCTAGCACTTTTTTTTTTTTTTTTTTAAAACAAAAGTGTTAGGACCAGAGATCCCAGCAAGGAATTAGGTCCTTACTCAATGGTCAAGAAGATTCTGGAGCTGTGTCCGTCAATGAAAGAAAGAGGAAAAAAAAAAAAACCAGACCAAGCTTCACTTCAGAATTCTTTCAATCTCGAAAACCTGGCATTTTTTTTTTTTTACAGGGAGATTATATCTATCTATCTATCTCACACACATACATATATACACATACACTTTTTTTCACATTTATTCATACCTTGCCTCTGGTGAAAGTAGGCTTGCAAAACTCATAAAATAAAGTAGTATCCTTCGTGCCAGCGCTTTCAGAGGCCATCAGTATTTGCTTGGCATCTTCATCGTCTAAAGAATCAGGAAGTTCTGTATTACCCTTTTCATGGTCTTTTAAAATCGTAGACACAGGTTCTGTCTGCTGGTCATCTTCAGACAACAGATCATCTGCTGAACCAGTGTATGTATTCTCTAGCTCTTCATCTGCTGTAAGACTATCCAAATGCTCCCTGCGATTTAAAAGCAAGCTATTTTCTTCATCTTCATCCTCATCTGAATTATTCACATCTGCCAAATCAAATCTTTGGGTCTCCAAATCATGTGCAATCTCCTCTAGTTCATCAGTTCCCTCTGTGCTTGCTTCATCCAAGTCCACCTTTTCAGCATACATGTTGGTGTTCTCCAAACTAAAGGCATGACCTTCAGCTCCCAAGCCTCCTTCAAAGTCAGAAAGGCTGTCCGTTTCTTCATTTCCTGCCACATGAGCCTCACCGCTCTCACGGTCATCATCAAAACCACAGCCCATCAAAATGTAATAATTTTGTCTCTTTTCCTTTGGTACAGGGTGGTCACTATCAGACCCTTCATCAGCACTATCTAGATCTTCACAGCTCTGGATGGCATTTTCAGGGTTTGCCAGAGTTTCCTCTGTTATACAATCATCTTCAATAGTAAGATCATGCAGTGTATCAAAAACTAGCTTTTTATTTACTGCTTTACGGTTTATGCCTTCATAGTGGTTCATGGTAACTGAAGAAGCATTCAGTGTGTTGTCTATAGCCAAATGTTCCAGTTTTTGACTTGCATCAAGAACGAGGTTGGATTGTGGTTCACTTTCACCATCAGTCTTGCCTTCTAGATCAATAACTAGAGTTGAATTGGTGGGCTTCTTCTTTGTGGATTTCTGAGACTTCTTTTGTGGCATGGCAAAATATTTGTATGTAGCCTTCAAACAGTGAAGCATGAACTCAAACACTATCTGACTGTTCAAGGATCTTGCAACATTCCTCCTAACAGAGTATGGATCTACATTTTAAAAATGAACATTGTTAGGCTTTTTACCATGTATATCAGGTGTTGTTTAAGACCAGAAAAGTAATATTACCTTCCACAGCAACACGTTTTTTGGGCCAGTCTTTCAGTTCCCTAGATATTTTCTCCTTAACACGAACACTGATGACAAAGTCACCGATATTGAACTCCAAAGCATAAAATCTTAACAGATCAACCCACAGCTGACCAACAGAGGCAGAACATTGTTTCTTGACAGGAAATACGACTGGAACCTGCAAAGATCAAATACATGCTTATTGAAATCAATTTGGTTCTTAAACGCCCTAGACCACATACAATAGAAATATACAAGATTTATAAAGTGCCAACAGTTTGTGCAGTGCTTTACAATATGAAGGGAGACAATACAGCAACAATACAATTTGATACAAGAGGGTTAGCAGGGTCCTGCTTCTGGGAGTTTAAAAAAAAAAAAAACGGAGTGATGAACTGATGGGTGAAAAATAGATCTGGTTATTAGCTGAAGGCAGCATAGGCTTTTCTGAAGAGATGAATTTTCAAAGATAGCCTAAAAGTGGACAGAGTAGGAGATAACTGGACAGATTGGGGTAGGAAGTTCCAAAGGATGGCAGAAGCTCTGGAGAAGTCCTGGAGCCAAGCATTGGAGGAGACAAAGGAGCTTGAGAGCAGGAGGTCTTGGGAGGAGCAGAGAGGATGGTTTGGGTAATATTTAGAGACCAGATTGGTGATGTAGCCGGGGGCAGAGTTGTAAATGGCTTTGAATGCTATGGTTAATGTTTTTAAATTTTATTCGCTGGGAAATGGGAAGCCAGTGGAGGGATTGGTGGAGAGGGGTGGCAGACAGAGCAGTTTGTAAGATAGAGTCTGGCAGCATTCATGACAGACTGAAGAGGGGATAGCCTGCAGACAGGTAGGTGGTAATATAACCATAAAGATAGTACAAAACATTCAAACAATGGGAGTAAGGTATACAAAACACATGTGGAGGACCCCAATTGTTAACCATTAAAGTGGAGTTCCAGCTTCAAAAAAAAAAAACACGCGCTGTAACTGCTGACATTTAATATAGGAACACTAACCTGTACAAGGATTTGCTCGACCAATTAAGACCTAGTTTCAAGTTAGCCTGGAAATCCGCTTAACCAGTTCCGGTCCGCACGCCGCAGTGTTACTGCGGCATGCAGCCCCTCCTGCGTGCACCGACGAAGGTAAGGTCGCGTGCCTGGTGCTAGGGGGCCTGCCAGCCAACCGCGATCGCTCTCAGCTGAGAGAGGACGGGCAGCTGTTGTAAACACAGCTGACCGTTGTTCTCTCTGGAATGATCAGAGCGCCTGTGATCCTTCTATATAGGATCGCAGGTCTCTATGCTCATTACAAAAGCCAAACCCCCCACAGTTAGTAATCACTCCCCTAGGCTTACATTTAACCCCTTGATCACCCACTGTGTTAACCCCTTCGCTGCCAATGCCATTACTACAGTAACAGTGCATATTTTTAGCACTGATTACTGTAACAATGTCACTGGTCTGATGCGGCGGTACCATAGAGCTGGTCGTAAACCGGAATGTCTCTGGCCCTCTCTATAAACCTGGAAGCCAGAACCTCAAACTTTACTTCCAGCTCCGCACTGCCATTTTTTCTGCCAAGCAGCAGATCTCCATTTTTGATCTAATGAGAGAAGAGAGAGATCTGGGGTCTTACAGATACCAGTTGTCGCCATAAAGAGGATCATGCCTTTTTTCTATCACAAGAGGCTTATATTTTCTTGGACTTGGAATAAAAGTGAAGAAAGGTAACAAAAAGGAGAGCCAGTGTAACAATACATAAAATTTTTTAAGCGCCCGACCCCTTGTGCAGAAATGAACGTATACTTAAGGTGCACCTGAATACGGACAGTGTTTGCACAATACGTGGCATCACCGCAAACGTTCTAGCGAGAGCAATTTTAGTGCTAGACCTCCTCTAACCCTTAACTGGTAACCTGTAAAAATGTTTTAAGCATCACCTATGACATCTCAGAGAAAAGGATTTTACGGTAAGACAAAAATCCAGTTCTCTTTTGTTCACCGACAGACACAGCTCCATGTCTTCTTAGACCCTTGGGATGTCCCAAAGCAGTATCAATATGAGGGGTGGGAAAAACAGCAATACACAACTCCCAACAAGGGCTAAAACCAGGTAAAGCAGGAGCTCAACCATGAACAACTGGAGCTCACCACTAGGAAAAAATACCCCCTCAAGAGGCATCAAGAGGCGGGACCGCAGCCTGTAAGACTTTGCGGCCAAACGCAGTACATCCACCTTATAAAACTTTGTGACAGTGTACAGATGACCACGTAGCTGCCTTGCACACCTGAAACACTGGCGCCTAATGGCGAAAGGCCCAGGAGGTACTGAACGCCCTCGTAGAATGCGCCTGACAGGGAAAAGAAGGAACCTGACCCTTAATAGGCCTGCACCACCGTCTGCCTGATCCGTGTTGAAATGGTCGCAGCAGATGTAGCCTGCCCCTTACGATGTCCATCCGTAAGAACAAAGAATTGAATTTCTGAATAGACTAAGTCACCGCCAGGTACACCTGAATTGCCCGGACTACATCCAAGGAACGTAGAGCAATTTCTTTAAGGTGTTTCGACTTAAGACATAAGGACGGCAACACAATATCTTCATTCAAATGAAACCCGAGACAACCTTAAAAAGGAACGCCTGACAGGGCCGTAACACCACATTGTCCCTGTGAACCACCAGATAAGGCGACCGACAGAAAAACACTGCCAACTCTGACATCCTACGCGCAGAAGTAATAGCAACCAAAAAGGCTACCTTCTGCGACAAAGTGAGCAGAGGAAGTTCACAAATGTTTTCAAAAGGAGGCTTTTGAAGTACCAAATTGAGATCCCACAGAGGTACCAGGGATTGCAGCGGAGGAGCCAGATGGCAAACTCCCTGCACAAAAGTGAGAACCAAGGACTTTGCCACCAACGGCCTTTAAAAAAATATGGCCAAAGCGGAAATCTGGCCCTTGATGGTGCCCAGAGCCAAACGTTGATCTGCACCTAGTTGTAGAAACTCCAACAGGCGAGACACAGAAAAGGAACGGGGAGAAACCCAGAGACTCACACCAAGTAATGTACGCCTTCCAAACTCGCTGATAAACCTTCCTAGAAGCAGATTTCCTAGCTTTCAACAGCATAGGAATCACCGACTCCGACAGCCCTCTGTCCTTCAGCACCTGGCTTTCAATAGCCAGGCTGTTAAATCCAGCGACTGTAAAGCAGGATGGAAGATTGGTCCCTGAGACAGAAGATCTTCCCTGAGAGGAAGTTTTCAAGGAACATCTGCTACCAGCCTTACCAGGCATGCGTACCAAGACCAGCGAGGACGGTCTGGCGCCACCAGAATTACTGGAATCCCTCCTACTTCGGTTCTGCGCAGCAGTCTTGACAGAATCTGTATTGGAGGAAAAGCGTAAATCAGACAATACTGACCACCAAGGCGTCGGCCAGAGAATCCTGAAACCTTGACACAAACCTCTGCACCTTCCTGTTGAGACAGGAGGCCAACAGGTCCACATCAGGGGTCCACCACCGGGGAGACAATTTATGAAACACCTCCGGATGAAGAGACCATTCTCCCTGATCCAACATCTGCTGACTGATATAGTCTGCTTGCCAATTCTCTACCCCTGGAATGTACACAGCTGAGAGGGCTGGAACATAGTTCTGCCCACCTCAGGATGCCGGCTACTTCCTGGGCCACCAGGGGATTTCTCGTGCCCCCTTGAGGATTGACATATGCCACAGCCGTGGCATTGTCCGATTTTATCCTCACCGGGCATCCCTGCAGACGATCCGTCCACTGAGACAAAGCCTGATCGCCCGAATCTCCAGGCTGTTGATCGGCAGACTGGAGTCCTCGTCCAAACACCTTGAACTGAGTATACTCCCAAGACACCTTCCCCATCCAGACCGACAGGCATCCATGGAAATCACTGTCCAATACAGGGGGAAGAAAAGACTTTCCCAGGCGAAGCACCAGAGGTCAGAGCCACCATATCAGAGACCCTCTCGTACCCTGACTCAACAGGATCAGATTCGCCAGCGACTACGGATCCTTGTTCCATTTGGCAAGAATCTCTTTGCAAAGGTCTGGTATGGAACTGAGCAAACGGGACCGCCTCGAAGGTGGAGACCATCAGACCCAGCACTTACATGCGACGGTTGGACAACAGCAGCTGAATCGCATCCTGCAACTTCAGTAGTTTTGCCTGTTGAAGAAACACCAAGGCCGATGCTGAACCCAGCGTCAGACCCTAGTCCAGCTTGGTGAACGGAGTCAAAGCCGATTTCTGAAAGTTCAGTGCCCATCCAAACTCCTATATAGTTCACACAGTAATGTCCAAGTCGACTTCTAGAGCCGAAAAAGACTCTGCACACCGAAGCAGATTGTCCAGGTAACCTAGTACTGCGATCCCCTTCTGCCGGAGCAATGCCAACACCGGGGCCAAAATTTTTGTGAACACCTGAGGAGCTGAAGCGAGACCAAAAGGCAACGCCATGAACTGATAATTCTCTTTGCCCACTGCAAAACGAAGAAAATGCTGGTGCCCAGCATCTATTGGAACATGAACGTAAGCATCCTTGAGATGGATAGAAGCCAAAAGATGCCCTGGGTGAAGGAAAGCCACTACCGTGCGAATGGACTCCAACCGGCACAAAGTGGTTCAAAGCCTTGAGGTCCAAGATCGGGCAGACCTTGCCTTCCTTCCTGGGAACGGTAAACAGATTTGAATAAAAACCTTGAAAATGTTCCAATGCAATGACTGCTTGTGCTAACAGGTCCTGAACTGCCCCATAGAGGCCCTGATCGTGAGACAGGTGTAAGTTGGAAGGAAAGAACCTTGCCAGGGGCAACAACCGAAGCTCGATCTTGTAACCAAACTAACTCAAGGACCCATTTGTCCTGAATGAGCGAGGTCCACGGGTCCAGAAAGAAACAAAGTCGCCCCCCCATCCCAGATATGGGTGAAGGCACCCCTTTAGGCTGGGAAAGGCTTGTCGGCGGAACCAACAGTGCCTGCTTTTGACTTACCATTCCAGGGTCTATTGGAGCCGCCCGCGAATGTACGGGTGGATCTTGAACCCTTTTCCTGTGATCCAGTCGGACGAAAGGGACGCTTGTGAGCCGAGAAAAAAAAGACCACGTTTACGACGAGGTGCCTTGCCCCTAGCAACATGCGGAAGTAAGGTACTCCTACCTCCCATAAGGCCCCTTAATGATCTCCTCCATAGAGGCATCGAACAAACGGTCACCTACAAAAAGGTAGATTAGTCAACACTTTTTTTTTTTTTTTCCAGAAGCCTGGTCGGCCGACCAGTACTTCAACCAAATCATGCAGCGAAGGATCACCGCCGCCACAGATACTGTCAGCCAAAGGGGCCGCATCCAAAGATGCATCATAAATGTACTGTAGCCCCTGGATCAACTGATCCGCCAACTGGAGGATGCTGAGCCCCTTCAAGATCCTGGCGTGAAATTTTTGCCTATTTCGTTAAGGTCTGGGATACCTAAGGTGATAGCAAACACCGGCCTCAAAATTGAACCTGCCATGCTGAAAAGGTATGGAACCAGAGCCTCAGCTCTCTTGTCCACAGGATCCTTAAAAGAGATGATCCTCCGCCGGCAAAAGTGTGGCTTTATTTAGCCTGGAAACCTGAGAGTCCACCAACAGTGGAACAGTCAGTTTCTTCAGGAGAGACTCCTCAAAGGGATATCTCCTAGCGAAATGGTTAGGTATTCCAAAAATGCGTTTCGGGTCAGCCCCCCTGACTAGCGACATCTCGTCAAAATAGGAAGGAAAGCGGAACACCTTAGTCACCTTGGAAGATCTGCGGGTGCCAAACTGCGCTGTTGTCGCCGACTCCAACTTTAAAGTTTCCCATACTGACACTATCAGTGCCTCCACCAGCACCTTTTCATACATATAGTTACATAGTAGCCGAGGTTGAATAAAGACAACAGTCCATCCAGTTCAACCTGTGTAGGTGTGTGTGGCCGCAATCCTCTCTCATACCCCTGAATGTTCTGATCCTTGAGATGTACGTCCAAGAGCAACTATACTTCCCGCCGAAACCACCTCTTGTGGTAGAGAATTCCACAATCCTGTAGCCCTAACAGTAAAGAACCCCCTGCGTTGCCTGAGGTTAAAACGATTCTCCTCTAATCGCATTGTATGCCCTCGAGTCCTCATGCAATCCTTTCGACTGAATAGCTTTTTTTCTATGCTGAGATCACCATTGAGGTATTTATAAATTGCTATCATGTCCCCTCTCAGGTGTCTCTTGTCCAGGGAGAATAAATCAAGCGATTGCAGACGATCTTCATAATTAAGGTCCTCCAATCCCCTAATTAGTTTAGTTGCCCTTCTCTGGACTCTCTCCAGCTCCAACACATCCCTCCTGAGGACTGGCGACCAGAACTGGACAGAATACTCCAGATGCGGTCGGACCAGAGTTTTATAAAGTGGTAGAATTATAGTTTTATCTCTGTAATACATCCCTTTCTTTATGCATGCTAATATTCTGCTGGCTTTGGCAGCTGCCGCTTGACATTGCATGCTATTGCTTAGTCTATCCTCTACCAAGACTCCCAGATCTTTCTCCATTTTTAATTCCCCCAAAGGTTCCCCCCCTAAAGTGTATTGTGCTTTTATGTTTTTAGTCCCCATGTGCAAAACCTTACACTTCTCCACATTAAACCTCATTTGCCATGTCGTTGCCCACTCTTATTTTGTCCAGGTCATTCTGTAGGATATCTGCTTCATGCTGTGCAGTTATTGCCCTGCCCAATTTTGTGTCATCTGCAAAAACTGATATTGACCTACTGATCCCGTCCTCAATGCTGTTTATGAATAAATTGAACAGGGTTGGTCCCAGGACTGAGCCTTGGGGGACCCCACTTACCACTCAGTCTGAGTATGTGCTATTTATTACCACCCTTTGGACACGCCCTTTTAGCTAGTTCCGTATCCAAGAGCAAACCTTGCGGTCGATGCCTGCAGAAAAAACCCCCTTGCACACCCCTACCGCACCACAAGAATCAACGCACCCGCGCCGCTGAATATAGCAGAGGAAGTACTGTATACCCACAGGGACTCACCACCATGCACCCAGAGCTTGATCCAGAGCGTCAAACAGCCTGCCATGCAGCGATCAGAAGGGAAGAGGAAGCGCTGACACTGTCACTAGAGGCCCCCGCCGCACTTCAAGAAAATAGCCGCCGCATAGACTACAATGGGAAACCTCAAAAAATGGCCGCTGGACTATACAAACATGGCCGCCGAGGCAAAATTATGGATATTCTTGCCGGACCAGGTACCAGTGCATTAGATTGTTACAAGTTTCAATTGCCAACATATTTTGTGAAGATGATGATTTAGTCATTGCCCAAATGCCACCCCAATTGCATACCCAGGTCCGAAACCTCCCCTTTTTTTGCAGGACATTAAAGCTTGCAACATCTTCCCTCCAAAAGGACAAGTCTTGGCTGGACTACATTTCCAGATGGCCTCACTTCCTGACAGCATGGCTTGAGGATTTCTGCCCACTAAGCACTTGCCCTTTGTTCCTGTCCTGCGGCCATTGACTGAGGAGCAAGCACCAATTCTAGCAGGTACTATCTTGCCAGAACCGATAAAAGCTGAAGTAATGGTATCTGTAATCTATTAGGCCATGGAAAACCCAGAAAGGACCACCATCGGCACCTTAAAAGATAAAAACCCTTTTAACTAATTTTCCTGGTGTTAGAGGTTGTAAACCGCCCCCCCCAAAAAAAAAGGCATAATGAGCCAGTATGCATTGCATACTAGCTCATTATGAAATACTTACCTTAGAACGAAACCCCCGCAGTGTGGCCCGCTCACCAGTGACACAGTCAACATGTTCGGCCATCCTGCTTCCTGGTTTGCGTCCTCCGGCCATCTGATTGGCCAGAGGCGCGATGACATCACTACCGTGCATGCGCGCAGGAGCCGCCGTTCATGGCACAGGGCCCTGAAGGAACGGCACGGGTGGCTGTTCCTTCAGGAGCGCATGCGCTGATGAAGTCATCGGCTGCATGAAAAGTAAATATCTCCTAAACGGTACAAGTTTAGGAGATACTTCCAGTACCTATAGGTAAGCCTTATTATAGGCTTACCTATGGGAACAAGTTATAAAAGAGTGGGTTTACAACCACTTTAATCCAGAACTGTAGGAATTGAATCACTATTCTTTATTGCAATAAAAAAAAAAAAAAAAAGTCTTCCAATCTTTAACCTATCGTTTCCTGGGATACATTTTATGACCAAGGAGAAAAGGTGTTAATATTTTTCTCTCAACATCCTCCTTTCTCAAGAACCCTCCCTCCCAGCCTCCAGCCAAAAATTCAGATTGAAGTTCAATCATTGAACACTGAATCCTGTGAACACTGAATCCTGTGACGATATCCTGTGATAATAAACCTGAACAATTCCATAGAATCCAGGGGAAAATGACTGCCAGAGACTTCAGAGCCCAGCTACATTTTGGTATCACGTGGCTATCCAAAGGGGTCAGCCTGAAGTGATCTAGCAGGACTTACATTTTCTAACTAACATTCCACTTCAACTTTCCTTGCATAGTGCCAAGTTTGCTCTCACAAAGCGTAAAACTATTCTATTAGACAAGAGCGATGGTGTGTTCCCACTTGGAGCTGTACTATTTAGGAAAGGCAAGAAACCAGTTTGCATACTAGCTGTACTATACACTGCACTCGTGTGAAGATGCGAGCAAGTACAATATTTTGTATTTTAAAATTATATGCGAGAGGGTATATTGGGCAGCGTATACTAGAACGAAAACTGGGCTAGGGTGCAGAAGTAGTATCATGTAAACGTATAAAACCTTTTCCAAGTTTCAAGTCCAAAGGAATTATTAGAAACAACTTTAAAGCACAAACCGATAGGGCCTTCAAAAGCATAAAACAGATTCAAGCTAGGAGTATCTCTATTCTGGATAAATTCTGCTAGGCACGATTAGCTGTGATTGAATTTGCTCTTGAAAAACGAAACATTTTAAACATCCAAACAATGATTAAAAACAAAATCAATAAACATCCAAAACAAATTAGGCAGACTTTACTTTTGCATGATGCATTTCAAAAAATTAGTTTCAGTGCCGGTTCACACTTGTGCGATGCGGGAAGGCTGCAAATTTGCAGCCTGTTCCCGCATCGCATCCGCACAAGAGGCAGTTCACACTGCCATATGCGATACGCAGTGGGTGTCAATTAAATGTTGACACCCCCAGTTTGATCGCATATCGCAGTGCGATCTGACAGTTCGCACAGGATCGGAACGCACAAGTGTTAACCACTGTGCGATCAGATCCTGATGCGGCTGAAAAAAAAAAGGTCCTGTGCGTCTTTTGTACGGGTGCAGTGCGAATTTCAGCCATACAAAGTTTATGGCTGAATTTGCATCCGCACAGGAGATCTCAAGTAATGAAGGAGCATTGCGCTCCGAATTACATGCGATCAGCGCACCCACAGTAGTGTGAACCGGCACTCAAAGTTGGGATTTTGTTTTTATAAAGCTAAAAACAGGTACTCACTTGTTTCCTAAAAATAAAAATTTAGATTTAAATTAGAAGTGACAGTGACCAGGTTTGGGACAATCCCTATAACGCTGACAGGGGTTCCTTAACAATTAGCTTTATACATATAGGTTTTAACCATTTTCAAAGAAAAAAAAAAATTTGACTAGGACATTCTTTCTAGCAAAAAATATTTTATTTTACATTCCTGCTGAATGTCAGTTAGAGCTAACAAAATTACTTACTTTTCCTTTTAACTGGCATTGCTCATTTAGGAAACTATCGGCATCCCCAGCAGCAGTCTGTTTCCAAATCACAAACTCGTTGTCAAGCTCACCCAAGCTAAACTGCCCCAATTTGGACATGGAAAAGCCTTCAACCTGAAATAGAAAATGCAAGACCTTTTCAAATCTTGTATTAAGGCTTTTAAAAACTGATTTGCTATGGCTCAGGGTCAAACGCTAAACCATTAATACAGTGAGGGAACTGACAGCCTTTCAGTTTTGTGCTCTGCATAGCTAAAAAGTGAGACTTTAGCGAACATACACTTTCAATCACAGACTGTAGGTTTTTTGCTTCTTATCTGTGATTTAAAGTTCATTTTACTACACATTCATGTATTTCTCAGATGCACATGAAAATTACAGCAAGGTACATTTCCAGTCATTTAAAGTTGAACTCACCAAAAATTAGTAAGTGTGTTTTTAGCAAGCAGTGAAGTAACGGAATAGGACTTGGCGTCTAGCACCTACAGTCCCTGTACAACAGAGCTCAGAGGAAGAAAGCACAAGGCGCTAGTGCGATGTGCTGCAGTGATCATGTGCCAACAAGAGACATCTGGATAGGAGATTGTAGAGTGAGAGAATCAATAGAGCTCCTCAGTGTGCTACTTCTCCTTTCACTGTCCTGCAAGTGCAACTGAACTACAGCAGAGAAAAAAATCAGTTCTACTGTCCTGTCAGACAATGTACTCTGTAGCATAAATGTAAATCTCAAGACAGAAATACAAATACTTTTTCAGATAAAACAGGTTCTGGAGAATTCAATATAAGCATTGCGTTTTCCACAGTAACTAAATACACCTAGATTACCATCCTGAAATTTTAAAGCTCTAGATCATTGCAAAGTGACAGTACATACCCATGATCCCAAATACACAGGTAGAACTGACTCCTTTCTTTGTTGAAGGAAGAACACAACCATGAGAGCAAGTACATATGGCGGCAAGCCCCCTTCTTCAGGTCTGTCTATGCCACAGAGCTGCAGACAAAGTGTTTAGAGAATGTTAGATAATAAAATACAAAAGAAACGTTATAAGTAGAAAAACATGGAACCAGAGGTGTTTATATGGCACCAAAAGTAACAAAGTGTGTGCCTAACGAGCCTCCTGATACTGAACACACTGCATGTAGGATTCAATAGAAATCTGTTTTGCCAGACCCACTGCCATCTCACAATTAAACTACCACTATTGGACATGGAGGACATAGAGTTCACATGGCACTCAGAAAATTTAAAGAAACACCTGCCCCTTTAATGAAAATTTAAGACAGAGTGGGAGGTGACTGCCTGGCAGTCTGACTTTAAGCCTAAAAGCCAAGTTACCTGACACAAGCAGAATAAAGTCAGAGTGCAGTTTAATGCCTTAGATACCCAGTGGTAGCGTCAGGGCTCTTGGGGGGAACTCTACATGGTGAGACCCAATTTTTAATTTTTTTTTGCATTGCTCTCTGCTTTCAGGAGTCATCTGGCAAAAAACCTACACAGCCTGCTTTGTGAGACCTGGACCACAGCAATTCGATTCAAGATCAAGGGCGATGCGGACAGGCAATATTGCATGACAAAAGTCACAAGCAGCTCTGGGACAATGCGTCCATGATCTGTGTGGATTGGGGGCATCAGGGGTCACCTCACTACCATCACATGGCTAGATTCCTCTCTGTATGACAAATACTGCTGTGTTTATTTTTACTTTTTTTATAAAGATGTATTGAAACCAAAAAAACATTGTGCCACACAGTGAATATCCCTGCGCATGTGTCAGAGGTTAACATCAATAAGGTTTAACTAAAAATTGATAAGCTTTAAAAAGGTTTTAATAACACTGTGGTCATTTCATACCACTATACATCTACTGAACTTTCCAAGACCAGTGCACACCTTTTTGCTAAATCCATCAGGAATACATGCAAAAGGATTCATAATAAAAAGAATAACACTACATAATAGTAAGAGCATTTACCTTTGCCCAGTATCTAAAAGCCACAACCAAAGGTATGAGCCTTGATTCCAATAAGCCCAAAGTAGTGAGCAGGTTGGTGGTGAGACAAGCATTTTCATTGCCTGCACTCACTTTACAAAGACGACCACTATTGAAAAAGAATGAAGAATTAAGATTTTCCTTCATGTTATATAGATTAGTAAATTTTGATACTGTACATAGAGAAACCAGAAGGTGCAGTTTGTCAAAGGTCACTCCCACTTGCAGGTCCCCTATGCAGCTAAGTTGAACCTAAAGCCTACCCATACATGGCTCGAATCTCAGCCGGTTTCACCAGGAACCAGCCAAGGCTGAACAATGTATGGGCAGGCTGAATGTACCCAAGTTTATTAACTTTTTACATGTGTTTATTGCCAGCAGCTGCTAGCAATAATCACAGTGCTCTCCTGCCGGGGATGGCTTTCCTCACCAGGAGAGCATGAATGGCTCAGCGGGAGGGCTTCCCCATCAACAGTCTGTTGATGGAGAAATTGGGGAATTTATTTTCGGTTGAGGGAAAGAACTTTGCTCCGCCTATGGCTGGCTTAAGAGTTCAGTGTTCTAGCATATCCCCTAGATTCTTTGAAATAAAAGCTCATTATTGGAACAGAAGATAAGGGGGAAATCTCAGCACGCCGCCCGAAAAGGATGAGTAGCCAAAAAATGTGCCCAAATGGGAGGATCATGGATCAGTCAGAAAGCTTCACAGGAGGCAGCTAGCCAGTCTACCAGCTGAAACAGTAAGAGCAATTCCAGCACAATATTTTGGCACTTAGTCAGGACAAATACACAAGTTTATCAAATGAGCCACGTCCTTTTTGCCTAGACTTCAGCTTTAGGCTTCATGCACACTGCACGTTTTTACAGCTGCTTCTGCATGTTAGCCTAGGGGTTTATTTACTAAAAGGCAAATCCACCGTGCACTACAAGTGCACTTGGATGTGCAGTCGCTGTAGATCTAACAGGAAGAACTGAAATGAGGGGAAGCTCTGCTCATCCAATTATGTGCATGCAAAAATGCTGTTTTTCCTTGCATGTCCCCTTCGAATCTACAGCGACTCCACTTGCAGTGCATTTGTAGTGAAAAGTGGATTTGCATTTAGTAAATAAACCCCTATGTCTCCATGCACACATAGGCTTTAGCAGCATTTAGTGGCAGAGAGCTTTTACAGGCAGGGGAAAAAAAAAAAAAAAACAGACTGCAAATGCGTCCAGGAGCAGCAGCAGAGGGTGGGCAGAAAAAACGCTGGGAGCTGTAGAGCGCGGCTAAACGCTAGGTGCGTTTAACGCTTGAGCAATAATTAATTTCAATGGCCAGAATTATTCTGGTCAATGAAATGAATGCCCAAGAGTTTGACGCCTGTAAAAGCTTCAGACACATTTACAAGGACCAGGCATTTTTATATGCAAAAATGCTGCTGGCATCCAGGAGAGTAAGAGGGTTGTAAACCCTCACATACACAAGTGAACCTTGGCACCCCAGACGTTTTGGAACTACATTTCCCATGATGCTCAACTACGTTGCAGAGTGCATAAGCATCCTGGGAAATGTAGTTCCAAAACATCTGGGGTGCCAAGGTTCGCCATCACTGCCTTAGGTGATCGACAGATGAAAAAAATCCTCCTACATAGGTTTTATTATTTTATCTGCAGTCTTCCCCTCTCTACACCCTTTCAGAAGAAGTGCAGATTGTTTTAAAATAAATAATCAAGCCATCTTCATCTGTCTTAGCACAGAGATGTAGACTACAGTTACACTGTGTGAGAGCAGATTTGAGAAAAGTAACAACCCCTTACACCCCCTCCCACAAAGAAGAACTGCATTCTGAATAGACAAGTTCCGTTCTGAGTGCTCCATCCTCCTCCTGACACAAAGTTATCTCATGTGTTGGGAAAACTTCTCAGAAGTGACTCATGCTAACAGAGAAACAAAGCATCAGGGAGAAACAACACTTTGAGCTTTGAAGAGAGAAAAGTAAACACTACAGATCTAGGTGCTTAGTTCAAAATTCACGACTGGGGTTTACAACCACTTTAAATAAACGTCCTGCGTACATGAGGCCTTATTAACAAAAAACACATTTAACCAATATGTTTCACAATAGTTAAATGTACAAAAATTTTTTTTTTAAAAAAAAAAGCGTTCTAACCTCCTCTTTTCTGTACAAACCACAACAGGGACTCTTGCATGGAAGTCGGCATCAAAGTCTACAAACATATCTAGAATTGTAAAAATGGATAAAACATGTTAGAGAAAAACCTACGCATGTAAAAAGGAAGCAAGCCTGATCTCTCTCACCAAAACATATCTGTACTGTAAACATAAGACAACCTCCCTCATATGTAGCTTGACGCAGTTAATGAAGAGCACTAGAGGTGGTAAGCAATGCCCCAGGCCCAATCAACAGCATCTAACAATTGTACAAAAACATATGCACTGGGTTAAATGCATTTCCTTTTTTGTTGCACAGCCTAGAAGGGGCACAATGATGATTTTTAAAGTGAATTTATCTTTCAAAACAAGACCATATTTATTTTAAAATGGGGGTGAGGGAAATCGTAAAAACAAAACAAAAAAAAACAAACACTTTACAATACCTCTCGAAAACCGCAAAAAAAGAAAAAAAAAAAAAAAAAAAAAAAAAAAGTTATGTGCGAATGGAAGGCTGCAATAAAAAACTGGATATAATCATTTGAGGCACCGACCTGAAACAAGTAGATCAGGAGTTCTGACCTAATGCAGAACGTTACACATAAACTGTTGGCATAATTAATGTGGAATGCATGTGTTTTTGTTATCAAAATTAAGCTGGCCATACACTATACAATTTTCTCATTCAATTTACTTTAGATTTACCCTGAACTATGCAGTACAAGGGCCTGCCTAATTGCATACAAATTGAAAGTGTTTAGGTTTGACCTCTATTGGTTTTGGTAAATCTAGGGGGAAATTTGTATTTACAGCCTTGGGGTGCACAGTAAATTGCCTTCAGCATTATTCCCGTTTACTCCTGCTGGAGGCCACCATTATAAAGCCAAGAGAAGTCACTTCCTTATTGGAAACTCTCTCCCTCTCCTTGGTCTCAAAATCTATAGGTCACTTTCTTCAATTAAATATGTACATTTCCAGCCTTTATTGTATGTCTTGGTTCATTAACGCTGGGCACACTGTCCTAAAATCCTGCTGAATTGGCAGACTTTTGGTGCGTTTACAGGAGTCTGTCTGACAGAAGCCGGTCTGACGACCGGCTTTTGTCGTAGGGACATGCTGGAAAACCAGCATTTCGATCAGCACTTAGCCAATGGCTGTGAGCTTTGATCAATGTAATGTCGTGGGGGGGTTGGGGAGAAAAGACTTGAGTCCCCGTTAAAGACTACAATAGCACCGCAAGGGGAGGGGGGGGGGACCCAATGAGGTGAGATGCATGATCCCTAGGCTGCCAAATAGTTAAGACTGAGTACTGGAACCTGAAGACGACTTACCACTTTGTTTCAGGCTATCTTGAACTAATAAGAGGACATCTGGCTGATTCATCTTAAAAAAAAAATAAGTAAAAATAAAATTTATATACACATTTAAAAAAAGGGTTAAGGTTTGCAAAGGAGCTTAAAGTAATGCACTTTCAGTGGTTTAGACACATGTAAATAAATTTAACTATACATGTATATGGAGGATGCCATATTTGTTTTTTTATACAGAAGCTCGACTTCTCTACAGTGCTGTACAATGTTTATGCTTAACTACCCATTCTCACTAACCAAGCACAACTATGAGGACTTGTGGCTCTTTTCCTGATCTAAGCAATCGTCAAAGGTCTGTAACTGAAAAAAGGGGAAAAAAAAAAAAAAAAAAAAAAACACACATTACAGTGGTAGAAACCCATTTTATTGCAGTTTCCAGGTCTAGATGTGGCAGCTGCATTGGTTGTTTTTTGCTGCTCCTCCCCCCTTCCCTTTATTTTCACCCAGTGATCCAGCCAGAAAGGCCGCTTTCACACATGCGGACCGTTCCTTTGATCAGTTCCGTCACTTTTTTTCAAAGAAATAAAAACGGATGAAGTTTGCCATCAGGTTTTCCATGCCAAAAACAGACCATTTGTCCATTTTTCATATGGAGGAATAGGGCTTTCTTCACAAAAAAAGTTCTCTAAAGTGTATGAAAACAGATGATCCATGTACATTATTTCCATAGGAATTCATTAATGTCTGGTTTTGATTTGTCTACGGATGGATGAAAAAACAAACAGTCCATATGGATGGATAAAAACCAAAAGGAACAGTCTGTATGTGCGAAAGGCCCAAGTCTAACATCGTTGCTTTAACAGACCAAGCTGTCAAGTAAAAAGTGACAGGTAGATGGTTAAGACAAAGCATTTAAAGCAGAAATAAAGCTGCAAATACTTAGCGCCCTACAAAAATCCATCATTCATGAGGTCCCTTGCCTGACGCCACTGTATTAGTCTAGGTGCTCTTAACTGTTGCCTTTGAACTGTTTAAAAATCGTTAGCAAGGGTTCAGCTTTGTTGGTCGCGTCTATCTAAATCTGCTATTGTATCCAACACTACCCTCTCCACCGGTTGACAATGTTGCTGTTCAAAAGGGTCTCCATTGTTCTTCTATCCAGAGAGATGCCACTCTAAGGCCCTTTTCACACAGGTATTCCGTTTGCTTCATCAGTTTAGATACGTTTTTTCAAAGAAAAAAATGGATCAATTTTTCTACACACACGTAAAGCGGAGATCCACCCAAAGTGGAAGTTCCACTTTAAGGACTCTTGACATGTCACTTTTTCTTTGGGGGGGGGGGGGGGGCGGGAGCAGGTACCAGCACCCACGTCCGCTTAGGCCACCCACGTCACAGGTCTCAGATAATTGCCTGGCCATTCAGGACAAGCAGTGCGACTCGCACATGTGCAGTACGCACCAGGCTGTGAAGCTGCCACAGCCGCTTCCCCACACTAGTGGAGCCGGGGAAGAGAGCCCAGGAAGAGAGCCCGGGCTTCGGTGGCCGCATCATGGGACATGCAAGTGTGTGCTTATTAAAAAGGTCAGCAGCTAAGTGCCACCTAAGTCTTGAAGCCATTTTTTCCCTTTCAAATTTTTGTTTCACAGGATTTAAAATAATTTTATTCCTGACGATTACTTCAAACCCCCAACTATTATATCTTTACTTAAAACCCCCAACTATTATATCTTTTCTGAAAACAGACACCCTAGGAGAATACATTTGGGGTAGTTCCAATTTATATCACTTATTTGCACAACTGTTTAAAAAAAATAGGTTAACTAATGTTAATTTTAGGGCACACAAACACTAGTTTACCCAATTTTATGGTAAACTAAAAGATAAAGTTGCACGGAGAAAATCAATACCAAACATGTTAAGAATTAAAATAGCATGCACCCATGCAACAGCGAAAAAAAAGTCAATACCCCATTTTTTCCAGGGCAGTTTTTGTGTTTTTCGCACACACAAAAAATTAATAAACACATTTTAGGCCGAAAAATTACACAAAATCTCTAAAACATTTTCTGAAAGCAGACACCCTAGGTAATAAAATGGATCATCAAAATACTAGTGGTTACACTGCCTGTGCCACATCCCTCATGAAATATACAAAATTGTTTCCCCTGAATATCGGACTTGTTTGATCATACAAATTTAAAAGGTTATATATAATTAATATGACGTTAAAAAATTGGCTATCACATATACAATAAATGCATGAGAATGTTCACACGACACAAGGTATAGATATTACGATGGTCTGTGAATACACCAACTGCGAAGGATACGATGATGAAGTTGTAACTTCCTCCATCCGACGCGTTTCAGAGAGCAAAAACCCTCCATCAGGGGTATGGGAGGTGTCACTTAAAGTCAATCACATGGCATTGCGCGTAAACATTACATGTATCCTCTAAAAACAAAATCTGAAGCTTCTGCTTGTCCACCCAATTTTTGACCCCCTATATGAGGCTTGTTTATTAGGAAAATCATATAGAACCCTATATTTTCTATGAGTAATGCTTCAAAAGCCCCCTTTAGATATCAGTTTAGGGTTATGGAGGGTGTCTTGTTAGAATTATTGCTCTCACTCCGGCGTGCGTGTCAATATGCAACTAGTATATCGCAATCAATGTTTTTGAGCGTAAGCGCCTCCGACACATGCGTTTAGATTCATACGTGTGTATTTATGGGGGGGGGGGGGGGGATGTCATGCTTGGGTGTAACTTTTCCCCTATGTGAAGTTTTTAGGTGACAGATTCTCTTTAATGAGAAATGCAGGGTCATTAAGGGGAGGGGGGGGGGTTGGGGGGGGGGGGGGGGGGGAGTCATAGGGTGACTCAGTCCCTATTTACATTCGTGGTGGGGCCGAATGACAACTCCTTCTCCGCACTTTGATTTTTCACCTCCCCAGCCAGCTGAGCTATACCATCTGCTCCCCCCACTAGCCTTGTCTTTGATAGGCTCATCACCCTGATGGTATGATGTATTTGTTTTTTGCCATTCATTATATAGCAACAACTGATTAGTACCAATCCTGGACTCTAGATCACTGGTCCTAGTTACATTTTACTCTATTTTTGTTTTCTATAGCTGTTTCTATAGCTCTGGATACCACCATATAGACCTTCGTTTTCACTAAGGGTCCGTGTTTCAATATTGGCTGCCTCCGTGCCCGTCTGGGGGATATTCCACACCTTGCTGCCCCTTTGCTTCTCGACTGGACGGCTGCTGATGGTTTTAAAGGTGGGTTCTCTAAAGGGACTTGGCACAGTTGGGAGTTGGACATAGTTTGACATTACTGTTAAAATCCTTGACATGTTTGATTACTCAGTATCTTATACCTACCATGTCTTTTGTTTTACATTTAGTAAATGTATATGATACCAATTTTTCACCATCTTTCGCCCCTGAAGAAGCGGGTTTCCAAAAAAACCTGTCAGGCATCCTGGGCACCACAGCAGCTACACTTATCCAACTATGCCGTCTAGTCAGTGAGGGCATTATCTTTTCTATGTCTCATGTTTGATGTAGCTGTCCTCAATTTACATATGGATTTTTATGCTGAACTGTCTATGCACATTTTTTGACATTACATTTTAAACAAGTTTGCTGTATGTAATAAAAATTTATATTTTACTTTACTTGGTTTGTTTTCCTACACTATTGGTCAGTAGACTGTACCCCCTTAAAGTCCCTCCAGACCCTCCTTTCTTTCCCATACCATATCTACTCACTTTGGGACGTAGGTACCTAGTATTGATTAGTCTACCCCATTCTGAGCTTATCCAAATAAATCCTTCTCCGCACTATTAGGTATAGGAAAAAAAAAAGCCAGCAATTACATTTAAAGCCGGCAAGAACAGTCAGCGCCGGCAAGTGAGGCAACTGTCCTGCCTTTCTTTCTTCGGCCCCAAACCCCCCACTTTGTCTGCAGTACACACAGGTACCAGGCCCTAACAAATGCAAAAACCGGTGCAACAACAAACAGCTTTTCCATTTGCATCAGTTTATCCTCCATTCCGTTTTGAACGGAACAAAAATAGGGTTTTTGTCAGTTTTTTTTTTGAATGATCATTTACATCAGTTTTTCTAAAAATGGACAAAAAGTCCACATTTGTGAAAGGGGCCCAAGACAGGAGGAGTGTTACAGTCCAAGTCACCAGGTGAAAATAAGGAGGAACAGCAAGAGGAACTAAAAAAAAAAAAAAAAAAACGCAGCCACCACATTTTAAAGCGGAGTTCCACCCTGGTTATACATTTTTTTACAAAAATACCCCCGGGACAGTCAGGGCTAGCACATTCCACAATGGCTAGCCTCTGATCTGTCCCGGGTTGCACTTACCTTTCAGGAGATATACTTACCTTGAAATTGTCTTCTCCAGCGCTGCCATCTCAGGTGTGGGCAGCTTGAAGCCAGCACGATCCTCTTCCGCGTCCTCTTCGGTCCTCTTCCTCCTTCTTCGGTCCCACGATGCACTGCACCGGCCCCGACGTCACTTCCGGGTCGCGCGCGTCATCCCTCCACAGCTTCTGGGCATGCCCAGAAGCTGTTTAGAAGGGGATGACGCGCGCGCCCCGGAACTGACGTCGGGGCCGGTGCAGGCGCAATGATTCCTGGGAGCGATGACGTTCAGCTCCCAGGAATCATTGCAAAAGCCAGGAAGTGACGAATCGCCGTGGCCGCCGAGGGGAGGAAGAAGAAAGTAAGGCGAGTATATTTTCTCTAAAAGGTAAGTGAAAAAAAAAAAAAAAAATTGCGATTATCCATTTGTTTTTCAGGTGACCGGGAGCGAGAAGATGGAGGTAAGTATAAATTTCGGGTGGAACTCCGCTTTAAGGATTGCCAAGATGAAAAAAAAAAAAAAAAAAACCACGATGCTGCATCTGTCCCTAGGTCAGCTTTAAGACAGAATCAAGTGATTAAAAACACGGGCGATCGCTCGGTTCTCACCTCCCTGACTAGAGAGAGCTGATAACTATCGGTCACTAGCTCTCAGCTACCCCCATGCTCAGTTCTGGGCTGTAGAGGGGGCGGAAGCGCCTGGCTCAGGATCGCTGAGAGAATGAGCTGGGAGCCAGTCCAGTCATGTGGGCCGATCCAGACTATATGGTCGTGATCTTTCTAGAGCCTGGACCGGCTCTGCAACATCAGCCGACAGCAGGCTTTAGCTGAAACCAGGTCATAGGAGTGCAGAACGAACTGCACTCCTGTGATCCACAGAAGAACAGACAAAGGAGCTTTGGCTGTACTACTCTCTATTAAGTTATTTCAAATAAAAAAAATAAATAAAATCTCAGAAAAGTAAGTGGACAACTTATAAGTTGGCTGCCTGTACCCTGTGAAAATAGACAGTAATTAGAACAGATACCAATCTGAATGGTTACTTACACTGGCAGGAAACTGAATATCTATGTTCAGATCAGAATTTTTAAACCCCATTCTGCTGCAGGAGGATCCATACAGCCTAAGAGAGCAGTCTGTGAATGTAAAACAGGAAGAAAATTGACTAGATAAGAAAAAAAATAAATCATAAAATAAGTCAAATATCACACATCATGCAAACCTGGAAGATTCTCCTGAATAAGCACTTCCATTGCAGACACAGTTGATAGTCTTTCTACCAAGTCTTCTTCATCCAAGCCCTGTTCCTGAACCACTTTACTAATCGCCATTCCGATTGCTTGCAGTTGCGGTTCAGTTGGTGGTGGCAGAGTGGTCAGTAATTCCTCTTCCTTTTTTTCCTAAAAAAAACAACCAGCATTTTATGAAATACTTCACACAAACGAGTTGTGTCATGTAAATGGTTATAAATATTCAGTTCTAAGAATAAATTTTTTTTTAGCTTAAAACATCAGTTTTAAAGCCAAGGAATTCCTAAAGTCTGACTGGGACTTCTGAGTGCATAAGAGAAATGAAAGTTACTGTCAAGGCTACACAAAGGATGACAAAAAAAAAAAAAAAAACACACACGGGAACTAGGCATATTACCGGTCAAATGCTCTATAATAATGAATTCTACAGCTAAAATTCATATATATTCTAGCTATTTCACAAAAGTGAGTAAGTACACGCTTCACATTTTTGTAAATATTATATCTATTCATGAGACAACACTGAAGAAATTGCACTTTCCTACAATGTAAAGTAGTGAGTGTACAGCTTTTATAACCGTGTAAAGTTGCGGTCCTCTCAAAACAAATCCGAAAATAACGTTTTCGAAGCGATCATACGATAATCAGATCATTAGTACAGAGCTTTCGAGAGCCGATCACGACAGTTCATCCGATTTTATCCCAATCGGACAAGCGCGAAAAAGGTTTCTTGTACGATACCAGATTGTATGATTTTCGTTTAATCAGTACAGTTGTCGTCCAAAAATACAATACAAATATACACAACATCACTTTGAAATTTTTATTCTGCCGTAAGAGAAATGTGACTTAATAACTTCTCCATTTTCGTTATGAGACTAGCATGAAAAAAAAAAAAACGACGATCTCCCATCCGATTTTCAGATCGTGTGTACAGGCCATTAAGGTTTAAACCGCTGGAAACAAAAGTGAGTACACCCCTACATTAAAACGTCCAAATTGGGCCCAAAATATCAATATTTTGTGTGGCCACCATTATTTTCCAGCAATGCCTTAACTCCCTTGGGCATGGAGTTCACCAGAGCTTCACAGGTTGCCACTGGAGTCCTCTTCAACTCCTCCATGATTACATCACGGAGCTGGTGGATGTTCGAGACCTTGCGCTCCTCCACCTTTCATTTGAGGATGCCCCACAGATGCTCAATAGGGTTTAGGTTTGGAGACATGCTTGGCAAGTCCATTACCTTTACCCTCAGCTTCTTTAGCAAAGCAGTGGTCCTCTTAGAGGTGTGTTTGGGGTCGTTATGTTGGAATACTGCCCTGTGGCACAGTCTCCGAAGGGAGGAGGGATCATGCTCTGCTTCAGTATGTCACAGTACATGTTGGCATGTAGCTCCCCAGTGCCGGCAGCACTTATGAAGCCCCAGACCATGACACTCCCACCTCCATACTTGACTGTAGGCAAGACATTTGTCTTTGTACTCCTCACCTGGTTGCCATCACACACTTGACACCATCTGAACCAAATAAGTTTATCTTGGTCTCATTAGACCACAGGACATGGTTCCCATAATCCATGTCTTTAGTCTGCTTGTCTTCAAGAAACTGTTTGCGGGCTTTTTGCATCGTCATTAGAAGAGGCTTCCTTCTTAGACGACAGCCATGCAGACCAATTTGATGCAGTGTGAAGCGTATGGTCTGAGCACTGACAGGCTGACCCCCCACCCCTTCAACCTCTAAATCAATGCTGGCAGCACTCACACGTCTATTTCCCAAAGACAACCTCTGTATATGATGCTGAGCACGTGCACTAAAATTCTTTGGTTGACCATGGCGAGGCCTGTTCTGAGTGGAACCTGTCCTGTTAAACCACTGTATGGTCTTAGCCAGTGCTGCAGCTCAGTTTCAGGGTCTTGGCAATCTTCTTATAGCCTAGGCAATCTTGAAGTAGAACAATTTTTTTCAGATCCTCAGAGAGTTCTTTGCCATGAGATGCCATGTTGAACTTCCAGTGACCAGTATGAGAGAGTAAGAGCGATAAACACCAAATTTAACACCCCTGCTCCCCATTCACACCTGAGACCTTCTAACACGAGTCACATGACACCGGGGAAGGAAAAACTGTTAATTGGGCCTATTTTGGACATGTTCACTCAGGTGTGTACTCACTTTTGTTGCGAGAGGATTAGACATTAATAGCTGTGTGTTGAGTTATTTTGAGGGGACAGCAAATTTACACTGTTCTACAAGCTGTACACTCACTACTTTACATTGTAGCGAAGTGTTGTTTCTTCAGTGTTGTCACATGAAAAGATATAATAAAATATTTACAAAAATGTGAGGGGTGTACACACTTTTGTGAGATACTGTATATGAACCTTTTGGCACCCAAATGGACAGCTATTATACATACTTTACCAAATACACTTTCATGCTGCACTTCTGTGCAAGTGCATTATTGCCTTGAGCAGTGATTACATATGGCCAAAGACAATGTGGTTCCGTCTAGAAAACCAGACCTTTGCATTTTAAACAGAGAAAAAAAAAAAAATTTCCCAACCTGGAATTCTAGTGTCTAAACACTACAAGGTAGAGGTGCAACCGGAAATAAAGGATGCACTTGCCTGGAAATATTTATTTATATATAAATTGTATTATATTCAACTTTAAAATACATGAATTTAAAAAGGAATATGAATTTATTGCCGGCCACCTTTAGCTCATGAAAAGCTAAAAAAAAAAAAAAAAAAAAAAAAAAGATATACATACATACTAATATATATATATATATATATATATATATATATATATATATATATATATATATATATATATATATATATATATATATATATATATATATATATATATATATATATATATATATATATATATATATATATATATATATATATACACACACACACACACATATACATACACATACATATACACACACACACACAAACTTGCTTGCTGCATTTTGGTCAGAAAAAAAATGCACCCCCCCTCCCGTTAAAGGTGTGCACCGACGACCAGGTGGCCGCCTTGTAAATCTGCGTCACTGACACTTGATGACGGAAAGCCTGGGAGACACTAAGCACCCGAGTAGAGTGCTACTTGACAGGGAAAGGAGGAACCTGACCCCTGATGCGATAGGCCTGAACCACTGTCTGTCTGATCCATCTGGAAATGGTCGCAGGAAAAGCAGACAACTCTTTGTGAGGTCCGTCTGTGAGCCAAAATAGAGTGACTTCCTAAAAGACTCTGTAGCTGCCAGGTACACCCTAATTTTGCAGACCACATCCAAGGCATGCAAGGTAATTTCCTTTGGATGTTTAGCCTGAGACACAGGGAAGGCAACACCATTTATTTAAATGACAGAGACCACTTTATGAAGGAATAACAGACAGGGGCAAAGCACCCCCTTATCCTTGTAAATCACCAATAAGGTGAATGACCGGATAATGCCGCCAGTTTCGACACCCTACGCGCAGAGGCGAAGGCCACCTTCCAAGCAGCGCAAGCAGGGAAACCTTCCAAATATTTTCAAAGGGCGGCTTCTGTAGAGCTGAAAGCACCACATTAAGATCCCAGGGCGGCAACGGAGCTAACAACATAGGAACAAAATGTCGGACACCCTGAAGAGTGAGAGGCCAAAGGTCGTTGGAAAAAGACCGCAAAAGCCGATACCTGGCCCTTTGATGGTACTCAAGGCCAATTTCTGTTAAAGGAAGGTTAGGATCCGATCCACCGAGAGGGAGCGAGGATGAACCCCAAGAGACTCACACCACGCAATGCAAGTCTTCCATGTACGATGGTAAATCTTCCTAGAAGTAGATTTCCTAGCTTTCAACAGCGTAGAAATCACTGACTCAGACAAACCTCCATCCTTCAGCACCTGGTGTTCAACAGTCAAGCCGTCAAAGCCAGTGACTAAAGCAGGAAAGATCGGTCTTTGGAACAGCAGATCCTCCCTGAGAGGATGCAGAGAGCAAAACGGAGGAAGCGTTGGTTACCTGCACATATAAGATAGTGCAGGTAGATGTACTTGATGTCGATAGAAGGGAGAATTCCCCCCGTTGTAGGACGCCACTACCGTGTGAATGTACACCACATAACTTCTGTACTCGTATGGAAATTGGGTGGAGCATAATTATCTATCAAAAAAAAGAGTACTGGCACAATGCCCTATAAATTAAATGCCAAAAGTAAACCAAGTCCACAGGTAGAACCCTGTAGACAATAAGAATGGGGATTTTAATGTGCCCAAAGACTAGCAGTTAGAAAAAATACAAATGATATAGAAAAAATACAAAATGATATAGAAAAAATACAAATGATATAGAAAAAATACAAACAATAAAAAATGTAAATTTTATCTAAAGACAAGATGGTAAAAAGAGCATCTAGGTGTATTGCAGCACATCCTACAATGCAATGGATTGACGCGTTTCACCCATACGTAGGGCTTGTATGCCAAGACCGAACCAGATATCGTAGCCTCACTGAATAACTTTGTGGACCCATGTGTCCCATACCAGGGAGGATCATGGATCCGGAAACCAGCGAAGATGTCCCCCCCCCCCCCCCCACCCCAGATACAGATGAGGGCACCCCTTCATGTAGAGGCAGCCCTATCTGCATGTCATGAAGAGCTCGCTCGTGGCTTGCCAAACCAGGTCCTCTTGGAACCTCTGGTGGAGGCCCTGACTTTTGATCCCTTGTCTTGAGACCCTGAGGGACGAAAAATCCTCTAAACCGAGGAGAATGGCTAACGTCTACAATGGGGCTCCTTGCCCTTGGTAGCCTGCAGAAGAGTACTCTTCCCCCCCTGTGAGACCCTTAACTATGGCATCCAAGGAAGCTCCAAAAAGGCAATCCCATACAAGGGGGAGATCAGATAAAGCCTTCTTAGAAATCAGGTCTGCAGACCAGTATTTCAGCCAGATAATACGTCGAAGGACCACTGTTGATACAGACAGCCTAGAAAGCAAAGGAACTGCATCCAAGAGGCATCACAGGTAAACTGTAGCCCCTGGACCAACTGATCTGCCAGCTCCGCAAAGACGGGGAAGCCGTTTTCCCTCCAGGTCCCGGCAAAAAAGTGTAGACCACTCCAAGGGATGCGCCAAGCTGACCACATGGCCTAGCAGGCCGCAAGCCACGGCCTACATTTTTGTGGAGGCCCAGCTGCAAGTGCACGGATCCTAGTAGGCCGCAGCCTAAATTTTTGTGGACGCCCAGCACTTGGACGCGAGCCCCAGCGGAGCCGACCACCCAGGGGCAGCAGAGGGGAGGGCGGATGCCCAAACGGGAGGCAGTGGTTTCAGCCATTCTCACAAAGTTTACGATTAGTAGGCAGCAAAGCCGCGGCCTAAATTTTCGGCCAGATCCGGCCACGTGAGGTGTGTACTTGCAGATGCTAAAGTATCAGCTACTCTATTAGTGCCAGAAAATAGAACAAAAAGGAATCGGATTTCCTAAATTCTTTTGTACAAGCTATTTACTGAAGGACACATGTTTTAGCGTCTAACTTATGAAATTTTCTTTCCTGTTCCCTCACAGGATTTGAACAGAAAGTTGGCAACACTTTCTTGGTCTCTATGAAATTTTGAGACCACCTTAGGTAAGAAAGCCAGATCAGTCTTAAAAATAATATGATCCGAAAAAATCTGCAAAAAAAAGGAGCTCTAATAGAAAGGGCTTCGAGTTCACTGACCTTCCTTGCGGTAGTCTTGAGGGTTAAAAATTTTACCTCACAAGACTTAATGGGTTCAAATGGCTCTTCTAGGAGAGCTTGCAGAACCACTGATAGGTCCCACATAGGGAACGGGAGATTACTCACGGTCTCTGCCTATTTAAGAAACAAATTCTTCTTGGAATATATAGCCCCAGCCTCCTGGCTGTTCAGCTTTTAGGTTCCTGGACGGTGTCTCCCCTCAGGAGGAAACACCAGAACTGAGGCAGCAAGAGTGCAGGTAGCTTAAAAGCCAAAGGATTGGGGCGGTGTTTCCTGAGAAGGGAGGAGCCAGGTTCTCTCAAAAGGTGCCTGTCCTCAAAGATGATTAGGGAAAACAGTGCGTATAGCCGAGCTTGGGTGTATACCCCCTGGGACTGCCCATAGGCGTAGTCTAGCTTTTTCCTGCCTAGTGTCCTACTCCTGTAGGGAGGCAGTATAACCCAATGGATAGGAGGAATCAATGTCCTTCAATGAACAAAAGAGAAAAGGAAGCAGTCATTAGTAACCCCTATGTAGGGGTACAGGCTTTCCAGTAGGGCTTTTGCCACAAACAGAAAAGAGCTCTGCAATTACCTACTCCAGTTACAAGAGTCTGCATACCACTTTCTAGAGCAGAACAAAGTAAATGGCAGACCACGGTCTGCATCCAGACCGAGTCACTGTTCCATCCAAAATATCAGAAAATGTGCTCCAGCATTCCATCCAAAATTATCACTCCTCCTGCTGTTCCACCTTCCCTGGGGAGGAGGAAGAGGAAAGAGGGAAAACTTAAAAAACTAGAACTAAACTAAAACTAGCTTAAAAACTAGCAGCATTTAACCATGCCTTGAGGTGCTATCAAACATCCAATTCGGATCTCTGCTGCAAGAAAATTTTACTAACTGGGCCCCCATGAACTTTCATTAAATACCCCTGTTTTAGAGCATGCAAACAATATCAGCCACCATATCCCAAGCATATGTTCTCACATTCTGTGGCACAGCAGATTCTCTCCTTCACAAGCTGAATCTTGCATTAAAATAATCTCCTTCTTTCCTGGGATTTCCCAGATGGTAAGGGCAGTACTAGTAACTGCCATTACACAGTACATACTAGTAATGCACAAATTGGGAAGAAATTCTCACCATTCTCCCTCAGAAAAGAGGTTTCTGCTCCCATGTATACAGTGTGCTACCCATGCACAGAAGTGATATTACCTTAATGGCTGTTCGGTGACTTCTCTGTTACGTAAAGAGAAAAATAAATAAGTTAAACTTGCGTACCTTTAAATTCCTCTTGTGCCTCTTCTCTTTTATGTGTTTGTGTGCAGAAGATACAGAATCAACAAGGGCATCGCAAAGTTTACAACAATAAATGGCCGTTGGATACTTTCGAGGTCGCTGAAAGACAAAAAATATGTTCAATTTCCTATTCCAAGCCATACACAGTAAATGTTAATGCATACTAGAAGTAATGGACCAAGTCTATCACTAGCTGCAAAATAAGATAACCACACCACTGCATTAACAGAAGTGTCAGAAAACATGGCGCTAGAAAATGAATCTTGGGGATTGGCATAGATTGTCTTATAACTTATCAGCGACATGTACAAATACCTCCCATCACAGAAGTGAACTATAAAGGTGTTACTTTGGTGTTCTCTAGTTTCAACAAGAAACAGTCTTGGGAACTTCTCCTAATTGAAGTAGAGAGATGTGGGCAAAGAGGCACAGAATTTCACAATTGGTGGACATGCCCAAAATGTTGAGATTGTTGGATTCACATATACAAATTCATATTCTCGCTGATTCAAATCAACCTTAAAGTGTAACTACACTGCATTTGAGCACCACAAACCAAAGACATTTAAAGCAATTGTTAACCAAAAAATAAAAACCCACAGATCCTGTTCCCTTAAAAACATGTTATACAGCACAATGCTTGTGCCGTGTCATTTGGCACCCTGTCTCACCTAAAAAACATGGCTGAAACTGCCAGTTTCTACCCTCCTTGTACACTGATCACGGTATATCATGGCTGCTGAGCCCCAACACCGTGGTCAGAGTACATGTCTCCGCAGCCCTGCACTGTCTTCTGTCCTCCTCTCCGCCATCCCTCCCCGCGGTCTGCTGGTGACAGTGCCCACCCCTTCCCCTCCTGCTGCTCTCACATCCAATATAAAATCATCCCATACCCCCCGTAATATAATAATAAGTATCCTTGTGTCTATTCTATAAAAAATATGCCAATTGGTACCTATATCAGAGTGGCTCTCGGCGATCGCATGACCCCCTCGGCTCTCTCTCTCCCCTCTCTTCCCCGACTGACGTCAGCAGCAGTGCTTGGCCCTGCCTGCTGGAGCTGTCAGCCAGGCAGAGGAGAAAGCTGAGGAGTCAGCTGAGAGCCGGAAGCCTCCGATATAGGTACAGATCGGAATATCTTTTTATATAAAAAACACAGGCACAATTATTTTTAGAATGCAGGGGGGATGGGATGATTTTATATACGTGGCTTAACCACATTGATTAATTTTTAATATTCAAAGCAAACTCTCCCATCCATCCATGTCTTCATGCTTTATTTTGCGGAGAAATTATTACTCTGAAAAAAAACACCCCCTAGCATTTCTGGCCGTAGCCATCTTAAGTATGGACAAATGATTAATGTAGCATTTACTTCCTAGAATCCACCTGCCCTTAGCTCAGGCATGCAGGCAGAAGGGTGTGCTTAGCTGAGAAAATCCTTCCTCACGTCTCCTGGGATGTAGGACTATTTGCCTAGGTATGAAAAGGAGGAAGTAACTAAAAAAAAAAAAAAAAAAAAAAAAAAAGTTTAAACCAAGTAAATCTACCTTCCCATTTACGAATTCTAGCAGCAGAACGACCAAAAATGGCTAATGTTTATTAAAAGGGAAATTCCACGTCAAATCCCTCAATACAAGCCCCACTCAAACAGTGGAGGAGGCATCAAGACACTAGACGATTGATTTCATTAATTAGTAATAGGAGCCAGAATGACAAATTGCCAGATTCACATGGATACATGCCAAACTGCCATAGCTAATGGTAAATGAAAAATCCTCAGCCATAAGTAATGTGAATAATCTTAACACCAAAACCAATACAGTACACCTTTGTGCATATCCAAATAGAATAAAAAAAAAAAAAGTTCCAGTCCGATTTGTGCCTTGATTCGTAAGGAGTCAAGACACAAATCACAGATGAACTTCATTCTATTAATTTCAATAACTGGATATGCAAAGTGATATAATGCCTTAGATTATAAGAGGATTCCCATTTGTAGTATGAACTAGTCTACACTTTATACTTTTAATTTTGGCACTGCACTTGTTATACCATTTGTATATTTACCATAGCCATTTGTAGCTCCAAGTGCTGACTTCTTTATAATGAACGATAAACTTCCATTATTTAAAAAAAAAAAAAAAAAAAAAAAAAAAAAAAAAAAGGGAAATAGGACCCTTGGATTAAATATCTCGGATGACTACTAACTGCAAGCATGACGGTTGGAAATGAAAAACTAATCCAGTTAGCGTTCCCTTCAGGGTTTTTGCATTGGTTTTGGCTGCACGCTTCAAAACCCAACCCACAATATTATCCTAATTGTACAGTACTGTACTTGTATTTATAGACCATGGTACTGGACATCAAAGCAATTAGCTTGAAGTTGCCAAAAACATAGTTTGATATAGTTTAAAGTTAGTCTAGTTGCACAAAAAAAAAAAAAAAAAAAAAAAAAAAAAAAAAAAAACAACAACACCATCACACACGCCATATACACAATCCTAAAGCCACAGTAAAGTAAAGTGTTAGGCAGATATGGCATTTTCATGCCTGATACCCTTAAGTGTTTGGCACTTTATGTATATGTCTTTCTTGTATTTTTGCAGTGTTGAGCAGTGCTTTTTTAGAATTTATATGGCATTTTGAATGCTTTTGGTTCTGAATTAATGGCATTATTCGTGCCTGATGCTAAAATGTTGTTTACATTTTATTTTTGCCACTTCATTTTTGTATACTGTAAAAACTTCAACCACATTGAATTATATTTTGGATAAAATTTAATAAAAGTTGAAATATATTAGAAGAAGTTGTACTTCTTTTTTGTAAAGTTATTCAAAGGATTAATTAGCTAAATCAAAAAAAAGACCACCATATTAAGCAAAATAAAATAAAGAATAATCGTTAGTCGACAGACAAAATAATAGTTAGTTGCAGCCCTACTACATATATTTTCTTTTATCTGAACATTAATAATAAAGCTTTGCATGGTTTGAGATTACCAGGTCCAGCAGAGCATCATCCCTAGTCAGACTCTAGGAACTGGACTATAAAATGGTCTTTGAATAGGTTTTTACATTTTTGCCCTTTAACTGTTCCAGCAGTGCCATTACTCCAGTCAATTTACAGGTAGTACAAATTCCCCATAGTCATCACTGTTCCAGCCTATCTGTGCAAGGAGCAGAGTCTCCACCTCCTCATTAACATTGGATGGCCTATAACAAACTCCAAAGATTAACTTTGCATTACCCACACCCATATACAGTTCCACCCATAATGCTTCAGCCTCATCACATTCTCCCCATCAACTAGGTCCTCTTTCACACTCACTTTGAGATCACTTCTCACATAGAGACAGACACCACCACCATTATGGATTACCCTGTCTCTCTAAAGAGCATGGTCAGGAATATTACTAGCCCAGTCATGTGAAGGCCCAGTCATGTGAAGAATGAAGTCAAGATTCAGCAATACCAACTAAATCATAGTTCTCTTCATGCAAAACTTCCAACTCACTTATTTTGCTTGGCAGACTTCTAGCATTGGTGAACACTTTAATGCAACACATTTACACATGCACTTGAACTTTTTTTGTACTACAAATTAGTTAAAATTTCCAAAAGTGATTTGTAACATGGGAACTTCATCTGCCATAGCCCTCCCCCATTCCACCCACCATTAGGGACTGACCCCTGTCTGACCTGTCTACCCATTATAATCAAATTCACTCTTCCCTCTCAAACCTAGTTTAAATACTGATTCTTAAGGAGCCTCCACCTTCCATGTTTTTGGTCATTGGTCCAACATGGACCAAGACAGCTAGGTCATGCCTAGCCCCTCCCAGTAAAT
Source organism: Pelophylax lessonae (assembly GCF_965119305.1). NCBI lineage: Eukaryota > Metazoa > Chordata > Amphibia > Anura > Ranidae > Pelophylax > Pelophylax lessonae. The sequence goes on along the minus strand of NC_138768.1, from coordinate 349,687,159 downwards.
TTATCAGCCAACAAAAGAAAGGCGCACCGACCTTGTGCATTACCACTAAAAAAGGTTTATTGTGATTCAAAGACAACACATATTATACTCACAAACGAGTGATGATATAACACATAAAAAACACAATGGAACCGGTCGTCTCCAACTGTATGGCTGGGCTGACGTGTTTTGAGGGAGGACCATTTTCCTCAGAGCCAAAACGTGCTACAGTTCCATTGGGTTTTTAAATGTTATATCATCACTCGTTTGTGAGTATATGTGTTGTCCTTGGATCAGAATAAACCTTTTTAGTGGTAATGCACAAGGTCGGTGGGCCCTTCTTTTGTTGTCTTTTAGTGTACTTTGGATACCCTTGGTCCAGAGGGGGCAGCAAGACCTAGAGCGGTGCATACCAAGGCCATATAAAAAGTATTTATCCTTCATTACCCACCACCGGAGTGCAGGAGAAGTTTTGCTTTGTTCAGTAAATTTATCATCCAGGTCCACCATATGCCAAAGCCTGGCACCAGAAAGACTGCAAACCATTTGGTTGAAGTGATCCTGGCAATAAATTATTCTATCAGTCAGGATTAGAATCCCCCATTAAAAACCAACTGTCTAGGCCTTCCTGCAATACATTCACCACCCCTACTGGATGGGCTGCTCCCCCAGCTGTTAGGGGTAGCAGCGACATCTAGGGCTGCCAATTCTGAGTTTGACACCCCCACACCTTACCCAATTTGTTTGGGTGTTCAAACTCAAGGCTGGACCTTCTTTTCTGTGAGCCCCTACTACTCCCTCTTAACTACAGTAACCCATCTTCCTACCTGATATCCTGACTTACTCTTCCACATAAACTTGTTTAACCACCTGCTCAGTGAGCAGAGGGCTCCTTTCAAGGTTGTCAGTTTTCCAAAGTGTTACCTCCAGCATGTGAGCTTCCATAAGGGCAACCTGCTTGCATCTGTTGCAGCGCTATCCATCCTGGAGCTCCATCATTGCACACGAGGCACACTGCACTGAGCAAAACCATCAACCCAGTTACAATATTACTTACAGAAAATTTCAGATGTTACTTGCAGGTTAGTGAACTCCTGTTTTAAAGCTGAACGCCAACTTTTTCACTAGAAGTGAATGGAATCAGTCCCAGAATAGATCATACCTCTGTACCATGTTGCTCTGATGTCTGCAGATCCTCTGATATTGTGCGTTTAGTTGAAGCTTTGTACCAGGTCACATTCTGTATAGTTTGGGATGTAGACTAAGGGCTTTATAGCCACTTCCTGCACAATCTCTAGCCTAGGACACACCCCTCTGTAGACTTTCAGACTCCGCAAACCATGTAACTTCCTTCATAGCTCTGATGGTGCGTGGGATGGAACACATCCAAATTAGCATTCAAACCAGCCCAGTCACACCTACAGGAAGGGTCCAAACCTCCTAAGTCCCACCTCAAACATAGTATTATTCAAAAGGAAACACCTTCATACACAACCGGGTCTGAAAGCTAGCTGTACTGCTGCTGGACAGGACTGGATGGATCACAATTAGAATTCAATCCTACCCAGTTAAATATGCGGACCAGTATGAAGAGGGAGAGTCCCACCCCTCAGATCCCACCCTTCCAGAGCCCTGCTCTGTGATCCGATTAATTTAGAAGGGAAACCCCTTCATAATAACGTCCCATAGCCCTTGCTTTGTAGACTTGCAGTAAGCCATTATTCTTTGTGTGATCTGCATTCGGATCTCACCCGCATCAACTCCCAGAACTGCTACAAGTGACTCCCATAGCCTGCCCTGAAACTATAGAGGCTCAAAGCATGATGGGACATGTAAAGGAAGGAAACAGGAAGCTAGAACTTTGATATTCAGCCAGGACAATAAATTAAATCACAGACACAAACTTTAGCTTTTTAGAGCCAAATAAGGTAAGATACAGATAAAAAGGACAGTGGGGTTGGGATTCATGCACAATTCATCTGTTTTGGGGATGAAAAGATAGAGTTTTGCTTTAAATGCCTGCTTTTATCTCACCACTGAAAATTTCCCACTGTTAAAGTTCCAGCAAGCAAAAACATGGCAAGCTTAATGTGAGCTCTACAAAACAAAACTGACGCTCATCCCCATGCCAAAATAGAGTCAAGCATAGCGGTGTACAGCCATTCATAAGCAGCTTTGTATCCTCTGAATGAATACAAAAGCTTCCCCTGACTGGCTAAGTTGGAGAGTTGGAGATTGTGACATTATCTGCCCGCCTCAGCCAGCCAATCAAAGGACGTTTTGTATTCAGAGAACCCAAAGCTGCCTATGAATAGCGGAGCGGAGGCCATTTTTCCCTTTATACAGCGTGTCCAGTGGGCACATTTGTTAGTGTAGAATATAGTTTGTTTGGACCAGCTTGGTCCAAACTAGTTACAGGCACAGAAAACCTGTAATTGTGCTTTATAGGGTATAGCCTTGGAAATGGTGGAGAAGGAAGCCGGTTGTCCTTATGAAAACCTACAGGCATGACAGTTTATTCTGTCTGAAGTTTGTTTCCAGTGGAAGTGACATTTGCTCAGGCTTTTCATGTAGCTTTTAGAATGCACCGGCCCCTAAAAGACGTTCTTTAGCTAAAATATGTTGGGCAGAGCGAGTGGCTGACACTTTCAAGCTTGCTGGCAGACAGAATTTGACTGATGCAGTATTTGGCATCTCAAGAAAGTATCCTCTGGTGACTTTTAGAATAAAACTGACAGTATTGCACCACAAGACTGTCCTTTTCCTCACTCTATGGTCCATTTAGGATGCTTTGAGGAGTTGGGATGCCTGCCTGAGGGGGTTCATCTCGCAGATAGTCCTCATGACCTTAATGGCAGAGATTTGGTATCTCTGGTAGAAGGCTGTATTTGGTGTTGGAGCACAGAAGATATTTCCAATCAGCATTTCTTCATCTGTGGATTGACTTGGTTTCTAGTGGATATTTTTAATTTATATTAATATATGTTTGCGATTGTGGGGAAATTTTATATGAATGCATTTTTGTTCAGCAGTAAATATTTACTGAGAAAGCATATTGAGTTATGGTATATTTTGGTTTATTGCACTTTTGTTAATTCCTATATATTTAAAGGGGGAAGCAAAACCGGTTTTATGTATAGACCGTTTGCTGTTAAACCTCAAGGCCAAGATGTCCATTTCTGGTTCTCTCTACATTTGACAGATTCTGGAAAATCTCCAGTTGCAGAGACCACTCCTCCAGGCCTAGGCATAATGGCTTTGAAGTCCACCTGTCAATTGTTCACAACAGGGATGATGATGACAGAGCTGGAATGAAAATATCCAATTGTTTCACTTAGGGCGGCTCAACTTCTGGTGCCCCTAATTGTTTATGTAGGCCACTGTTGCATATGTAGGCCACTGTTGCATTGTCAGACTTCAACCTGACTGGGTGAACTTGCAGAAAGGGGGGGGGGGGGGCAGTGTTGTAGAGTTTATTGAAATGGCTCTTATTTCCAGAATGGTAATGGGGGGGGGGTCTTCACTCCTCTGGTGACCAGGTCACCCGGAAAGTTCATTAGATGTAAACTCCCCCCACCCATCAGCCTATAAGGCTGGCGTATGTGGTCACCATCTTCCAGGATATGTGAATGAATAGACTTTCCCCAACTCAAGGGCAGAGCTGCAGATCCACCATGCCAAGGAGAGATTTGTCTAGCTGAAAAGATGCACAGGATGATTCACGGAATGTATCGGTTTGTTCTATGATGTGAGGACAGTTAATTAAAGTGACCTGGAGTGAAAAACTCCTTGTGACTGGAGACGGCACAAAGAGGCCAGTAAATCGGTTTCCGAGCAGACACTGGCAAATTGGAGGGTAGAAAGAAAGGGGGCAGCAGAAAAAAAAAAAAGAAGAGGTATTATATCCATGTGAAAGGACAGGACAGATGTGACCTATAGGTTCAGGCCATCTCTAGAATCCAGACGGGCGCAAACGCCAATAGACATCTCCCAAATCCTACAGTGCACCTTCATTGTTTTGTGGTTGATGCTTCAGAAAATTGAAAAGGACCCCTTTTACCGAGTACAGGTAGCAGCAATCCTAGTAGTTGGAGACTTGGGCTTTTTCTTGTGGTGTAAGAGCTTTACATCAGTGATTTCCTTCATGAATTTAACAAAAGGATTGGCCAAAAAGACATGCGTATAAGATGGCCCTTACAAGCAGGTCAAGTTTTTAGCCCAAAAAAATATGCAGATATATAAGAAATTGTAGAAACTTGGCTAATAATTCTCTAAAGTGTCAACACAAAAACACTAAGGTCCTGGGCAACAGCTACAATTGTTCCAAGAGATCGAGGTCATCGAAAACAGAATAATGATCTCTAATCATTTGTCTTGTCAAGACTAGTTTGACAAAAGACATGTCATGTCAGCAATTTCTGGCTGCAAGAATGGACCTGCAAGGGCAAAGGAGGCCTTTAAAAACAAACTTCAAAATGCCCATCAACAGAATCCTTGAAAGAGAAAACATCCTCAATAGGAACTGTAAGGCGCTTACCAAGACCTGAAAATGGCAGAATAACTGAAAAGATAAATTTCAGTAGAAAGGTTAGAAGTGAATAACCTTTAACAATAAGGCCAACCCTTATGTAGTGCACATTATATTTGTGCATGCATTGGAAAAAATTATTTTAGTGCTCATACGAAGGCTTGTTTTGGCTGTGGTGAATCAGTTGCTACTAGGCAAAGACTAGTCCACACAGTATCAGTGGGGTTGATTGATTTACTAAAACTAGAGTAAAATATGGTGCAGCTCTGCAAAGAATCCAACCAGCTTCCAGGTTTCGTCAAAGCTTAACTGAACAAGCCGACCTTAGAAGCCGATTGGCTACCATGCACAGCTGCACCAGATTTCGCACTCTCCAGTTTCAGTAGATCAACCCCACTTGACACTGTGTGGACTAGTCTTTGCCTAGCAGCAACGGATTCTCCTCAGCCAAAACAAGCCCTCCTATGGAAAGCCATAGTCTGTGGCTCAAAATGAAGGCAATATAAAATCCTCTGCAGCTTTCACTACAACTTCTGCAACCCCATCACTTTTCATCCTCAAAACAGGCTTGGAGGTTGATAAAGTCAGGTGTAAAAAATATTGGGACATCTACACAATTCTAATCTCTTTGGCTCTATACACACCACCACAATGGATTTGAAATGAAGCAAACAAAGATGTGCTTTAACTGCAGACTTTCAGCTTTAATTTGATTTTACATCTAAATCAGGTGAAGGGTGTAGGAATTACATCAATTTATATATGTGCCTCCCACTTTTTAGGAGACCCTGTACATAAACAGGGTAAGGAGGGGACAGGAAGTACAGCAAGTTCTAGGAGTGCCAAATGTTTTCCAAAGAGTTCAGACATAGTAATCGAGCAATATACTTTTGTCAGATTAGTTACACTGTTTATCTGAGAGGACATTGCTCTGGACCAAGGGAAGAGCTATCAAGTTGAGCGCCGTTTAGAGTTTCCCTTTAGCGATCAGCAAATCCAGATGTGACAAAAAAAAAAAATAAAAAAAAAAGGGAAAATTCCAAGTAAAATTAAATTTTGCACAAAACATGCTAGAAACCGTTACAACAGGGAGTATTACAATTAAGCACATATCTGCACATTCCTCTGCCTTTGTAGCAGGGCTGTGGAGTCAGTAAATAAATGTTCCGACGACTCTGTTTTTTGTACTTTTGACTCCCCAACTCTGACTCCTCTGTATTAATATGCATTAATCTTTCGACACTGACTTGGGTGGGTGGCATTGCAGTAACTATTCTGGCCACATCACTAACGATCTCTGGATAAACAAGGATGGCTTCTTCAACAGTAAGTTTTGATGTGCGATCTTACTTTTTTTACTTTTCAACTTCTTTTAGTGCTTTATAAAACTGTTGGAATTTTTTTATTTGGACATTTACTGGTTCTGTAACTCTTATGCGACGTCGCTTTCCTTTAGCAAATTCCATTTTGTCTAAGAAGGAATCGAGTCTAATTCTTCGAAGAAGATGATCCTGAGTTACCACTATTGCTTAAAAGAACTTCATCTTGTGGAGGTATTTCAGGTCGCAATCCCTTCATGCGAACTGCTACATCATAGAGGGCCTTTTTCCCAGTAGCAGTCTGTTCACTGGTCAACAAAAGTCGGCTCATTGGGTCGAAATAAATAGCCGCTAACAAGATTTCATTTTCCAGCAAAAGACTCACTTTTCATCATTGAAGATGCAATGCCCTCAGCTATTAACCCTCCATTTTTGTTCAGGCGATATAACAGGCTCTTCCATTCCAAGAGGAATTTACCCAGGGTTAGATTGTCACATTGGAACCTCTTGGTGACAGTGAAGGGGTGAGAAAGAAGGTTCTCCAGCTCTTTTGTTTGTGTCCACTAGCTTTCAGTTAATGCAAGATTTTCATTGTCCATTTCTTCTATGAAGTCTTTAAGTTCAAGCAAACACTTCACCATTAAATAAGTGCTTCCCCAGCGAGTTGTTTGATCCAAAATGGCTCCTTTTCCTGCACGTCTTTTCAAAATTGCATCTGTTTTCAGGGCCCTGGCTGCAACAGTTACTTGCCATAATTTGCCAATTAGTGTAGCTGCATGGCGATCTTTTAATCCATCTCTTATGGCAAGTTGCAGTGTATGAACAGCATATCGTATCTGATGAATAGTAGCAAGCTTCAATGCTTCTTCAACAAAGTTGTCTAAAAAATGTCAGCATTCTCTTCAGTTTCTAAACTTTCTCCAATACTTGCAGAGCTGTCTTCCTCTAACTCCAATATCGGTTTGTTACCTTCTGCGTTCATCTTCTCAATTGTGCTCAACATGTCAGAAGCGTTATCTGTCACCGCACACATAAAATCTGTTCCTTTGTAATTTAAAAATCTTCTAGAACACCCTCCACTAACTTCTGAAGGTAATCACTGGTGTGATGTGCCTGAGTGTCCTTTAGACCCCGTTCACACTGGGGCGACGCTACTTGCCTGGGCAACTTCACAGGTCGCAGTGCACAGCTCGCACCGCGACCTCGGAGCGGCCGGCACGGACTTCATATCATGAAGTCAATGCAGGTCGCTCCAGGTCGCCCCAAAGAAGCTCCGGACCCTTTTTCTAAGTAGGAGAGACTTGTGTTGCTCCTATTAGAACGGGTCCACAGCTACTCTATGGCAGGCGACCTGTCAGGCGACCAGGTCGCCTGACAGGTCGCCCCAGTGTGAACGGAGTCTTAATCCGAGGGTCCGTGTTATTGTTTTGTTATTTTCATCCACAAATCTAACATTAATAGCAAAATAATTGACTCTGACGTGTGCATGCATCCATTTTTAAAGGAAGACAAAACGTCCTTTCAGTACTTTCTGTAGTTCTTCCTTTTAAAATTGAGGAGGCCAAATGTAAAGTTTCCTTATACTAAGTCATTAATTATAACTTTTTGTGAATTGGGACATTTAAACTTGTTTTTTAAATTCCAATCTAAATTTAGTAGGAGTAGGAGTCTGAGTCGGTGCATTGTTTGCCGACTCCCGACTCCAGGTATCCAAAATTTCCTCCGACTCCACAGCCCTGCTTAGTAGCCACGTGTGCTAAGAAGCAGAAGGTCTTCCATTCATAGCCAGAAACCGGTCCTAAAATACAGGTGGATACAGTCTTACCCGGTCTATGTGACTGCCCATTAGCAGTCAAGGCTTCACCTGTTAGGGTGGGCATACCCCTGAAGAGTCCTCAATGTCTGGGAACTGGAGCAGGGCCGAGTCTCGCGGTCTATGAATGAACGCAGCAGCGTGCCTCGAAGTGCAAGCACGCACGAGTGCCCCCCCCTGGAAGCGCTGGACAGAGGGAAGGGGCCAGGAACGATGACAGGGGACTCAAATATAGGAGGTTCACAGCCGCTCTGGATTTTCCTTGCACAGAGCAGTTAAGTATACACGTTTTTTTATTTTAAAAAATACGTTTACACCCCTGCCTTACATTTGGTGGGACTGTACCTGAACCCCACTGTTGGGCCAACTAACGGCAAGAAAAATGGCTGCTTACGGTCCTCAGGAAAGTAGAAATGTAGTGACCACACCTAAATTCCTGAATACCACTCTCCTCCAGAACAGGAAACCCCAATGAAAACCTAACCTAAAAATACTAAAACAATACAAACATGCAATAAGGAAAAATACAAAACAGTCAACAGTATTTTTTTCTGTGCTACCTATGATCCAAGAATAAATAGTCGAGTATCACAGCCTTGCTATTTTAGGAAGTGAAATACAATACTGTTTAAAAAATATAGCTGGCGTATGCCTCATACCCTTCTCAGTCTGTAAATACAGTCTCGCTTTAAGCGTTCCTCTGCTTGCTGAAGTCCTAGCAGCTCCTTTTCAGACAATGTTGACTCGTCTATGACTGGACTTTCTAGGCAGTCATCCTCTTCCTGTTCAGACCTGCAGCGACGTCTGTCTCGCTTTTGTTTATTTTGTGTCGCTAAAATACAAAATAAATGAGTACACCTGTAAGCACTTCAAGACAACTTAGAAAGTTAGGACTTGGCATGCAATAATATGACCAACACTAAACCCACACTAAACTGACAGGAGCAGCTTAAGGCTCCACCGGGTCCTCTAATGTAGCAACAGCTTGGATAGCAGACGAGGACAGAACTCGTCTCAGCTCTAGACATTTAAAATGGAAAAGTCCTGGAAGTTGCCCATCTCAGCAAAACCCCATAGTAACGTGTAGGAAGGACAGCCTCAGCCCAGGATCCAACCAGGCCACGCCCCCAACACATTTCACTCCACACCCATGGAAGGGTGTACAGCCACAGACTAGGGTTCATTTTAAGTGTTTAATCCTTGTAATAAATATAGATCACCTTTATGGTCGGTAGGAGAGGTGCCCCAACCCCCTGCCGCTTCCTTAACGTTTTCCCCGCTTACCGGAGCTGTTGGTAGCAGGGAAAACTATCTGGTCCACTGTCCCCTCAGGCAGGAAGTCGAGTGAGGGCAAGATGGCCCTCACTCGACTATGGCCTTGGAGCACTGGAGCTACGTTATACGTTGCTTCCTAGCAACGGTTTTAAAGAGCCCATTTTTTTTTCATTACGAGAAAAAAAATGCATTTTCTTTAGTGTAGATGTGAGATCTGAGGTCTTTTTAACCCCAGATCTCCCATTAACGTGGTCCTGCCATACATATTTCTATTACAAGGGATGTTTACATTCCTTGTAATAGTAATAAAAGTGATGTTTTGTTTTTTGTTTTTATCTTTTTAAAAAAGGAGTTTTAAAATAAAAAAATAAATAGGAAAAAGACTTAAGTGCTCCGTCCCCGTTAGCTCGCACGCAGAAGCGAACGCATATGCAAGTTGAGCCCACATATGTAAACGGTGTTGAAACCACACATGAGGTATCGCCGTGATCGTTAAGAGCGAGAGCAATAATTTGAGCCCTAGATGACCTCTGTAACTAAGCTGGTAACCTGTAGAAATTTTTAAAATGTCGTCTATGGGGATTTTTAAGTACCAATGTTTGTCGCCATTCCATGAGCGTGTGCAATTTTGAAGCATGACATGTTGGGTATCTATTTACTCGGCGTAACATTCTCTTTCACATTATAGAAACAAATTGGGCTTACTTTACGGTTTTATCTTTTTTAATTAAAAAAAGTAAGTGTTTGTAAGACCGCTGCACAAATACGGTGTGATAAAAATATTGCAACAATATCCATTTTATTCTCTAGGGTCTCTGCTTAAAAGAAAAAAAAAAAAAATTATATATATATATATATATATATATATATATATATATATATATATATATATATATATAGTTTGGGGTTCCAAGTAATTTCCTAATGATTTTAACTTGTAAACAAGTGTCAGAAAAAGGCCCGGTTCAGAACTTTTAACTTGTTTTGAGGTCTGTGCCCGTTCAGAAGACGTCACCTTGTCCCTATGACAATTTGATTTTGAAAATGTTGGGTTGTTGTGGAAACAAGGATTGCTGATAAAGCTTCAATGGAGATACCTTTTTCTCATGATAACACTTACAGGAGTGAATTTCCCTTACTATGGGTAGATTTCCTCTCACTTCCTCTTGTCTCCCTGGATTTCAAGTATAAGTTGTATGCAAGTTGGATATTTGTAACTCAGGGACTGCCTGTATGAGGGCAGCAAAGAGTTTAGCTGATCCACCCGAAGATCCCCTCCAGGATATCCATAACCAGGACATGGTGCGTCTCTTCTGACCCTTACATCAACTGGGTTGCCTTAAGTCCAGAATCATCTTCAACATATTCATAATCACCATACTCCTGATTTAAGTGCACCATGATGCTATCAATGTTTGACAGATGCCCGGACTATTAAGGGATGAAATATTGGGCCAGATCTGGGTTCTCTACTGGGATGGTTTTGGGCCATTATGCATGCATGACTTCCAGAGTCTGCCCTTTAAGCAGAAGTTGTTTTGATTTGGCGAATGCATGCTGTTTATACGACCCATCAGGTTCCATGTGCAGCTGTAAATCACTTACAGACAGTTTTGGTCTCACATGCGCAGGGTTTAGTGCAAGGGCCCCTATAGGTGTGCATGTATGGATGAGTGTGATTGTCTGCAGCAGTCAGTTCACGGTGTGGTCTTTCTACAGGCTGTAGACTTTTTAGCCACAATTTTATGTCTGTTTCACCTTACTTTTGATTCTGATTCAAATAAAGATTAAAGTTTTGCCCTCTTAACCTGAGTTGAGCCTTCCTTTTGCAACATTTTCTTGGGGAGACCCATGGGGTTTATGTGTCACCCCTACCACCCCCCCCCCCCCACCCCCGTTATATAATGTTTAACCTCAGAATCATACACTATTCTCAGTATTATTAAAGAGTCTTTCCTGACACACTTACATGTTTTGGCTAGAGTTGTAACTATACATATCTGCCGGGCTGGCTTAGGTTTGATTTTCTAGTGGTCCTTCAGTTAAGCTCAACAAATAGACAGCCTAAAACCCAACACTTAACTTTGCAATTAAACATGATTACCGGAAATGCCAGTGTGATCGGAAGCATCTTCAGGAAAGGAACCTCTCTGTATCGGAGATCTCCCCAGCTGGTGTCGTCGCTCCCCGGCCTCCTGCCACCTACCGCCATCGCCTTTTTCACCAGTTGAATCATTCCTTGTTCTGTTAAAAGCCTGTGTTCGTCTTTCCCTCCAGTTATCAGAGTTACTTCTCTGCTCTTCCACAGACCACCTTTTCCCTTCATCTTTATGATTCGTACCTGCTCGCCCACCTGGGCTGAAATTTTTGAACATGTTCTGAGAAGTCCCATTTCTGGGACTGCTGCTGTAAGGAATAGGTTTAGACTTTGGAATATCTAGCTTCCTTCCTAGGCTGTTACCATGGCAATCATGGGCCAAATAGGACTGCTTTCCAGGACTTCTTTTAAAATCCTCTTCATCCATGAAACCCCTGTTTTTGACTCGCTTGGCAGCATCTCCCATTTTAAAGAGTTAGTCTAAGATCGTGCCTGAAAGAAATTTAAAAAATAAAGAGCAACAACCTGTTTATTATTATGCACTTTCACACAACAGGCACATATGATGTACACAGCAACAAAAGCATGACAGCTGGATTATAAAAAGGAGTAGGTAAAGCTTTTAAAATTTTGTATTTGATGAGGCAGGTCTTTGTTTAAATTTTTGTTCATCTCTGTAAAAAACCTGAATTTTTGTACTTACCATAAAATCTTTTTCTCTGAAGTTCGACAGACGCAGCTCCATATCTTCTTTAGACCATTGGGTTATGCTCCTCCAATCAGGAATAGGACATTAGGCAGGAAAAAGCTTTACCACCCCACACACTCTGCTACAGCAGCCAGTTTTGTTCATTGCAATCAGTGTTTAGAACCCCCTACACACTAAAAAACAGAGGGGCAGGTGCTGCGTCTGTTGAACTTCAGAGAAAAAGGGTTTTACGGCAAGTACAAAAATCCAGTTTTCTCTATCGTTTGACAGATGCAGGTCCATATCTTTAGACCATTGGGTTGTCCCAAAGCAGTATTTTCATGAGGGGCGGGAAGACCTACACAAAAGAAGAACGTTCACCCCCCAAAAGCTAAACGTAGCCAACCAGGTAATAAGGAGCGCAACCAGGAACAACTGGCACTCACCTAGCAAAAACACACACCCTCAAAGAGAACAAAAAGTTTCTTTTTAAACAGTAGCCTGCAAAACCTTGCGGCCAAAGGAGGCATCCGAACATGCCAACACATCAACTTTGTAGAATTTTGTGAACGTATGCACAGACAACCAAGTTGCCGCTTTGCAAACTTGCATCACCGATGCCTGATGGCGAAAAGCCCAAGAGGCACTCATCACTCTAGAAGAATGCTCCTTCACTGGGCAAGGAGGCACTTGATCCTTCAACGAATAAGCCTGAACAACCGTCTGCCTGATCCACCTGGAAATGGTCACAGCCAATCCCTTACGTGGTCCCTCAGTAAGGACAAAAAAAAGAGCATCTGACTTTCTGAAAGACTCAGTAGCTGCCAGGTAAACCCTGATCGCCCAAACCATATCCAAAGAATGCAAGGCAATTTTCTTAGGATGCTTGGGACAGAGTGAAGGCAGCATGAGGTCTTCATGCAAATGAAAATCAGAAACCACTTTAGGGAGAAGAGATTGATTTGGTCGGAGTACCACTTTATCTCTGTGGACCACCAGATAAGATGAATGGCAGGACAACACCACAAATTCAGACATCCTGTGGGCAGAAGGGATTGCCTTCATGGTCTCAGAAGGTTGCCTTTTTGGTGGCTGAGGAATCTCCAGAATGTTCTCAAAAAAGCAAGCTTCTGAGACGAGGCAGAGGAATCTCCCAAATGTTCTAAAAAAAAAAAAAAAAAAAAAAAAAAAAAAAAAAAAGAGGCTTTTGAAGAACAGATACCAGATTTAGATCCCACGGAGGTAGCGGGAACCGCCTCGGAGGAGCTATATGGCGCACTCCCTGAATGAAGGTACGAATCAAGGCATGCGTAGCTAACGGGCGTTGAAAATATATCGCTGTTCAACCCTTTTCTACAAAAAGGCCAAAACCCTAGAATCAGAAAACAAGCGAGGGTGCACCTTTAGTGATTCGCACCACAAAATGTACGATGATATATTTTCCGGGAAGTCACATTCCTAGACTTCAAGAGCGTAGGAATCACAGAGTCAGAAAGACCTCTATCCCTCAACACCTGGCTTTCAACAGCCATGCCATTCAAGCCAGCGACTGTAAAGCAGGATGGAAGATTGGACCTCGAGACAGCAGATCTTCCCTGAGGGGGAAGTCTCCAAGGAGCATCGGCGACCAACCTTACTAGGTCTGCATACCAAGACCGGCCAAGTCTGGAGCCACCAGAATGACTGGAATCCCTTCCCCCTCTATTCTGCATAGAAGCCTTGGCAGAAGAAGTTTCAGCAGAGGAAAGGCATAAATCAGCCGATACCGACCCAAGGAGCCACCGATGCATCTGTGGCGTCGGCCATAGAACCTAGAGATCTGGCTACGAACCTCTGTACCTTCTTGAGACGCGAAGCAAAAACAGATCGACCTCGAGTGTCCCCTACCTGACACACAGGAGATAAACACCTCCGGGTGTAGGGCCCACTCCCCTTGATCCAACACCTGACTAGGGGAGCTGCATCCAGGGACGCATCACACCAGGGCTTGAACCATTTGGTCCATTAGTTCCAGCACCGCTGGGGGGAGCTGTTCAGCTTCCAAGTTACCTCTTAGTAACTTCACCCATTCAGTAATCGTCTGACACCATGACATTCACAAATATTGGTTTCAAAAATGGAACCCACCAGCACGTGCAGATGGCGGGAGAGAGACTCCACTCTCCTATCCAAAGGATCTGTGAAGGCCAGGGATTCTTCCCTCAGAACCACAGTAGACATATTCAGCCTGGAAACTGGGTGATCCCACCTTAGGTGGCACGGTCCACCTAGTGGAAACTGCAGCTGCAAAAGGATGACGACGTTTAAAGCACTTAGGAACTACTAGCATGTGCTTGATGCAACGCCATTGTTCATTGACAATATCATCAAAAAGTTCCAGACAAGGAAACACCTTGCCCGATTTTCGGGATTTGCGGACACAACTGCGAACCCGATGCTGTCAATTCATCTGAAACAAAGGGCTCCCACCAATGCACGTTCCCGCGTGGCGACGGATGAGGACAGGTCCTCTTCACCATCAGAATGCGAAGACACTGACCCCTCAGGGTGGGGTTTGTCTGCGGCGGCCAAGTCTGCCTCAAAATTTGAGGAAACTACAGAGGGAGGCGAAGGCAGAGGGCGTTTGCGGCTAGCAATGCTTTTACACACAAAATCTACCTTCAAACACAAAGCTTTCCAAGACTGACAGAAGTTTCCGCAGCCACTCTTAGGGGTCTGTAGGTGAAATAGTACCCTGGGACTCGATTACACTGATATGAAAAAAATGCAGTGTCACTAAAAGTCACTAAATCGTGATCCCACCGCTAAATTAGCAGTATACCTAGTACCAATCTAATACAAGCCAAGCCGATAAGAGTGGGTAAGTAAAACCTACAGGGGACCCCAGAAAACATTACCAGACCGCTCAGGAGACTGCCAGTACGTTCTTGTGAAAAGTAAAATGTTCCTTCACAGGAAATGACAAGCCTAGCCTGTCATAGATCGATTTCTTAGGTTACATGCCATTCACCTGTCCAGCATTGTGGACTACAAGAAAATGGCCGCTCCATGCATTCCTATGGGGAGCTAACAAAAAATGGCTGCCCATGCATTTCAACAGGAGAATAGAAAGCATGAACCTACAGCAAAATGGCGGCCTTACGGCACGCCATGCAGTCTCCCTGACCCCCCAAAGAGGACAAACAAGAGACATCAGAGGGTCCCTAGGAAGGGACCCCGCCAGGACAAGGCTCTCCCCAAAGAAAAAAGCTGCCGCAATTTTTCTGCCCCCCCCCCCCGGAGGAAGGGCCTACAAAAAAAAAAAAAAAAGACTTGGGGGAGGGGGCAGGCCTACTATCCCAGAGGCCAGGGGAACTGAGGAGCCCCAAGGGTCCGACAGGGAGGGGGCCCACATCCACCGAGAATGCCAGAGGATTGGGGGGGACAGTATTACTCACAATACCATGGTACCAGGTGAGCGCCACTCAGCACAGACCACCACCTTCCACCTGGGATGGGGGTGCTGCCAGCCAGGGGGGTACGCTGCGACTGAGGGCGTTCCAGCAAGACTTGTCCACTCGCAGGCTCGTCTCTATCGGGGCTCTGTCAGTGTGAGGCCTAGTTCTGGACTATAACCTGCTCACGCTCATTGGCCAGGCTGGGAGACCATAAGGATCTAGAATATTAAGTCTGAAACCACAGCTGGCTGTTGCTTGTAGTTCCCCAGGAACTCTAACTAGTGGAGGAAAAAAAAAAAATCCAAACTAGGTAGAAACAAACTGGCTGCTGTAGCAGAGTGTGTGGGGTTATGCCTGCAGGGACAGCCCCCATAGAGGTGGTAAAGCTTTTTCCTACCTAGTGTCCTATTCCTGATTGGAGGAGCATAACCCAATGCTCTAAAGATGATATGAAGCTGCATCTGTCGATGGATAGAGAAATGTAAAGTTTCTCCAATGCGTAACAGCATATACATACTGGTGCATTGAGGGGACATTTTCAATGGCATCCCAACACTACTAGAACACAAACCTTTGAGTATCCACATATGCAAAAGGAATACAGGTCCTCTGATGCAGTTTTTTTTAGCCTCTATGTACGCTGCACAGGTAATCATTCCCCAGTACTAGGGACAAACAGGAGTGCTGCAGAACCTGGACGCAGGGGTGGAAGAGGTGAAAGTGGCAGGGTACAAGGTAAAGAGACAAACTTGGATCGTTCATCACTAAAGTAAGGCACCACGGGAGGTCAATTGTTCCTTGCAAAAGTGGCCCTCTTAATGTGCAAGTATTGCGTGTACTTGCACACTATGGCAAAAGCCCATCCCACGCAGAAGAGACAGCTCGAGAATGAATATTTTCCAAAAAAAAAAAATAAAAAAAAGGTTTTTAGAAAGCTGGGATGCTGTGGGAAAAAAAAAAAAAAAAAAGACAAAAACAGAGTGTAATGCTTTGGAAATCTCCAACTCATTTTATTTACAATAGAAGACATGAAATGTACCATTTTAAGAATAAATAGGGTATATCTTGAAATTGTCAGCAACAGGTCTCAAAGTTGGGACAGGGCAACAAAGCTGACAAAGTGGTACTAACAGGAAAAAGCTGGAAGCATATTTTGCAACTAACTGGGTTACTTGGTAATAGGTCAGTAACACGATTGGGTATAAAAAGAATCTTAGACAGTCAGGGTGCCTCAGAAGTAACGATGGGCAGAGGTTCACCAATCTGTGCAACCTGCCTCTAAAAATTGTCGAAGAATTTCAGAATAATGTTCCTCGATGTAAAACTGCAGACTTTATAAATATATTTATCTACAGTACAGATCAACAAATGATTGAAAATCTGGAATAATCTGTACAAGGGACAAGGCTGAAAGGCAATATTTGATGTCCGTGATCTTTTGGCATACCAGCAATACATTCAAAAGCCTGCATCTCTGATGGTATATGGGGGGGGGGGGGGTGTCATCTATTTTCGTAATCGATTAATCGGTCAGCTGATTAGTTGTCCTGCATACAGAATGCATTATTTGTTTACATATCAGAAAATACAGTGCAACACACATACAGCTCAGTACACCGTCCATACATGTCAGTAGATGACAGAGAACTTGTGAATGTGTGAGGAGCAATGCCTCATGGGAAATGTAGTCCTGGGCAAGAGAAGGAACCAAGTGATTCTAAAGGCAGAGGTTTTTTAACCTTGATATAGGGACACTCTGTACAGTACTATACTTTGCTGCTTCCTATAGGGGCACTTTGAAGGCAGGAGAAGCCAGAAGTGCCGGGGGGGGGGGCGCAGAAGAGGAGAATCAGTGCTGCTCTGTGAAAAATCATAACACAGAGGATAAATATGACAAGATTTTTGTTAAAAAGAAAAAAATCCAAAGATTACAATCACTTTAAGGGCTCTGTGCAGGGTAGATGAGCATCTGAACCCAGAGAAGGTGGAGGCCGATAGACTAGAGGTGATATAAGGCATTACAATTACATTTTAAAGTAAAAGTTTACTAGTATTGTGCATTATACTGTATTTAAAATGATTATATCCATGAAAAAAAAAAAAAAGTCTCAGCTTTTAGTACTACTTTATTATATAAAATGTTATTTCTCCCCTCCACCCTTCATATACTTTCATGTCTGACTCCCAGTTAAAATATCCTGCATATCCGACTTCTGGGCATATTTTTTTTATATACATACACATGAGAAAAAAAAAAGCATGCTGTTGCTACTAAATGTCTTCTGCTGCCCATACATGTATTGGATTTTTGGACAAAAATATTTGCATCTATATTTGTTCAAAAATGATTTGTATATTGTTGAATGGACGAGTGTTGTTTGAAAATTCCACTTGCTTTTAACAATAAATTTTAAAATGAATATAACTTCTGAGCAAAAACCACATACACTATTTGAAGATTTGTTTGATCGAGAAGTTTTCTATTCTGTTCCTTCAAATTTTCCTGTCACTGTGGTTGACACCGGACACCAAATACACTAATGGTTAGAAAAATCGGATGAATGTTTTTAAAAATTTTCTAAAAAAAAAAAAATGTAGTTTGTGTACGGCCAGCATAAGTGACAGCAGGCGCAGGGAGCTTGTATCAAGCTACCTGCCTATTAATAAGGGAGTCTATCATGAATATTATATACCAATCCGGTCTGAAAATTTGCAAAACAATGTTTTAGGTCTTTTAAAAATCTTGATCTCGGAGTCTGATATGTACCACATTTAAACCTCTAATACTACATATATCTGTTTCAGAGTGGATTAAATATCCAACTATATAGCTGGCTATTTATATGTACCACTACATATAGATATTCAAGAATATTAACTAAATTATACACTTTTTTTTTTAGGTTTTTATCCGATTAGTCGATCAAAGCAATAATCGGCCAACTAATCGATTATGAAAATAATCGTTAGTTGCAGCCCTACATTCTTCCCTGTGTAAGAATGGAGATCAGACGGTTCTACTATGTAATACCGTTGATCTCTGTTCTTACACTAGTAGCCACAGCCAATCACAGTTAGAAACCCCCCCCCCAGGACACACTTAACCCCTCCCTCTAAAATAAAGAGAACTCCTTCACTGCCAGTGTAATTTTTACAGTAACAGTGCATATGTATAGCACTGATTACTGCAGTAATGTCACTGGTAACCCCAAAAGTGTCAAAAATGTCAGTCAAGGGTCGGATCTGTCCGCCGCAATGTCACAGTCCCGCAAAAAAAAAAAAAAAAAAAAAAAAACGCAGATCGCCGCCATTACACGTTAAAAACAAAAATGACAAAAATTGCGTTTTCTAACAAAGGGAAAGATAACTTTTGCGCAAACCAATCAAAATACGCTTTTTGCAATTTTTTTTACCAAACATATGTAGCATTATACAAATTGGCCGAAAATGTTAAATTTTGATTTTTACTTTTTTTTTGGGAAATTCATATAAAAAAAATGTGAAAAATATTGTTATTTTTGAAAAATTAAACGCTCCTTTTGTTTATAGCGCATGATAAAAAATTGCACAGGTGATCAAATACCATCAAAAGAAAGCTCTGTTTGTGGGAAAAAAAGGACGTCAAATTTGTTTAGGTACAGCGTCGCATGACCGCGCAATTGTCCGTTAAAGTCACGCAGTGCCGAAACGCAAAATAGGCCCTGGTCAGGAAGGGGGTAAAATCTTCCAGGACTTAAGTGGTTAATGTGTTACGTAGCTATACCTGCAAAAGGGGCCAGCCTGAAGTCATCGAGCAGGACTTTTCTGACTAACGTTCCCCTTTACAATCACTTTAAAGGCTTTAAAAATAAATATACATACACACATGTACATACATACATACATACATACACACATACATACATACACACACAGTGCCTTGCGAAAGTATTCGGCCCCCTTGAACTTTGCAACCTTTTGCCACATTTCAGGCTTCAAACAAAGATATAAAACTTGTCATTTTTTGTGAAGAATCAACAAGTGGGACACAATCATGAAGTGGAACGAAATTTATTGGATATTTCAAACTTTGTTAAATAAAAAACAGAAAAATTGGGCGTGCAAAATTATTCAGCCCCTTTACTTTCAGTGCAGCAAACTCTCTCCAGAAGTTCAGTGAGGATCTCTGAATGATCCAATGTTGACCTAAATGACTAATGATGATAAATAGAATCCACCTGTTTGTAATCAAGTCTCCGTATAAATGCACCTGCACTGTGATAGTCTCAGAGGTCAGTTTAAAGCGCAGAGAGCATCATTGAGAACAAGGAACACACCAGGCAGGCCCGTGATACTGTTGTGGAGAAGTTTAAAGCCGGATTTGGATACAAAAAGATTTCCCAAGCTTTAAACATCCCAAGGAGCACTGTGCAAGTGATAATATTGAAATGGAAGGAGTATCAGACCACTGCAAATCTACGAAGACCTGGCCGTCCCTCTAAACTTTCAGCTCATACAAGAAGACTGATCAGAGATGCAGCCAAGAGGCCCATGATCACTCTGGATGAACTGCAGAGATTTACATTTGAGGTGGGAGACTCTGTCCACAGGACAACAATCAGTCGTATACTGCACAAATCTGGACTTTATGGAAGAGTGGCAAGAAGAAAGCCATTTCTTAAAGATATCCATAAAAAAGTGTAGTTTAAAGTTTGCCACAAGCCACCTGGGAGACACACCAAACGTGAAAGAAGGTGCTCTGGTCAGATGAAACCAAAATCAAACTTTTTGGCAACAATGCAAAACGTTATGTTTGGCGTAAAAAGCAACACAGCTCATCACCCTAAACACACCATCCCCACTGTCAAACATGGTGGTGGCAGCATCATGGTTTGGGCCTGCTTTTCTTCAGCAGGGACAGGGACGATGGTTAAAATTGATGGGAAGATGGATGGAGCCAAATACAGGACCATTCTGGAAGAAAACCTGATGGAGTCTGCAAAAGACCTGAGACTAGGACGGAGATTTGTCTTCCAACAAGACAATGATCCAAAACATAAAGCAAAATCTACAATGGAATGGTTCACAAATAAACATATCCATGTGTTAGAATGGCCAAGTCAAAGTCCAGTCCTGACTCCAATCGAGAATCTGTGGAAAGAACTGAAAACTGCTGTTCACAAACACTCTCCATCCAACCTCACTGAGCTTGAGCTGTTTTGCAAGGAGGAATGGGCAAAAATTTCAAACTGATAGAGACATACCTCAAGCGACTTACAGCTGTAATCGTAGCAAAAGGTGGCGCTACAAAGTATTAACTTAAGGGGGCTGAATAATCTTGCACGCCCAATTTTTCAGTTTTTTATTTGTTAAAAAAGTTTGAAATATCCAATAAATTTCGTTCCACTTCATGATTGTGTCCCACTTGTTGTTGATTCTTCACAAAAAAATTAGTTTTATATCTTTATGTTTGAAGCCTGAAATGTGGCAAAAGGTCGCAGATTTCAAGGGGGCCGAATACTTTCCCAAGGCACTGTATATATATTTTATTATTATTAGTAGTAGGTTAAACTTACTTGCTCCGTGCAGTTGGTTTTATACAGAGTGGCCTTGATCTTCCTCTTCTGGGGTCCCTCTTCTGTGTTCCTGGCCCCTCCCTCCTGTTAAGTGCCCCCACAGCAAGCCACTTGCTGCAATGGCACCGAGCTAAGTCACAGCTCCTTGTGTCCATTCAGATACAGAGCTGCAACAGGGCTCGCCCACTCTGACTGGCTGACTGATTTTGATTGACCACAGCGGGATCCAATCGCACCGTGCTGCTGTCTCATCCAATGAGGATGGGAGTCCCAGGCAGCTGTGACACTCCAAAAACATCGCTGGACAAAGATGGACTTAAGTATAGGGGGGTGCTGCTGCACACAAGGTTTTTTGATCTTAAAGAGGAAGTAAATCCTCCTCCGACACTTTTACCTATAGGTAAGCCTATGATCAGGCTTACCTATAGGTACTGTAAATATCTCCTAAACATGTACCGTTTAGGAGATATTTACCTTACATGCAGCAAGACATCACTGGCGCATGCGCTCTGAAGGAACGGCCGCTGGTGCCGTTCCTTCAAAGCCCCGTGCCGTGACCGTCGGCTCACGCGCGCGTGGGAGTGACGTCACCGCGGCTCCGGGCAATCAGATGGCCGGATGCCGCGATCCCGGAAGACGGGCGATTGGACATATCGCCTGTCATAGAGGTGAGTGGATGGCACGGCGGGGGCTCGTTCTAAGGTAAGGATTTCATAATAAGCTAGTATGCGATGCATACTAGCTCATTATGTGTTTCTCTTTCAGCTTGTAAAAAAAAAAAAAAAAAAAAAAATAACTGAGTTTACAACCTCTAATGAATAAGATTAAAAAAAAAAAAAGCTTCTGCCTTTAAAATCAAATTAAAGTGGCATTAAACCCTCCTATTCTTAACAGCTAAGGAAACTGCTTCTGTTTTATTTGCAAATGCCAAGGTGCTGCACATGTAATCAGTTATGACATCAGCCATTTGATGGTGTGACTGTTTGGTTAAAGAAACCAGTAAATGTGACAGCAGTCCCCGCATTCCAGGAATATGAATAATAATACATATGAAGAAAACACCTTCATAATAACCTCTCATAGCCCTTCCTCTGTAGACTTGCAGTAAGCCATTATTCTTTGGCATGCTGCAAGACAGGAATGACACATTTACATCTACTTTGTAGACTGAAGAGTGATCTGCATTCAGACCCACCCACATTAGCTCCCAAAACTGCTACAATGAGTCACATAACCCACCCTGAAACTACAGAGGCTCAAAGCATGATGGGACATGTAGTATCAAGACTGGTTAAAAAAAGAAACTAAGTCAAAGAACTTTGAAATTCAGCCAGGAGGAGTGACATCACAGACACACAAACTTGCTTTTTACAGCTAAGTAAGGTAAGATACAGATAAAATGACAGTGGGGTTGTGATTCTTTTACACGCACAATGCATCTGTTTTGAGGAGGGAAAGCTGGAGTTCTGCTTTAACCACCTTCCCACCCGGCCACTGTACATATATGGCCGGGTGGGAGTCTCGTCCTTCTGATCGGACGTTCCCGAACTTCCTGCAGAAGGCGAGAGATCGCACCGCCACGGGCACACGCAGCGGCGCAATCTCGATGTGCCTGTGTCCTCGGACACATAGCAACAAGTTGTGGCAGGAGGGCCCTGTGATTGGCCCTCCTGATCACATGACGGTTGTGTCCAATCACAGCCGTCATGTAATATAAATACAGCCGTTGTAACGGCTTTGATCTCTTCTTCTCCTCACACAGATCCTGTCAGTGAGGAGAAGAAGAAACAAATCTGTACTGCAGCCAGGGGATCAGTGAGCTTGTAGCATTTTTTTTTGCCAATTACACACTGATCACCCTGCTAGCGTCCCCAAAACAGTGTCCCCAACACCGATCTAAACATCTGTCCATGATTATCAGGTGCACATCTGCCCGCGACCATCCAGCGCACATCTGTCCGCGACCATCCAGCGCACATCTGTCCGCGACCATCCAGCGCACATCTGTCCGCGACCATCCAGCGCACATCTGTCCGCGACCATCCAGCGCACATCTGTCCGCGACCATCCAGCGCACATCTGTCCGCGACCATCCAGCGCACATCTGTCCGCGACCATCCAGCGCACATCTGTCCGCGACCATCCAGCGCATATGTCACCTGTCCCAGTGAACATCTGCCGCATCTCAGTTCATGTCACACATCTGTCCCAAAAATCATCTGTGCACATCTGTCCACATGGCTAAAAAATTATATAGCTGCGAGGAGGCTCTCCATATTCTCCAGAGTATGTCGGATGAGAGTAGCGTGGAATTCTCTCCGTCAGACTCGCATAGCGAGTATGAGCCAGTACAAAGCAGTGGCTCTGAAATGGAAACGGAGGAGGACAGAATCCTAACAAAGAGGCTCAGGAGATTTGAGCAGGTGCAGGCTTCAACCAACAGGGCAACACATCCTGAGGCATCCACCAGCAGCGCAACAACTCCTGAGGCATCCACCAGCAGCGCAGCACTCCACGTCCACGATTATAAGCAGGCATCCACCAGCAGTTCTGCAAGTCCTTGTGCAGTGGCAAGCGCAAGCAGGGCATCATTCCTACATGACAGGCCAGCTGCTGGTAACGGAGCGTCCCAACCACAACAAGGCAGGGCCCATACTAGCATCCCGGATGTTCTATTATATCCTACATGGCTGCCCGATACTTCAGCAGAACTTGTAATTCCCCCTTTTACAGCACAGACAGGCCCTGAAATACAATCGGATAATGTACCCCACTTTATTATTTTCATTTGTTTTTCACGGATGATCTGCTGAACTACATCGTGGAGCAGTGTAATCTGTACGCCAGCCAACATATTGCCAGCAATCCCGATTCATCCTATGCCCGCCCTTTTGTTTGGAAACCCCCAACCATGAAAGAATTTAAAAAATTTTCCTTGGACTGACCCTCAACATGGGTCTGACAAAAAAAAAAAATAGAACTCCATTTCTACTGGTCTACCCTACCTTGCCATCATATGCCAGTCTACTCCTCTTTGATGCCCAGAACCAGTTATGAAATGATAATGCGATATTTACATTTCAACTACAATACCCAGTGCCTCCCTCGAATCATCCAAATTATGATAGATTATTCAAAATTCGGCCCCTAATCAATTTTTTTTTGCTCCAGCTTCAAGCAAATGTTTACCACTTCACCGGAAGGCTTGGAATAAAATACCTCCCAAGTAAATGGGCCAAATATGGGGTAAAGTTTTACAGGGTATGCGACAGGGCCACGGGCTACATCTACGATTTCCAAATTTATGAGGGAAAGGACAGTCAGCTAAACCCCTCTGAGTGCCCTACCTATATGGGGACAAGGGGCAAAATCGTCTGGCAGCTGATAGAACCACTGTTTGGGAAGGGTTACCATGTATATGTAGACAATTTCTACACAAGTCTCCCACTTTTCCTGCCATCTCTACCTGAAAAAGACCTGCGGGACAGCATGGTCCAATCACAAGGGCTTCCACAGAGATTAATCACCCAAAAATTAAATCGGGGGGAAAAAGCCAGTATGCATAATGAAGGGTACTAGCTCTGAGGTGTAGAGATAAAAAGGGACGTCTACATCCTTTCCACAATACACGACGACACCCTGGTGGAACTTCAGACAAGACGAGGTCCCATCCAGAAGCGAAAAAGCATTCATGAATATAACCTATTCATGAGGGGGGGGGGGGGGGTGGATATGAGCAACCAGCTGATACAGCCCTACTTGGCCACCAGGAGATCACTGTTCTGGTATAAAAAAAAGTCACCATTTATATAATTCAGCTAGCCTTGTTCTATTCTTATGTTTTATTTTTCCAAGTGTACCCAAGGATCCCTAAACTATCTAAAATTTCAAGGAGGACGTTATGACCCTTCTCTATCCCCATGGCCATCCCCCTGAACAAATTCGCTGATGCATTAGCCAGACTTCATGAAAGGCACTTCCCGGATACCCTCCCTCCTACCCACACAAGCCGCAAACCCCCAAAAAAGTGTTGTGTATGTTCAAGTAGAGGAATTTGCCGCGACACCCGATACTACTGTCCCTAATGTCCCTCCCAGCCAGGCCTCTGTATTGTAGGGTGCGATCGTGTTTATCACATTCAGTAGACTATTAGTATAGTAAAGACATTTTCCACGATCTGCTATTTCTGTGTATGACCCGGACTGTTTATCGACTATGCCTCTGCCAACCATGTTTCTGCCTAACACGTGAATTGATCTCACCTGTTGAATGACCATGCTTTTTGCCTGCCTCCTGGAACTGATTGTTTGCCCTGCCACTGTACTATTCAACACAGGGGTCTCACACAGGTGAGGGGCTCCAGAATAGAATTTCCGAGTGGAGAAAACTTTTTTCCCCAGGGTTGTTTTCTCGGATTAGGGTCTGGAGACTCGGAGGCTTCAAAGAGATTTGGGTGGGAGAAGCCTCTACCCCTGTCCTCAGGTCTTACCTGACCAAGGCCCCCAAGCCTTATAGTGCTGCCTGCTGCCACCTGAACTGGCCATGCCTCTAGAGGCCTGTCACATAAACTGGCCATGCCTCTAGAGGCCTGTCACATAAACTGGCCATGCCTCTAGAGGCCTGCCACATAAACTGGCCATGCCTGCCACCTGAACTGGCCATGCCTGCCACCTGAACTGGCCATGCCTGCCACCTGAACTGGCCATGCCTATGCCTGCCACCTGAACTGGCCATGCCTATGCCTGCCAACTGAACTGGCCATGCCTATGCCTGCCAACTGAACTGGCCATGCCTATGCCTGCCAACTGAACTGGCCATGCCTATGCCTGCCAACTGAACTGGCCATGCCTATGCCTGCCAACTGAACTGGCCATGCCTATGCCTGCCAACTGAACTGGCCATGCCTATGCCTGCCAACTGAACTGGCCATGCCTATGCCTGCCAACTGAACTGGCCATGCCTATGCCTGCCAACTGAACTGGCCATGCCTATGCCTGCTAACTGAACTACTGCCAGGACCAATACTTTGGCATATCCTTGCCTGCTGCCTGGAAAATTCCTGAACATCTCCATTGGCTATCTGAACCAATGCTTTTCCTGTGCTGGGACAGTATTCCTGCCTTCTAAAAACAGAGGTAATCATTTTTCTTACCCTTTGCTCCGCAGAATGTATTTTGGGGTGTAATTCTTGATATATCCATGCTATGTGTTAGAAGCCTGAAGGTGCTACTTGGATGTTGGGCCTCTGTATGTGGCCAGACTGTGGAAAAGTCTCACATGTGGTATTGTCATTCTCAGGAGGAGTAGCAGAATGTATTTTAGGGTGTCTTTCTTGGTATGTACATGCTATGTATGAGAAGTATTTTAGAAATTGACAACTTTGTGTAAAAAAAAAAAAAAAAAAAAAAAAATAGGTTTTCATTTTCTTTCCACATTTTTCAAAAATTTGTGGAAAAAAAATGACATGCTCAAAAGACTCATTATGCCTCATAGAATATACATTGGGGCGTTTTCTTTTCAAAATGGGGTCATTTTGTGGATAATTTCATTGTCCTGGTGCTCCAGGGCCTTCAAAAATTTGAGAGGTACTCAGGAAATGAAATGTGTAATTTATGCCTTTAGAGCGCCTGACAGTGCTACTTGGATGTTGGGCCCCTGTATGTGGCCAGGCTGTGGAAAAGTCTCACACATGTGGTATCGCCATACTCAGGAGGAGTAGCAGAATATATTTTTGGGGGTAATTGTACTATGTATGCCATGTGTGAGAAATACCTTGTTAATATAACAATTTTGTGAAAAAAATAAAATAAATAAAAAAAATCTTCATTACCAAAACTATTGTGGCCAAAAAATTGCAACTTCAAAAAACTCACTATGCCTCTTACTAAATACCTTGGACTGCCCTCTTTACAAAAAGGGGTAATTTGGGGGGTATTTGTACTCTCCTGACATTTTAGGACCTGAAGAAATGATAGGTAGACAGTACATCAGGACTGATCAATTTTCAATGATACGTAGCCTAGCTTGTGGGCTTTATAACTTCCACACAAACCTATTTTCATACACTTACCAGGATTTTTTTTTACCAAAGACATGTAGCAAAATACATTCTGGCCTAAATGTATGACAAAATTAGATTTTATTGGATTTCTTTTAAAACAGACAATAGAATTTTTTTTTTTTTTTCACTATTTTTCCGCTTGTATAAAAAAAAAAAAAAAAATTGAGCGGTGAATAAATACCACCAAAAGAAAGCTCTATTTGTGTGAACAAAATTATAAAAAGTTCATTTGGGTACAGTGTAGCATGACTGAGTAATTGTGATTCAAAGTGCCGAGAGCACCGAAAGCTGAAAATTGGTCTGGGAAGGAAGGGGGTTTAAGTGCCCAGTATTGAGGTGGATAAAGAATCTGGGGCAAGTATGAAAGTTACTGAAACCCACTGACATACCATTGGTATTATATGCAGTCAGCAAACACCATTTTCACCAGTTTTCTTCCTCTAGAATCCTAATGAGGTGGCTATGCAAACAGATGTTCAGAGTTGCTATTTGCATAACCATAGAACTCCGTATTGGCTGACATGTTGCTGAGGCACCAGGCATTGCACGGAGAGCTTAGGCAGCATGAGGAGGAGAAGAATCTCATCCTACTACTAGTATGCGAGGTCAGCTTATGAGGTTAGGTTTAACTGCTGTAACAACCTGAAAAAAAAAAAAAAAACTCACCTGAAATTGGGCTTCTCTGGTGTGTACATACTGACATTTTCTAAACATCTGACCCTGCCTCCCCAAGCGACACAGACTAGTGAGGCCAAATACAATAGGGATAGGCCATTGGTTAGGACTGGGGGGGGGGGGGGGGTCATGCCCTCAATTGAAGTGGTTCTAAAGGTAGTTTTTTTTACCTTAACCACTTGCCGGCCGCCGCAAGTACATATACTGCGGCGGTCAGCCCCGTGCAGGCAAAGCGATGTATCCCTACGTCACTCGCTCCCGCGCGGCGGTTTTCCCGCTGATGACCTGGGTTCAGAACCGATCAGTCATCAGGTCCAGGCCAATGATATTTGGCATGGACCTGTTGATCGGTCCTGCCCAATCAGATTCTGTTCTGTGCCTGTGTAATGTAAAACACAGGCACAGAAAAGACCCGCTCTCCCCTCCCATGATCCTTTTTGGATTCATCGAGAGGAGAGAGCAGATCTAACTGAGTACTGCACCAAGCACACCCACTTCGATAGGCACATTTAACCCCTGATCGCCCCCCCCCCCCCCAGTTAACCCCTAC
The DNA here is from genome assembly GCF_965119305.1 of Pelophylax lessonae. Lineage (NCBI taxonomy): Eukaryota > Metazoa > Chordata > Amphibia > Anura > Ranidae > Pelophylax > Pelophylax lessonae. The sequence goes on along the minus strand of NC_138768.1, from coordinate 349,659,181 downwards.
ACCCCCTGTCACAACACACACTGTATACAGTATATAGCATTTTCCTATATACCCGTACAAGTGTGACTTGTGACCAGGTTTAGCGCTTGCGGCCGTTCCTTTTAGATTTAGGGTCCCCGCCACCCCCCATAAAGATTTAACCCCCTGATCACCCCCAGTTAACCCCTTCCCCCGTCACATTGCACACTATACACATGTAATATAGTGGTTTACTGTATTTTTGTATTAGTGCGATTGTGACTTGAGTTAGCGCTAGCAAATTTTCTGTCCCAAGTAGGTTTAGCGCAGATCCCCGGCGCATAGTTAGAAATAACCACTTGATTACCACACACACACACTTCCATTACAAGTATAGTGTTTGAACAGATCAATATCTGATCAGAACTATACTAGCGTCCCCATAGTTTAGGGTTCCCAAGACGCGGTGTTTGCACAATCAGCACTGATTCCTGCCAGCACCTGCGTTTAACCCCTCCGCCCAGCCCACCCAGGCAAGTGTAGTAGTCAATAGATTACTGTCACCTACAAAAAACACACAAAACCGCTGTGTTAGTAGAGTCAGGCCTGATCCCTGCTAGCATTAGCAGTTTTTTTTTGGTAGCGGTTGAAATAGTCCTTGACAACCAGGTGCTTTTTTTACCTGTGAGTCAAACTACTGTACCGGTAAATTTAGTTACTAAAATGACCAAACGTTGGTACAGTAGTGCAGAGGCTGCCAGTATACTGACCATGTCAGATGAGAGCAATGGGGAAGCCTCACTGGCAGAATCAGGGTCAGTATACGAACCTGAACCGAGCAGCGGCTCCCTGACAGAATCAGGCGTACCCCACCCCATTCTGGAGTTGCTGAGGTGCAGAGATCACAGCGTGCTCATATGGAGCAGAGTGTCGGTACTAGTGCCACTCATCCTTCTGGTGGCCTGGCAAGCGCCAGCGGTCTAGAACATCCTGGACCTAGTACAACCAGCACTGCAGTAACACTTGGTGACGTGGCAAATCCCATAAGTGCAGTTCAAGCTGGTGCGGTGGCTAGCACAAGTAGTGGCCTGCAGCCACTGCGTATTCTAAGACAGGCCCGTAGAGCCCATAGTGCCCTCCCTGATGCGCTGGCATATCCCAATTGGCAACCCATTGATACTACAGTGCCAGTACTTCCCCCATTCACTGCCCAACCTGGAATCCACGTGGAAACAGCCCCTGAATTTTTAGGAGCTGTTTTTCACGGAAGATCTTTTCAGATCTATTGTGGATCAAACAAATTTATACACACGCCAATTCATCGCCGCCAACCCAAATTCGATCCTTGCCAGACCATTCGGCTGGAAATCTGTAACGATTTCCGATTTTAAAACCTTTTTGGGCCTTTTCCTCAACATGAGCATAACCAAAAAGAGTGAATTGCGGCTATATTAGTCCACTAGCCCAATTCACCATATTCACGCATACTCTGCCTCCATGTCCAGGGCGAGATACGAGCAAATTCTGCGATTTATGCATTTCAACGACAATGAAATCGATCGTCCTCGGGGAGACCCTGAATATTATCGGCTCCAAAAAAATCAGCCCCTCATAGACCACTTCAATCAGCGGTTTGCAGCCTTGTTTACCCCGAACAAGTTGTCTGCGTTGACGAGTCCCTGATTAAGTTTACTGGCCGCTTTGCTATGAAACAGTACCTCCCCAGCAAGCGTGCCAGATACGGTGTCAAGCTGTATAAGCTCTGTGACAGGGCCACAGGCTATACAGGTTAGTTTCCGGGTCTATGAGGGAAAAGATAGCACTGTGAAGCCCCCCAACTGCCCTGACTGCATAGGGAGCAGCGGCAAGATAGTTGGGACTTGGGGTCCCCCTTATCCGGAAAGGGGTACCATTTGTACGTGGACAACTGTTACACAAGCGTGCCACATTTAGTCACCTGCTCGAATTACAAATTGGCGCATGTGGCACCTAATCGCCGGGGCTTCCCCCAATGGCTTGTAAATTCCCGTCTTAGGCGGGGGGGAGAGAGCCTGCTTGAAAACGGACAGATTGCTTGCAGTGAAGTGGAGGGATACAGGGGATGTTTTCGTTCTGTCCTCCATTCACCCAGACACGACTATCCAAATTCCTACGACAACTGGCATTATGGAGAAACCCCTCTTTGTTCACGACTACAACCTTAATATGGGAGGGGTGGACCTTAACTACCAGCTTTTGGCACCGTATTTAGTTGCCCGTAAAGCCAGACGCTGGTACAAAAAAAAAGTGTCTGTTTATTTATTCCAATTGGCTATGCTGAACGCCTTTGTCCTATACAGGCCTTTGTCCTATACAGGACGAGCCGGATCCTTCCTAGAATTCCAGGAAGCTAATCATCAATGCCTACCTGTACCCAGGAGGTGTTCCTGTCCAACTTCCCCTTCCAGATGCAGTGAGCCAGCTGAATGAGCGGCATTTTTCACATGTCCTCCCGAGTACCCCTACCCAAAGACACCCCCAAAGAAGAGGTCTGTCGCAGGTGCGGATTTAGGCGTGACACCCGCTATTATTGTCCCAGATATCCTGACCAACCTGGTCTCTGCATCGGGGAATGTTTAGAGCGCTACCACACACTAGTAGAGTATTAATGTAGGGTACAGCACGACATAGTGTAGGGCACACAAACGCAGGGTCTCGAAAGATGTTTGATGGCCATCAACATTTTGAGAGACCCAAGCTGGAAAATTGCAGTTTACAGAAAAAGTGTTAAAAAAAAAATAAAGCCAAAAACAGTTGTCGTGTCAGTTATTATGTTCTTCTACTCTTCCTACTGTACTTTGTTTTTCATTCTTTTGTTAACCTGTTTCTCTTGCAGGTACCCATCAGCTGCCACACTGATTTTATATATTCGGATACAAACAGCGTTTGCGCTCAGCATATATGGATACCTCTGATGGCAGCAGCTGTGGTAGGCTGATTTCACCACTGCAGTT